>NC_137456.1:66441295-66877469 GCF_964235325.1 Thermobia domestica
TTTTTCTGCTATCTGCAACCTCATTACTATAGCTGGGCGGAGGATCCAGGACGGAATTCTGCGGGGGGGGGGGGGGGGTAGGTTGTAATACTGCTACTTAGAGTCATTTTTAAGAGCTCAAAATTCTGGGATGGGTTTTATTTATATATAAAATAAGAGAGGTTAATCTTCTGGAGGGGGTCGATTGGGCAGATCGCCCCCCTGGATCCACCCCTATATTATAGTATCCATTGTGAAATTACGAAGTTGGATAGGAAGATCCTGTCCCTTAATATTGTTTTGCTACTAGATAGACATTGAATTGTGGAAAATAAGAAGTAGCGACATTGAAATAATTTTAGAATCAAATCTATGACTAATTTAATAAATTAATTTAGTATGTATTAATATTATTATTATATGGTAACGCTCACAAATTTTTAGACTTAAAAGAAAGATACATTCTATGAAAATTTACACTAACATACAGCACACAATATGAAAATTTAGAGTATCTTTATAGTTATGCACTTACTTTTTGCTACCAATTACATTTAATTAAATAATAGGCAGTAATTAAGCAATAGACAGTGATTATCTTACGACGAGTTGCGCGTAAGGCGACCAGTGCGGAATTGTGTCAGAATATCTCGAAGGAGGCCCTATTACGGACTGTAGTTAAGAAGTTGGCATCAGTTGATTTGAAGATGAATCCATTGTGAGTTTTGACAACTTCAGTGAGTGGAATGCTTGGCAGGCATTTTCGAAGTTGAAGAATGATGAATTTTTCATTGATAAATTTAGCTTCAAAATTCTGAAACAAAAAGCAGTGAGGTGATGAAACAGGATGAGTAAATGTCGATGATTACCGTGCAGTTGGTGAAACGTTGGCTTCCATGTCGAATGAATCCGAAACATTAACAACGTGGTGTATCTTAGCAAAAGGCGAGTTTTTTTTTACTCTATTAGAGTAAGGGGTCTAACTAGTGTGGTTCCGTGGAGATCTGAATCTAGCCTATTAGAAGCAGCTGACGTAATGGAGGTAGTCGAACGTTTGGAATCTCGTCGTTGTCTGTAACATAGTCCTTCCGGTTTGCCACCTTCGTAAAGTGAGCAGAGGGGGCGGCAAGAACTAGTGGTGCTCCACCACATCGATATTCTAGAGATGATCCATTGACTGAGCTTGGGTCTGACATCGTATAGGCCGAACAAATGGCACAAGGTCTTAACTGAACTCGAAAAGCGGATGTGATGATGATTATGAAATGTCTTGATGTATAGGTCGCACACAGAGCCCGAAACGACTAAAAACGACACAAAAATGCATGTCTTCAAATTTGGACGTACTTTAATGTGTACAAATGAATCGCTTTCTAATTGTGGACATAAGGAAATATGTCGAGTTTTTGACATTACGGAAATGTCCGCCATGAACATAAAAAATGTGAGCAACTATAGCATGTCAAAATGATCTACCGCCTTGTTTTCATTAGTTTTGACGGATTAGTATGTTATATTTTGATCACTTGGGCAATGTTTGAGATAATTGTACGTCAAAAATTTATACACATGCGCGGAAACGTGAGGCGGTTGTCGTTTGTCTCTTGTTATCAGGGTTACCAATGTAGCACTTTGTCGCTTGATCAAGAAATTTTTAAAGGTATTTTTATCAAAAACAATTGGTTCGTTTATATTGTTAGAATAGAAATTTAGTACCTTTTAAATGTTGACTAGTGACTAAACTAGCATTATTTCCACTAAAATTAATATTTCTAGCGTCTTCTTGCAGTGTGTTTAGTGACAGTATTATTCGCGCTGTTGGCAGTGTGTTTAGTATCATTACGACATGTGTGTGTGAACTATTACGGACAGGTTTGGCATATATTTTTATGCCATACCTTGTCCTTATGGCTCTGTGTGCGGACAACCCGTTCGGATAGTTGTCCAGGGAAGCAGCTCCCCTGACTAGATCTGTAGAAACAACTATCCTGGGCTGGATCATGGTAGAAATAGAGAATAGAAATCCTGTCTTATTTTTACCATGAGCTAGATAAATCTGACAGACAGTTCTTCCAAAAGAGACAGACAAAGAAGCTCAGGTAGAAAAAAAAGGCAGGATTTTACAAAAGTCGTCACTGTATACTTCAGACCAAGGTTCTGGGAAAGTATCAGATGAGACGAAAATTAGTTGATATATATGAAGAAAATAATGAACATAAAACATTTTACATTGTAGATAATATTCTGAACTTTTATCTTTTTGAAACTATTTGTAATTTTCTTCTGAATATATACTCACAGACACACACATTCTCTCTCACATCCACGAACAAACTGTTTAAGATAGCCAACCACCGCCTATGAATTTAACACAGATTCTATGTCACAGAAGAAAATTCGTGCCATGTCCATTCCCTGTTCAAGAGTTAAATCCTGCGATCACTTTGGGGCATTTTTTACTCATCTATCTCATCATAGCGGCAAACTATGGTTTAGCCCCTCCCTTGATCATATTCTGGATCCGCCACTGTATGTATGTATAAATAAATAGATAGATAGAGATAGATAGATAGATAGGGGTAAAAGTGATCGCAGGGGGAACGCGGGGACAGAGTCGTCACACCCCACTTCCTAAAAAATTACAATGCGCAAAGATGGATACGGGGGACGTCCCTCTACTTTTTCAGATCCACTTTCACCCGTATATATATATTAAAATATGAAGTTTAATGCAGGCAACAACACGAAAATTTTATTACTTATACTGAAAGTTTCAAATTTTTTAAAGTGAAACGTTTTAACACACATTAGATAGAAAATATGGAAAGGATCTAAATATAAATTCCCAATTCTGAACATTTAGTACTGAATGTAAACTGGCCTTCATTACTGCCAAGGCGATATATACCGCTCCAGACCATTAAAAATGCCGCTGGCCCCAAATATCAATAAATACTGGTGTAAAAAATTTGAGATAGTGAATTGAATAATCATTTTTAAGTGGGTTGATAATCATTGAAAAGTGTAGGTAATTCTGAAAGTGAATCAAAAACGTTTTGAAATTACAATAAAATAATACAATGTAAACAACGGGAAAAAATATTGAATATACTGAATTCATAACTAAAATTTTAATTACAACTTTCTAGCAAATCATATTCTTGTTATTTGGATATTTACAAATCTAAAGAAAAAAAACAGCGTGCTTACATAATAAATAATGAACCTTCCAGAACTGAGTATGAAAAAAACTCGTCTAGGAAAATTTGCCGTCCCCCAAACTTCCCACCTGAGGCCATAGCCCATGCGTAAATATGGCTGGGGTTGCAGCTACATTTTACTGCAATTGATTTGCAATTACAAAAGGATCAAAGATTAGGCCTATAAATTGTTCTACTTTGGAATTCCCAAGCTATTTCACAAAAGTGCAAGTTATTAATTTAACATGAAAGATAAAATTATTAACTCAACTTTACACCACAATTAATTTTGTCACATTCCACAAAATTAACATTTGTAGAAAGATACAGATATTGAATAAAGTTTAAAGTATATCCACAAAGCAAGATGTGAATCTCAGTAAAGACTGCAGTTTTGCATTTTGCTTTATAATACTTGATATGAACTAATTTTAAAGATCGGACTACTAAATAAGACACATCTTCATTTAATGTTAACGTGCATGGCGTGCCATCTATAAATGAATTATTAAAATAAACATTTTTACAATCTATTTTTCACTTAAAACAATCGTACAATGGTTATAAAACTTTCGAAAGAATTTAATTCCCAAGACGTGCCCTCTATACTAGAGAAAAGGAAAAGTATACGCCTATACAAAAAAACAACGGAAAGAATGTTCCATACTGTTAACTGAGACACGTATCGTTGTCCATCTCTCTTACTATTTTTACTGTTTCGCTTCGTGAAATGGAGCAACCTTCACAAATTGGAAGAAGAAATCATTTGAACATTCGGAGAACATTGACGATTATTTAAAAAAAAAAAAAAAAAAGGTATTGAGGATAACACCCTTTCATTTTCTTTATAAAACATAACAAATAATTGACAACGGATATTTTGAGTTAAATACAAAGTCAATTTTCTTTTCAATAAATAAATAAATTAATTAAATGGTATGGACAAGATTGGATCCAGGATATTCTGACAGAGATTGCATTCTGTGTTTCTTTCAGAAACAATGTTTCTGGGAGCACACTTAGTATTCCGGGAGGGCCCTGCTGGTACTATTCTATTTATTCTATATTATAGATGTATTATATTGGTCTCCTCCAGGGGGTAGTGCCCTCCTAAAAACATGTCTGGAAGAAACACTGGTTGCACTAATAACTACCACTACATTTGAATTTTTAAATACCTTTAAGTGTCAGTGGTGTGAATCAGGAATAATTGTTTTGCTTGGTGAATCCTTTGCCTTCAACCTTCAGGAAATCGACTTTAGCTACTGCTTTTGCAAAACAGCTTTCTTTTAATCCTGTAAGAGAAACATGGCAGCAGAAAATTAAGGAAACTGTTGCTATTTTCACTGCTAGCTTCCCATTTTAGATAGTTTATATTTACAACGAAGGAGGGTACACATGCTTCGGTGCACTCCCCTCCCCCTAAGTCTGGACCTTGGTACTGGCCACACTGAACTTTCACGTTTCGGGGTACGGTGGCTCAATTGGCAGACGGCTTAATCCTGGTGCTTGGGTTCCCGGCCATGTAAGTTTGTGTGGACAACATGGTGTTCCTGGGTCTTCTTTGGGTACTATCGTTACCTCCCTCACTCTCATTCCACTACTTCTATCATTATTCACTTGCCGCCTCCCTCAGCCTAAAGTGCATTATTGTGGGACGTTAACCTGAAAGATTTAATTTGATTCCAATTTCTTATACTAAATCATGTTATGCCGTGCTTATTGCTGGAACATTTGTTTGTGAAATACGAACAAAATTATTTCTGTTCCGAAGAAAACTCAGCCCCAAAAATTAAATTATGCCTCAGAAGCGTCATTTCAGATTTTGTTCTGGGGGTGGGGGTGGACACCCCCCTTGATATAAGTAAAATTTCGCGTTTTTTCACTGATTTACTACTATTTTAATTAATAAAATCTATATAAATCTCAAACTCAGGGGGGAGTCAATTGGCCCTCCCAGCTCCCCCTAAATGACGCCCCTGTAAGGTCTACCTGTTTTTGGATTTTTTCCCTAAGGAAATGACTTCTGCCATATTTTAGGGCTATTAATGAAATAATGTTTTATGAAGTATCAATTTGCATAGAGTATTGGAGGAAATTGTTAAAAATTAAAGTAAACTGTTCCTTGTGATTTTTTAAAAATGGAAAGTGATTTACATCACATTTTAAAGTTATTAATGAAACAGGAACAAAATTTCTGAAACGTTTTCGACAAAATCATCCGGAAAATAACTCATCCCTACAAGTAAACTAGGCATTTCCGTTCTTTATTGTTTCGAGAAATGACATACTTTAGTATATAGGGTTGTTAATGAAATATTGATGAATGGAACTAAAAAAAAAAAAAAAAGTTAAAGCAGTTTTCAAGAAAATTCCTATTTCTGTCTCACCATCTACTAAATTACCCTTGTTTTTAAAGATAAGAAAATTCTATGCTCCCTTTAGGGAATCTTAAATAGAACTACTAGTACTACTACTATTATTATTATTATTATTATTATTATTATTATTATTATTATTATTATTATTATTATTATTATTATTATTATTATTATTATTATTATTTATTTTTATTTAATTTTTCGGATGCGAGATGTGGTTTCTAGGTGTCGTTTCTTGTTTTTGTTTAGGGGCAATTGAACGGGTACAATTGTTAGAATCTCGAACAGTTGTGGATCTTGCCCGGGAGCGGGAGGGGGCAAGGACACCACAGTTTTCTGAGTGGCAAATAGTAAACTCATGATATACTTATCATAGTCTGGGGTCTGTCTTCCAGCCCCAATTTTTAACTTCTAGATCCGCCAGTGATCTCGAATACGATTCTTTTTCACGATCACCATACCTTTTAGTCTCTCTTATCGTCATTAAAAAAAAAAAATCCTACTATAATATGTGCGAAGTGGAAAAATGGGAGACTTCAATGTTTTGGAAGAATCGGTTTTACAGTAGAAGATATTTTTTTTTTCAATTCTTGAACTTCTTTAGTCAGAAAAAATGTAAAAAAAATGAATAAACCAAAAGAAAGAAAGGGAAAGAAGAATTCTCAGAGATTAAAAGCAAGTAGTTTACGTGCTAACTTTTCGTACCACACTGAATCATTCTCTCTGTCAAGTGCACAATGTGATTCTCTACTGGCGTATTTCACATTACTCTCACCTCCGACGAACGTGTTTGGGTAGCAGTATCTTCTTCTTCTTCTTCTTCTTCTTCTTTATCTTTTTTAAAAAATGAAAATGGGAAAAATATGTTTTCTTTTTCTTTAATATACAGTGAACCCAGAAGTCACGAACTTAATCCGTTCAGTAACGGTGTTCGGAAACGGAAATTATTTTTACCATTGAAATTAATATAAATACAATTTATCTGTTCTACCCACAGAAACATAGCATACATGTATGTTTTATATTTTAGTGTTTTTTTTTTTTTTTTTTTTTTCATAATGAATCTTCTTGTCCACCTCAATCATAGGTTGGTGGGCAGCATGGAAATTTTAAAACTTTTCTCCCGCTTGGGAGAGCTGTTTTATACTTCGATAAGGACTCTTTTTCGTAACTGCATCTAGGTATTCTATCTTTGGTCTTCCTATTCCTGGTTTTCCTTCTGTCTTTCCCTCTATCAACTCAACACTGTGATACAATCGGAGTGCCGAATAAGGTGGCCAAGCATGCTGTTTCTTCTTTTTCCTATTATCTTCATGATCTGTCGTCCTTCATTTGTAATGAAATTTTTGAGTTTTACGTCCCACGGTTATGCCGGTTAGGCTAAAGGAGACGGTGATAATGAGTAATGAATGAAATGGTGGAATGAAGAAAGTGGGAGGAAACGGGAGAATCCCGAGAAAACCCACGCACACGGTGTTTGTCCACCACAAAGTTCACTTGGCGGGAGCAGGGTTTGAACCCGAGACCGCTAGCACCAGAGGTGAACGCTCTACCACTGAGCCACCGCGGCCCCCTCGTCCTTCATTTGTTTCCTTCAATACGTCTTCATTCCTCTTCCTTTCGATCCATGATATGCGCAGCATTCTGCGCCAACACCACATTTCAAATCTTCCAGCTCTGATATTTCAGCTTTTCTCAATGTCCACGTCTCTGATCCGTAATGAGCCATGCTCCATACCAGTGTCTTAATATCTAAATCGTTTACGGACACATTTCTTTATGTTATCAGTCCTCACAAAAATCATTAATTAAAAGCAAATACAAGTAATTAAGACCTTTCACAAATGCTATCACTAACAATCTTCTTATCTTTCTTAGGATGTATAATGACGGTTAAAACAACATATATAAAGCACTAAAAAAAAAAAAATCAGTAAAATTTTTGAACAGAGCAGTCTTAATGCTTACAATAAACTCGCGAAAGCACTACTAAATGCGTAAGATTGTGGGTACAAACGCGTGTATCCATTCGTACGTCAAAATATCATTCGTGAGCCGATAGAAAAATTGTTGACAAAACTTGTTCACGTTCAAGCGGTACCATATTCGATTTCTGGTGGGAACACTCAATTGAAAAGGTGTGAAGCCAACCTGAGTGAGGTTTTCCTCATTCACAGCAGGCGAATGTCGGGATGGTACCTGCCGTAACAGGTCCCAGGGAGCTTCGTTCCTTTCCTATTCCTTTTATCTCTTTCTCCTTCCCTGGACAGTGATTGCCGAGGAACGCTATCCAAGATATCTGACGAGCTTAAGGTCGTAGATGCCCAGAAACATGTATAAATAAATAAATAAATAAATAAATGAAACTTGTCCGTGAACCGATATGTTTGAGAAAGGAGAGATTCGTGAACCGTGAGTACGGTATACTGTATCCATTTCTACAAGGAAATTATTTGTGAACAATGAATATATATAATTTAGAATTTTTAAATGTTTAGTTCTGTTTTTGTAATGCTATACATTATTGCAGAATTTTAATAACCTGTTTTTTTTATACCACTCAGTAACAATGATTAATTTTACGAGGTGTGCCCCCTGATGGCGCTAGAGGGGTGTCAAGCGAGAGGCCCTCTAGTGGCATAATGTCCCCTCCAAACTGCCCCAGAGATGTTGTATTGTAAGTTAGGTCAAGTAGTATAGACTATTTTCAGTAAGAGGGGACAGCCGAAAAAAAGTTCTGCTCTTCCACTTGCTCTTTCTCCAGCCCCCAAGAAATTAAAACTGGCGTCATCATTGCGTATACCTACTGGAAATTTGCGATTTTCCAGCATCAACATTTAAGTCCAGGACTTATCCCGTTTACAGATTTAGTTTAATTCCAATTCTTATTTTTGAATACTTAATTATATCGTCATTCTCGTATCTGAAGACATGACTATTACAATATGACATATTTATATATTACACTATACCTATTCTCTATTCTCGTAGCTCGTGTGATTATCGTATGCTACCTTTAGTACACGAGGTTTTGGGTTCGATTCTCGGGGGGGGGGGGAGCATCGAAGACGTTACAGTAGTTCAGATACTACTTTCAAAGCGTGTAGGTCTCACTCGCTATTGATGAAAATCAATCAATAAATAAATATGCGAATTCTACTGAATATCCCCATAAAAGTAATACTACTGCAACTTTCGTCCATTATTTATTTTACATATATCGTATGCGATCTGACCCTGATCTTCTTAGTACACATATCAAATATTTTCCTGTGTAGATGTTGGGTTCCCAAGTTATGGGCGCAGGGTCGTCAGTGGGGAAAGAAGGGAGGCAATTTCCCCATCTGTGTTTGTGAATTATATACTTTTTATCCATTGTTCAGTATTATGATAAATAATATGATACTCTTAAACAGCTAACATACTAAACTTGATTGAAAGTATGAAACTTTTACATAGATGGGAAATAGTGCTGCCAATGAAACTTCTACAGAGACGGAGAATAGTGCTGCCAATGAGACGAGAAGTACATTTTTTAAATTTTGAGACGAGACGAGACGAGAAACATGACAATTCTCGTCTCATTTTCAAGACAGAAATCGATACCAGACGATGAATTTTTTTTTCGAGACTCCACGGTAACACTAATTCATCCAAGTCTTGGAGCTCAAGCACTATTTTAGTGTTTGCTTGATTCATAGAATAAAAAAAACTTTAAATTGACAATTTATTGTATGAACATAAAGAAGAACATTTATCAAGGTTTTTTAAAAATTATTTGATACAATATTCTTCAATAATAAATATGATTTGAATGTTGTTATACCGCACTCTCTGTGGAACTCTCGTAACGTGGAAGGGTTCTGATAACGTATAGATGAAAAATTAAGAAAAAAAGTCAGGGCATACGTCTTGTAAATAAATTCACATCAAATTAGAAATTATTCGAGAGCAGGCGAAAATTCAAACAAGACTATAAAAAATAATTTTGGGGGAATCCAGGAGACGAGACAAGATTCTTGCAAACTTTACGAGACGAGACGAAATTCTTACAAAATTTACGAGACGAGATGAGATTCTTACAAAATGTACGAGACGAGATGAGATACTGCAAAATTTACGGGATGAGACGATATTCTTACAAAATGTACAAGAGAATGAGAGATTTTTTTACAAAATTTACGAGACAAGACGAGATTTTTACAAAATTTACGAGACGAGATGATATTCTTACAAAGTTTACAAGACGAGGTGAGCTTTTTTTTTTTACTTATTTTAGGAGACGTGATGAGATTTTTTTTTTTAATTTACGATATGAGACAAGATACCCTTATTTCTTGTCTCGTCTCGCTGTAATACTATTGAAGAATCGTGTCCACTACCACCAATCAGTTAATAAAATTTAAAAAAGGAAAAAGGAAAGAAAAGAATAGTTAATTGCTATTTAGGATAAAAATTATGGAAAGTATATGTAATAAACCTATTAAATGTTAAGTAATTACAGTAGACCCCTATAATAATGCACGGAATTTTCGAATTTTGGAAAAATTTTCGAATCTACTTCCTCATCTAGTACAGTATTTAGTATATTTACTGTAGTTTAATAAAATTATGCAATATGCGTCATCAATAATTGTTTTAATGAACGGTATTACTCGAGCAGACGGTTCTATCAAATTTTGACACATTTCTTACATTTTCAGGTTAGGTTAGAGCTTTGTATTCTTTTATAAGAGCATGCACTAAACGAGGAGCTCCATTACTACTTGCAGCTCGACTTAGGGAGGACTCAGCATAAATACTACGTAAAACAGGAACCAACTTCTGCTAGGTGGCCTCTAAAAGCATGAATGTTATCTGAGTCAGAGCAGAAGCGCAGCAGGGGACCGACGATAGAGAGAGGGTACGTCAATAGGGAGCAGGCGTGCAGGGCCGTGCAGTGGGGAGGGCGAGCGGGGCGACGGCCTTGGGCGCCGAATTAAAGGGGCTCAAAATTCAGGAGGAAAAGAGATAAGACATATATAAAATAGAAGGGAAAAGTAATAAAAAGTGCTCAAAATCAAGGAAAAGTCGGGTCTATTATTGAAAATTTTCTTGCGCCTCGCGCCACCATGGTGGCGCTTCGAGACTGGTTTGTTGACTTCAATCATGTGTACAGGGGGGGGAGGGCGTTATATACTCTCGTCCCAAGTGCTGATTTTCCACGGCACGGCTCTGCAGGCGCGCCAGCGACGCGGGGAATATGCATAAACGAGGATAGTGGAAGAGCACACTTACACATTCAATACTTTCACTATTACTCGAAATTCATTTCAATATGCTGTGCACTGACAGTAATTACTTATATTCACACTCTCATTCCTTCACAAAAAATGTTTCACATCGTATTTTTCCCATACATTTTCTATTTGGTAGAACCAACTGCTCGAGTGAATCCTAATGAAACTATTATGTGTATCAATTTCTAGATATTCGCGGCTTCGTTTCTGGGTCAGTGTTTTGCCCCTCTTCCCGTGGGCGTTTCCGACGAGCATCTTTTATTTTATCTTCCGTAACCGGGAATATCTCTATATAAAATCATATTTTTATTTCGTTTTAATAAGTGTCTTCTAACATTCTAGCTAGATGTGCCCCTGGTTAACGGTGATTTCGTGTATAAAATGTGCACCTTTTGTACAAATTAGTAATTTTCAATTACCACAAATATCTAAACAATTTTTGCTTCTTTACCTTTTACTATGATGTTAATGATACACTTTTTTCTTGAACCTCTTTATGGTCAACTTGTTTACGGGCGCAGAAAGTACGAGTCAAATTATCAATTTATATTGACCTAACAGGGTTTCATTAAAGTTGAGAACAATTACGGTACGTCTTTGAAATATCTGACAATTTTTCAAAAAAGATTAAAGGAAGTGTTACTAGCGTATAGAAATGAATGCAAGTATATATATATATATATATAATGGTATTGAATTAAACATACTAATTTTGAAATATGTTTTATTGTCAAATTATGGTCTGGAGTATTTTCTTTGTAATTGGAAAGTGCAAGCTAGTTGGTGAAATTGGTCTTTGTAGTTATTTAGTCATGTGATTCTCGAAAATCAAACATCAAAGATCGAAAATTATTCAGTGGTATTTTAAGCAAGAATAAAGATAAAATAATGAACGGATGAATGAAAGAAAGTAAACTATTAAATCAGGAGAAATCAACTTCCAAAACGCTCCACACGGAAAATAACTTTTTGTAATATTCTGGTGGCACAAAAACGTGAAGAAGACACTGCATTTCTATACTTATTTTCAGTAAAGATGAAGTGAAATCTTTTAAGCTTTCCGTCCCACAGCTATGTCAGTTAGGCTAAAGAAGACAGTGATGATGAGAAATGAATGAAATGAAGAAAATGGGAGGAAACGGGAAAACTCCGAGAAAACCCACGAGCACGGTGTTTGTCCACCACAAAGTCCGCACGGCGCGAGCTGGGATCGAACCAGGAATCGCAAGCATCGGATGTGAACGCTCTCACCACTGAGCCACCGCGCCCCCCATTATTTTCAGTTAAGGACACCACTTGTTTATAAATGAATTTGGAAACATGGAAGATCGAAATTTACGAATAATTAACTCAGACATTGGAAAAAGTGAATAACAAGCACTAGTTTGATTTTTCATATTTTATGATTTTTGGTAATTATTATAACGTGGGAATTCAAAAGCAATATGCTACTTTTTTCTTTTTTACTTTTCAAGATGAGATTTTGTATAACTTTTCAGGTTGGTATCATTGGTTTGATTTACTCTTTCAGTATACTGTAAAGGTCCTTTATGTTAGATATTTTAGTCTGACTATAGTGATCGCGAGGAGTTGTGAAGCTTGACCTAGATTTACCAATTTTAGCGCCCAATAGAACGCGATGGTGTGTCCCGGTCGTCAACCTCCACCCATGAAATTTTGCCAGTGCCTCTCTCGCGCTATACGGAGAACATCTGCTGAGGATACAGTGATGTCGGATTGCCGCTAAGTTTAATTTTGTTTATTTTTGTTGTTTTTCTTGTTTTATATTTTGTTACTGTTACTGGTGTTTTATTGTTGGTGTTTTATTACTGTTACTGTTTAATCCGAATAAGTCTTACTGTTCGTGTTATAGATCTTTAAGTACTGTTTTCTTTTTCTTTTTTTTGCCGCTTCTCCATGTCTTGTAGACTTGGCAACGTTGTTGGTGCGCTTCTCCTGTTTCACCTTGCCTCAAGTATGTGTTCGGGAAGCAACTGCACGAATCGTACCGAATTCTTCCGATGCATCACACACTGGTGGAAAACAGTTTTATGATTCGTGCAGAGGTCAGGCTTTACGAGTCGTTGCGGTGACTATAGCTCTGTGTCCGACCATCCGGGTGACAAAAATATCTCAAGAACAACTTGATTGAATCACTCACCATCAGTTTGCGCCAGCATGTAGAGAGTCAAAAATTAAGAATCGAGTTGGAGAAGGTGGCATTTAAACCGGAAGTGATAGAAATTAACTACTTCCGATCTAAATCTTGATTACTATAGAGCGAAAGGGATAATAGATACCGAAAAACGTTTTTTTTTTCTAGAATCAATTAAGCGTACCAAGAATTCATTCTGTCTCCATCCCTAACTATCGAATAAAACCGGAACTGATAGAAATTCACTTCAATTTCCGGTTTCAATATTGGTCTACATAAAGCAAAAACAATAAGAGACAACGATAAGCGGTTTTCTGCAATCAATTGGACATCCCAAGAATATATATACCAGGTAAACTTTATTCCTTGTGCTAAAACCGGAAAGTGATAGAAATCTACTACCACTTTTGGTTTCAATATTAATTGGAAAAACCACTTCCTGTACGTCATACAAACCAACTTTTGTCACGTAGTGTACACGTGACACTCTGAAGTATTACTATATTGAGGATACGAAGAACGTTTCATTAGATGATGTGTTAGTCATTTGTCATTTCTAATTTCTCGAGATCATGGGCGGCGATTAGGGGGGGCAAGAGGGGGCAGTTGCCCCCCCCCCACTTTTTTGAAGTAACCACTTAACTCTTTTAAATTATATAATCCATTTTTCTGTGATAGCTAGAATCTTCATTATTTGATTTTAAAAGTACCAAAAAAGCTTTTTACTTTTGTTTATTTCTCAAGCCTGCAGGCATTGTAGAACACGTTACATATGCTTTCACGCCTTTCTGCGTCGAGATGTAGTGTGATGACGTCATAGCTTAAAAATATTTTTTGTTATGACTTTTTTATTACTTTTTGCAGGGCTTACTTTTGCACCTAGAAGATTGAAATTTTGCATACACATTCAGTGCACCCCTTAATATTTTTCACATTCGTTTCAGATTTCTGCGATAAAACAGGGGAGTCCAGAGGGGTAAAAGGGTAAAAAGAAGTTATTTTTTTTAACAAAGATCCCTTTTTACGCGATTTTCCCTCCTCAGATAGATACATGATGGAGACATGTGAGTGGTACCGCTTGAAAGGCTGTTCTGTTCTAAAAAGAATGATGTACGAACCATGATCCATGTATAAATAGGGATGTCTCAGGGAATTTTTACCTGAGATCCTTTTTTATACCAGAATCTGGAGTATTGTAGAGATATTATTTTGGCGGGCCTAGAAGATTGAAATTTTGCACACACATTTAGTACACTCTTTAGTATTTTTCAGATTTGTTTCAGATCTTTGCGTTAAAACAGGGGGATACAGAGGGGCAAAAAGCACAAAAAAGGAATATTTTTTAAACAAATAATCCATTTTTTATTATTTTTCCACCTCAGGTACACTCATGTCCAAAATGATTGTCGCATATGTATAACTGTCTTCTTGTAAGAATATAATTTGATAATAATTATGCAGGGTACTTTTAATACTGGTACTATGCGTATAATCGGGAAATACATATTTGTGGTAAATTTCACAGGAAAATAATTATAAATACGAAAATTAGAATGAGTAAAACAAAATGTTGCTAAATGGACAAGAAAGTTTAATTTTTTTTTTTTAAATTTTCTTATTTACTGCTCTATTGACATGAAATTTGCCACATATGTGTCATTGCTAATTATACACATACTAACATTATAAGAAATACCGGGCAAATTCATTATCAAATTATATTCTTACAACAAAATATTTATAGACATGCGACAATAATTTTGGACATGAGTGTACAAGATGGAGACATGTGAGTAGTACCGTTTGAAGGCATGTTCTATTCTGAAGGGAATGATATAGAACAATGATCCTAGGATAAATAGGGATGTCTCAGGAAAATTTTATATTACATCTGGGTCATCTGGGGCATGGGGGAATGTTCTTAGCTCATTGGTAAACATTTTCCTGCACTTAGTTTTCAAGATAGAAGCTTGACATTTTCTTTAAATTTAGTACACCCCTTCGTATTTTTCAGTTGATTTAGAGATCTGTGCGTTAACATAGGGGGTCCAGAGGGGGTCAAAATTTGAAAAAAATCAGAAAAAAACATATTTTCCTCAAAATTTCCTGCCTTAGGGACATGATAGGAAAACGTAAATAGAACCGTTTGAAAGGCTGTTTTATTCTGAAGAGAATGAGGTACTAACCATGATCCTAGGATAAATAGGGATGATGCTGTAGCTGATTGACTGAAATTCAATAATTTACCTTTAAAAAGCCATAATTTAAAATAGTTAATGTACATAGTTTAATTTGGAAATGTAAAGTTTTTTTGCATATATTACTGGTTCATAGAAAAAAATGATACCACATAATATTTGTCGTTGCGTAAATGGGTATTGGTTATTTGTCATCCCGTGGAGTTAAGACAGCTACAGGAATTGCGTTTTAATTGCAATTCAAAGGAATTAATATTACAATTGCGTCGTAGCATATGGTTGTAGTATTTACTGTTTTTCATTTTCTAAAAGTAATGACATACATTTAATGCAAGTGTGGAATTAAAAATATAAGTTGTTTGTTTATTAATCCCCCAGTTTCAATATAACTTCTACAAAACAAGCCTCATTATTCATTAGTATGATTAATATTATCCTTTCTATTTATTTGTTTTGCAAATATGTTATTAAACAATCTGATCACACAATTTTCCAGACATAATTTTATGATGTTCATGAGTAGAGCCCGGATAATTATTTAATTACATATTTTTGTAGGGGTTATATTTTTATACCAAATCAGTGTAATAATGTCATTTGTGTCCCATAGTGCCTAAAAACATCTATTTGAAAATACATATATTTACATATTTTACACTTATATATATATAATTACATATTTTACTCATGAGCACATAATTTTACATATTTCTTGATATTTTCATGTTTTATAGGTATTTTTCATACAAAAACTGTTCAACAATAGACTTTGAAAAGAAGAAAACACTCACCTCTCATTGAATTTAAAGTGATTGCTTTATTTTTAATTTTTATTTATTTATTGTTTCACTGCGTTACACCCCTTTAAAATAGTATTGAAGCGTAGTTTGGCAGATTGGTAGGGAGAGTTGGACACAACCTGATTTGATTAGCAATCGTGCACTCTCGGTCGCGGTAGTAGCGCTCACATCCTTACGTGAGATTAATAATTCAATCGAATTACTATCGCGACGCGGTTTTACGATTGCCTACCGTGTTGTCGCAAACTCGCCTCACTAATATTTTCCTTTGGCGAAAAATATTAAATCAGATGGGGAAGTTTGCATTCACGCAATTGGTAACACTTAACTCTTGATTGACAAAAGTGAAGCGCCTGCCGCCACAACGCATGTCGTAGGAAAGTGTGAGATATTTTATCGAATATTTAATCTCCTGTGCTGTCAGCAAATCCTGTTTCCAAGATGCCAAGGGACAAAACCCCGTTGTCAATAAGACTTAAGCATTTCACGGAAGAGTTTGAGTATTTTTCCACCGATGGAAAGTGCTTTATTACCAGGTTTGTGAGAAGGGTGTCTCATGCGCTCAACGTTCCCAAGTTGTGCAACACATATCCACATCACGCCATGAGACCCGAGCTTCAAACCCTAAACCACAAAAGCAGTTGCTAGTAACTGAATCTCAAGCTCAAAGTAGTCCAGGGCCACGGAAGTCTCAGTTTTCAAGTGATCTGTGCCGTCCTATGGTATGTGCTGATATCCCTATTTGGAAACTAAACAATACAGTACTTAGTGAATTTCTGCAACAATACACACACAAAACAGTTCCAGATGAATCTACAATCAGAAAGCATTACGTGCCTGATTTATATGTGGAGACAATGAACTCTATTCGTGGGAAAATCGGTGAACAGATGTAGAGGGGCGACATGTTGGTAATGTTGTAATAGGTTTATTGAAAGATAATGAAGTCAGCAAGCCTATCCTGTTAACTAGTGATTTGTTGCCGCGATGCAACCATCAAGCCATTGAAAACTCTTTAATGATGCTATGGGACTTTTGTGGTCTGATGGTATCAAGCATAACAATGTCTTCTTTCTAGTCACAGATGCAGCACCGTACATATGCAAAGCTGCAGAAGCTTTGCAAGTATTGTATCCGAAGCTGTTACATCTAACTTGTCTTGCCCACGCCTTTTATCGTGTTGCACAATTTGTTCGTTCTAGATTTTCACATCTGGATGTATTAATTTCAAATACAAAGAAGGTAGTTTTGAAGGCTCCCAGTAGAGTTGAGAAATTTAAAGAACTGTTCCCTGAACTACCTCTTCCTCCTCAGCCGGCACTAACGAGGTGGGGAAGCTGGATTGGTGCTGTGTGTTACTATGTTACGAACTTTGGTGCAGTGAAACAAGTGTTACAACATTTTGATTCTGAAGATGCATCTTCCATAGAAATAGCGAAACGAATGTTCGATGACGGGAAGTTGAAGCATGATATTTCCTACATTCAGAGCAATTTTTTATGTCTCAGTAGAACTATTGAATCCTTGGAGAAATCATCATCAAGCCTTTCAGACAATCTTGAAATTGTTCGCTCAACAGTTGCTTCTCTGGTAGGTGTGAAGGGATCGGTTGGGGATGCAGTGAATAAGATAGCTTTCGTTTTGGAGAAAAATCCAAGCTATAAGACAATCTGTGCTATTAGTGGAGTGTTAAGTGAAGCTAAATCCGATATCGTGGCAATTGAATATACACCTTCTGATTTGTGCAAGTTTAAGTATGCACCAAATACTTCGTGTGATGTTGAACGATCGTTAGTCAATACAAAGCTTTGTTGCGTGATAACAGGAGAGGTTTTGTGTTTGAAAATTTGAAACATTTTCGTTCCTTACTGTTACTGAGATCGTCTGTTGAAATAGTGAAAAGACTAATTGAGAATGTTTTGTTCTTCAAGATATTTTTTACTAAAATGTTTTGAGTTTGTATGGGAAGGTTCTATAACGCTGGACGCCCATTAGAAGTAGAATGGCATAAACAAAGTTTTCGTAAAAAATCCTTTCTAAATAAGGTTAATTAAGGTTAATTAGAGATTTGAGAGGTTATGCTATGTTAAGTTAGGTTAGTATCCGTTGTACAGGTAGGCGGGCCAGTGTTCTAGAATTCTCCCGTAATGTACAGTTGAACGATGTTTGGATGATTTCTGAAAATATAAATATGCAGCAAGACTTTGTGTGAAGTGAAACGACCATTTAGTGCATAGAAACTCTTTTATACGCGATAACAAAATAAGTTTTCTGACTGAAAATTGAAAGTCATTCTGTTTCTTAGTGATGCGGAGATCATGCTGGAAAAGTAACAGGTAGTAAACATTGTAATTGAATAAATATTGTATTTACCACATTAAATGTAGAAAACGTAATAGAAAATGCTGGTATTTTGATTTTACATATTTTGCTCTTTTGGAAGAGTTTTATTACATATTTTTGGGATTTTATGTGTTTATATATGTACACCTTGTCTCAAAAAGGTTGAGCGCATTCTTTATTGGTGTTTTGAGGCAAAAATTTTCTAAGTCCAGCTTCGGGTATCTTCGGGAAAAAGTAAGCCAGGTTCGAACCTCCAAGCCAGCCTTTGCAATCGGGAAAAAGTTTGCAGATGTGTTTTTCTTCTTTTAAATATAATAAGACTTGTTACCAAGTGTTTAAAAAAGCAACATTGATTGAAATACTTAATGATACAATATTTCGAAACCTTTTTTTTTCAATGTCAGCACATGCTTGTTTGTCATTTAGCTCTCCATACGTAATGGAACATTTAAATACGTTAAAGAATCTTTCCATATGTAAAAGAATGCTCAAAGTTAAGAAATACAACATAATTATCGCCTGAGTACTAAAATAAAAGTCAAAGTAGAACAGAAACGGCGTTTGTAATGGATATGAATGTCATAATTATCTTGAGATCCGTTATACATCGCTAGAAGCTTGTGTTAGCTCATTGGTAAGCTGTCGGATTTTAAATCATAAGGTTGAGGGTTCGAATCCCGTCTAGGCTAATCCTTTTTTTAAAATTATATTTTCCGCAATGCATGAAAAATGATATAAAATAATTACATTAGAATACATAAGTTGTGTATATATAACATAATCATTGCAGAACATAGTAATTATTATGTTTAAAATATAACATCTGAGATAATTTTCACAGTAGGTCGGTATTATATATGAGGATGTAAATACAAGTTAGGAAAATCATTTAATATCAATAAACAAGTTATGTAGTGTATTTATTTGCATCTATTTGTCATACAGATGTAACTTCTCAATATTCTCATTACAGCATGTCATTTACATTCGTGAAATACAATATATTCCTACGGATATAGAAAGTGTATAAACAGAGTATCCAAAGTCGTATCCTGCTTCAAGACACATAACTTTTCCCGATCCCCTTAACGTCACGGGAAGAAACACAAATTCTCTTTAGAACGGAATGTCGTTACTTAGAGTCTCATTCGAATACGTTGAATATGCTTTTGTATATTCATCTCTCTCTCTCTTTCGCTTTGTTTATGTGTGTGTGTGTGTGTTGCGGAATATCCCAAGTTGAATACAACATTTGCCAAGTATATGAGCATCATTGTCATCGAATACCAGAAATTGAAAATCGTGTTTCTTCAGATTGGGTTTGCGTGTTCATGTTAGCTCACTGGTAGAGTACGGACTTGCCAATAAAGAGGTCTTGAGTTCAAATCCTACAGCTAATTATCATTCTTTTGTTGGTAGGATTGCACAGAAATCAGATACAAGGAGTGGTTTACTTCTAGAAATATTTTCAGAAGCGTTTAGGTAGCCCTGAAAAGGGCTGTTTTCGGGAGTTAAGGCGGGGACATTAATATTGTGTCCAAGACCCTTCTGAATTTATTACACGCTCCATTCTTCTGGGCATGGAATCTATTACATGGGTGACAAATCTATCTCCTTCCCCTACCTCCAGCCATGCTTCGGAAACAAGATTCCACAGGTCATCCTGAGTTCTTGGTGGATCTGCCTCAGGCCAACTTTCCCTTAGAGTACGCTTCACTTCTGCCCACATATTTTCCATGAGATTGAGGTCTGCTCCACGAGCGGCCAGTCGATTAAATCAATCTCAGGGTGCCCTGCGAACCATTCCTGAATCACACGGGAAGTATGTATTGGCGACTGGTATTGCTGGAACTGAATTACACCATCAGGCTGAAATACTCGTACAGATAGCACCATGATATTACTGATAATGTCTAAGTACTGAGCATTGTCCAGATGTCCTTCAATTCTATGAAGCTGTCCTGCTCCGCGACTGGAAATCCAACCCCAACATAAAATAGATACATGGCCACTGCGATTGCAAGCAGCCACATATCCATGGTCATATCGGGTGCCTCTCGGACGATACACAAAACGGCGTCCCTCCTTTGATGTTGTGAATATGGATTCATCTGAGAAAACTACGTTTTCCCAATTGAGACCCACATTCGCCTGTGCAAACGCGAGACGGTAAATTTTGTGGTCGCCTGAGAGTTTTTCCTTCACGGCAGCAACACGGCCACGTAACCCAGCATGACGAAGCCTTCGCAGAGCTGTATGCTTACTACCAGGAAAGAGAGAAACTTCCCTTAGCTGTCTAGACGTCCTTAGTGGGTCTAACCGGGCTTCGTTTACTAATCTCGCATCTTCGGCTTCGGTTGACACATGTGGACGACCAGGAGATCGTAAATTATCAGTCTGACCTGTAGCACCATATTTCCGAATCCATCGCCTTCCTGTAGACACCTACTCGCCTGCTAGCTGCAGTTGCAGAATAACCTTCCAACTCCCATAAAGTAATTACTGCTGTACGTCTATCCATAGTTACCAATGTTCTGAGCTGTGAGAAGGAAGCAATAGGTAAAAGCTAGTACCTGACGTGTGATTGGTTACTTGCACGACACGCCTATTGTGGGGAACAGCGTTGCCAGATCTAGCATAATGATGCTAGATCTAGCATAATTTGCATGTCTCTAGCATCTAGCATCTTGCTTTTAGCATCCTGCCCAAATCTAGCACAATTTCAGCAAGTTTATCAAAAAGCCGTAAAACCTGGAGATGAGAAAGAAGTTGGTCGTGGGAAGAAAAGGAACGGCAGAAATGTATCCTCTTCCATTGATTCATACAGTCGGTAAACCATACAGGCAGTCTTGTTTTTCGAAGTAAGCTCAAAACGTCTTTGGGCTTTTTTGTGGCTCCACCCAGAGTTTTCTAATCCTTTAACTCCGACGCATGGGCGGAGCTATGGGGGCCATTCTCCCCCCAACTTTTTGACAACTTCACCATCTTTATTTCTGACTTCATGATCATATTTATTCCTGAAATGACAGATCCGAGACCGACCAAAAATCTGCCGCCCCCCCCCCCCAGCAGACGATTCCCAACTCCGCTTATGCTGCGAAGTAATTTTCTTTCAAAATATGTAAACAAAAACTTTGCATTCATTTATACGACATATACGCCATTGAATCTGGCAACGACTGCATTAATTTAGTTGAGTTAAAATTTTGGTGCGTGAAGTATTGAGTTCTATCCATGCATTCTTGCTCTCTGTGTATTTTAAGTTACGTTATCGTATCTCAACTTCGTTTTTTTAAACTCCTGAATTAGTAATTATGAGGATCTAGCATAATTTGACCGAATCTAGCATAAGTTCGATCAAGTTTTGGAATAATTCCGAGCTGTGAGTCTGGCAACGCTGGTGGGGAACGATTTGGTCAACGACTCGCGAAAGAAATCTGAAAATGGTGCGCCGTAATAATAATATTAAAAACAGTTTTTATAAAGGAATATTAATACATACGAAAAGCTGTTTAAAGAATGAATTGTTATACTGACTTTACACGTATAAAAACATATACCATATACCAAACAGATTGAGCGATATGATGATAGCTGTTTTGAGACAAACACTTTCAAAGTCCAACTTCGGGTATCTTCGGAAAACAGTAAACTAAAGCTGCTGGTTCGAACCTCCAAAGCCAACCTTAGTAATCGGGAAACGATGTACAGATATGTTTTTCCTTCTGTTAAATATAATAAGACATGTTGAAATGGTATTAAGTGTAGAAAAAAGTAACATTGAAATACTTAATGATACAATATTTCGAGACTATGTATTCCCACTCTCGTTTCGTCATTGTGATTTCCATACGGAAAAGAGCATTTACGTATGAGCTCAGTTATATTTCAGAAGCAGCTTCCGAAAAGCGGTCATATTAGCTCAGTGGTACACCACCGAGCGCTTAAATCGTGAGTTCGATGCCCGTTCAGGTGAAATTCTTTTATGATATTCTACTTTCCTCAATGCATGAAAATTATATAAAATAGTTACATTACAATTCATCAGTTGTATATATCAGTTGAATATATATATTCATATCATCAGTTGTATATATCAGTTGAATATATATATTCATATCATTTCATGACATAAGTAATTCTTATCTTTAAAATATAACATCTGAGGTATTGACAGAACGTCGGTGTGTTATGTGTGAATATTGAATACAAATTTAAAAAATCGTGTAATAGCAATAAATAAGTTATGTAATATATTTATTTGCAGCTACTTTCATCGCAGATAACTTCTCAATATTCGCATTACAGCATTTAGGTAGAGCATATCGAAAATCGGATCGTGGTCCAAGACAAAAAACTAGCTAACCCCCAAACTGTCACGCAAGAAATTCGCGAATCGCAAAAGTAAAGTGAAGAGATTGAGAGCGGCAATTCCTTAATCGCTCTCTCTCAACTCTCTCTTATCTGCATTTATACACATAAAAGTGTATGTATGTATGTTCCAACATAACTCATGTATGCCTAGAGCAGGGTTTCTCAACCTGGGAGTCGCGGCCCCTAGGGGATCGCGAAGATAGGCGGAAGAGATAAATATAGTTAGAATCTAATACCAAAAATTATTTTTAAATATTATTTTTAATTTTGTTCTGATAAGCATACTTTTATTTTTTATACACACTGTAAAGAACAATAAAAAATAAGTCTACTGAACATTTTCAAAGGGTGTAGAATTCGTGTTACTATTCGGTTCAAAGTCTCTTGTCGTCGCGAATTCTGTCGAGAAATTTGAAGCTTAAAATATACAAAACGATAATCATGCCTGTTGTTCTGTATGGTTGCGAAACATGGTCGCTTACTCTGAGGGAAGAACATAGACTGAAAGTATTTGAGAACAAGATCCTTAGACGAATATTCGGACCCAAGAGGAACGGGAATGGGGAATGGCGGAAACTTCATAACGAGGAACTACATAATTTATACGGTTTACCCAACATTGTTAGGGTCGTCAAGTCTAGAAGGCTTAAGTGGGCAGGTCATGTAGCTAGAATGGAAGAAAGTAGAAACGCTTTCAAAATCTTGACTGGAAGACCAATCGGAAAACGACCATTAGGAAGACCTAGGCGCAGATGGGAGGACAATATTAAGATGGATCTCGCTGAGATAAGAATACAAAGTAGAAACTGGATCCAATTGGGTAAGGATAGAAGTCAGTGTAGAGCTTTTGTGAACGCGGCATTGAACCTCCGGGTTCCATAGGCCATAGAGTTAGTTAGTTAGTAGAGTTGTTTAAAAATGAATTTAAATCAAAGAGATATGATATAAAACTAATGAGAACTGTATATAGAAATACTAGAAAAATACACATGCAACAAAACCTGCACATTGAAATACAATTAAAATTAAAACCTAATGAGATACCTAAGCATGGTGTAATTTCACTAGTGCAGCAATGTCCGGTTCAATCTTCATGACGAACATTATCAAACCATTTTCAACTGATAAGCGATTTCTTATCTTTGTTTTAATGTTTACCGTAAAAAAACACACTTTCGCACAAGTACGATATAGCAAATGGAATTATTACTTTTAAAGCAGCAATCCCCAGACCAGGATATTCTTCTCTCCTCATCAGGCAGAACTTGTCCAAGTCTTCGTTACAAAAAACCAGTTGCAAAGACTTGTCGCATGACCATTCTATTATTTGGTCAAGAAGTTGTGGGCTTAGATCGGATACGTTAATGGCCTCTTCAATGAAGGAGTTTAACATCCATCTTGAACCAGCACCTTCGTCATTGGGAATATAGATATTACAGTTACTGTATCCACTGTCAGTGCCGGGCGCCGAAAAAAGGGGCCACACATTTCGGAGGAAGTGTGTTACTCATGTTAGGAAAGTACATGTGCACATGTGTAAAATAGAAGGAAAAACGTAATAAAATGTGCTCAAAATTAAGGAAAGGTAGGGTTTATTTTGAAAATGTTATTGAGCTTCGTGCCAACCATGGTGGCGCTTCGTAGCTAATCTGTCGACGTCACTCATATATACGGTGACATCGTACTATACTCTCGCCCCGGGCACTGATTTTCCATGGCACTGTTCACTATAAACAAAAAAAATGGATTCTACTATTATAGAAATAGGTATGTTAAAAATCTCACACAAGCTTATTATAAAACAAATTATAAAAGGGTCGCTGGCAAGAGCGTGTGATAAAAGGGGATCGTGATAGGAATTAGATTGAGAACCACTGGTCTAGAGTAATTTTAACCACATTTCTTATAGTTTCAAAAAGATTGCTCTCGGGTTACCTATGGTGAATGGGAGGGGGATACATATAAAAGATTGCTAGAAAATGATCGATATTAGATTCATAGTTTTCGGGGTCGCTTAGATAAATAGTGAGACTTTCAATTTCGCTTAACTCCGATTAAGCTCTCATTAGTAGGGATGGGCACGAACGACTTTTCTTTGAAACTCGACTCGACTCGAAACAGACATCTTTGAGGTCTACTCTTGGACTCGGCGCGAAAAATATCTTCCAACTCGACTCGAATTAGAGTCAAGTCGAGCCAAAACGAGCCAAATCCTGTGTGTAGTCCTACCTAGACAATACATAGACAATAATTATTCTATCATCAATTATACTACTATTACTACAAATAATAATAATAATAATAATAATAATAATAATAATAATAATAATAATAATAATAATAATTATTATTATTATTATTATTATTATTATTATTATTATTATTATTATTATTATTATTATTATTATTATTATTATTATGACAACACCGTGTACAAACATGAACAATAGATGGTTAGTAAAGGAATACTAAAAGCTAGTTGACTGCCGACGTCGGTAGTCATGAACTCTACAAGGCAAAGACATCGTTCATTACTCTAAGCTGTAAGCGTCGGTGGACTACAGATGGTCAACTATTGACCTCTCGCCAGAAATTGGTGGCCCCGCAGCGACGATCCGTGGTGGCCCAAGTTCCATTTTGAAAACTTTACCACCAGCAGCAGAGACGCGATGAAACGCCAACGAACCACAAAATTACTCTCCCAAATTATGTCAAAATGCCTATATGTGTGATTTGTTTATATTTAGGTGAATCAAAAAAAAACACAAAACAAATACCCGGGGTGGACGCAAACTATCAATATTACGATTACTAGGCACGTGTTCTCCTGACTTCCCCACGGAAACGATCATAAAAAGCTTGGTTGTTGAAGGATAAATCATTGACGTCTTAATTTAGCCAATCAGACAAACCCCTACATCTCGAGTTCTAGAAGGTGATACCGTGAACCGTTTCAGATTTATTGCTTCCTGGTGGAGTACTATCCATGAGCAAAATTTGAGCATAATAGCCGACATGCATCTTCGGTGCCTCTTATCTTTAGTACAATTTTAACCAGAGATGGTGTGGGTCAATGAAAATTTGATCCACGACCCACCATGACCCACTATCACCCACCACCCAAATGCCCCATTGGCCCACTCTGACCCATCAACCATCGTGATCCACTCTGACCCACCACCAACTATGAACCACTCTGAACCATTGCGACCAACTCCGACCCACCAAAACCCATCGACATCAACTCTGACCGATGGCCCACGTCCTCCTCTCCATTGACTAAAGAGGTTACACTTGTAATAAAACAAGACTGTAAAATTATCACTTATCGGAGTTTGAATTTCTACCGTCAATGGCTCAAGCATCTCTCTGTTACAATACTGGTGGGTCTGACCTTTACGATATATAATGGCAAAGTGTTTCTCATCTTCCAAATTAAAATGAATTTAAATTTATCATATATAATTATTTCTTTGTTGCCTTACAGACACATTTCAGTAGAAAATAGGGTGAAATTTGAAAGTTTCAAATCAAAGAAAAGTAGACCAACGTAAAAAAAAAAAAAAAAAAAAAAAAAAGAGAGAGAGAGAGGGAGAAACTAATTTTCTATATAATTAAGCATGCCGTACTAATTGAAAATGCCCATGTAATTAAGTTTAGAATACAAATTTTATGGCCATTTTTCTCTAACTTTATGGCTTGATTGCCTTATGCTCGGAACGCTCCATATATTAAACACCAGCTTCAGCAATTATAAATAGAAAGCAGTGGGTATAAAATTCAAAAAGAACTTTAGTTTGCATTACTCAATTTTTTCTCAACTAATATCAATCGTTTTCGATTATTTTTACAAATCAACCCACTACCAATTCCCAATATATAGAAAATGCACCCCCGTCCCCCCGCTCATAAAAGACAATTTTAAAAAATGCCAGGGCATATTCTCTTTATTTTTAATAAAGAGTGATATGCTGAATTTCAGCTCTCAGTTGAACGGCTTGTGAGATACTAAATTTTTCGCAAAAATTCGGACTTCTACTCCCCCTAAGGATATGTATTATAATGAAAGTGACACGCGTATGGTAACTTCCCAGTTGGGAATGGAGCCTGATTATATACCAAACGTCAATTCATTTGACTTTGCAATTTGACCGTGATGATTACGCAGACATAGTTACTTTCAATTTTTTATGATACATATCCTTATTTCATATGTTACAGATGATTCAAAAATATTTTTTCAAGCAGTTAGCTCCTCTAGAATCTCACAGGCTGCATCCCAAAATCCAACTCCTACTATCCTATGACAATCCAAAAGTGACTGAACTTTTTTTTATTAGGAACAAATGACAAAAGAAAAATGGAGATCTTGAAAGTAAAATGTAGAAAAGCTCGGTGCCCCCAATAACTACATATTTCTCCACCCCTTCATCCCGAACTTAAAAATAAAACTTAATTCGAATATGGTTAATTAGTGAATTTATTACAGTTAAATTCCACTCACTACATGCTACAGCTACAACTATGTAACAAAAAATAACAACTGTGAAACATGTTCTGAATTACTATTAGATTTCTTACGCTATTATTAAACATATTAGAATAGTAAAAGAGGATTGTTTGTGAAATAGTATATTTGCTCTTGATTTATAACTTTTTCATACGGAAAAAATTAAAATATTATTCAAGTTTTAAACTTTGCACTCTGCAAATATGTTGCCCTCTAGGCAATGGTACTAATGTGAAATGTGGACTAATGTGGACTAATGGGAAATGCTGCACTGTTAGCGGCCCTGAAAACTTACGATTCGATTCTAATATCGAATGATTTCGATATCTTTATGTCGCTACGTAACCACCCTGGGTGCTAATGGAAGCTTAATTGGACTTGAATTGAAAGTAGAACTATTCACCTAAGCGACCACGAAACTATAGATTCGATACTAATATCGACCCGTTTCTAGCATTTTTGATATGTATCCCGACAGTACTCTTTTTCCATACTGTAAGAAATATAGTTAAAATTGCTCTAGATATATCAGAATTATGTTGAAATACACACATAAATCCACTTTTATATTCTGTATAAATAGAGAGTGAGTGAGCGAGCGAGCGAGCGAGAGAGGGCGACTCAAGGAATCACCACCTCCACATTGCAAAAGCATATATCAGGAATTGAATTGTAAATCTATGTAAAGACTTTCTGCTGTGGCATGCTTCATAAGGACAATTCCAGTCTGCTCACGTGACCTTTGGGGTTCATGAATTTTTTTTTTTGCGAGCGTTTCGACTTTGGATTCTCTGTTTATACCTTCTGTTTATGCATCGAATAACTTTTCAAGAACATAAATGACATTCTGTATTATGAATGTTGAGAATTACCCTCTATATGACAAATAGCTGCAAATAAATACACTACATGATTTATTTATTGCTATTGAACGAGTTTCTTAACTTGTATTTACATCCTCATATATAATACCGACCTACTGTGAAAATTATCTCAGATGTTATATTTTAAACATAATAATTACTATGTTCTGCAATGATTATGTTATATATACACAACTTATGTATTCTAATGTAATTATTTTATATCATTTTTCATGCATTGCGGAAAATATAATTTTAAAAAAATGATTAGCCTAGACGGGATTCGAACCCTCAACCTTATGATTTGAAATCCGACAGCTTACCAATGAGCTAACACAAGCTTCTAGCGATGTATAACGGATCTCAAGATAATTATGACATTCATATCCATTACAAACGCCGTTTCTGTTCTACTTTGACTTTTATTTTAGTACTCAGGCGATAATTATGTTCTATTTCTTAACTTTGAGCATTCTTTTACATATGGAAAGATTCTTTAACGTATTTAAATGTTCCATTACGTATGGAGAGCTAAATGACAAACAAGCATGTGCTGACATTGAAAAAAAAGGTTTCGAAATATTGTATCATTAAGTATTTCAATCAATGTTGCTTTTTTAAACACTTGGTAACAAGTCTTATTATATTTAAAAGAAGAAAAACACATCTGCAAACTTTTTCCCGATTGCAAAGGCTGGCTTGGAGGTTCGAACCTGGCTTACTTTTTCCCGAAGATACCCGAAGCTGGACTTAGAAAATTATTGCCTCAAAACACCAGTAAAGAATGCGCTCAACCTTTTTGAGACAAGGTGTACATATTTTCATTGTTTTTAGTACATAATTATCCGGGCCCTATTCATGAGCAAGGAATCAAGGGTTAGTACCTAATGTGCGTTGCTCTTGTCAATTTACTTAAATATGAAACACGATATACGGTATTTTAACTGAAAAAGATAGTATCCTATTAGTTATACAACCTTTCGACAAACAAAATGTTAGAAACAACCAGGAAAACTAACATTGATATACAAATATTCAGATCACATCTTGCCCCCCCACTTTTAACGTCCAATCGCCGCCACTGCTCGAGATTTTGAGTTAACTATCTTGTGCATTATAAAAATATTTTAGTAAAATTACAGCAAATAACTGACAAAGATATTGCCTATCCACAGTTTATAAATTACAGTGATGCGTAAAGCACTACCCTATAGTGTTACTTCTATGATTGGCCACATTTTTTCGAAAAATACTTTTTCGGAAAATGGCTTTTTCGAAAACGAAAAACGAAATTTTTTCGAAAAACGAAAAAGTAAATTTTTTCGAAAAAACAAAAAACGAAAAATTTTTCGAAACAGCGAAAACGAAAAATGAAATTTCGGAAAATCGAAAAACAGATATTTCGAAAAAGGCCATCCCTAGTTACTACTGGCAATATTTTGCATTCCTCATGTTCTGCAGACACCTGAAACTAAATACTATTGTTTCTAAGAAAGGTATTTCTGTCCACATTCCTTTCCTTCCTCTGAGCGTCTTTTGTCGTTGAATTAGGCCACTAAACACCTAGTTTAAAAAAAATATATATATATATATACAAAGGAAGAGAATTTTTTCAAATTTTCGATTACTGTAGCCAATCATTTCAAATAACTAAGCAGACGCTCAAGAATTCATGCTACGGTAATGCGACAAAAATTCTGCAATGTCAAGTTTGGAAATTTCCCTTCTTTTTTTTTTTTAGGTGACCTCTTCAGATATTTTTTTTTCGGTGTTGTTTCCTCATTTTCTTTTTCCAGTGCTGTTACACAAAGGAGATGAAGCGTATGCCTCACGATTTGAAACCATGTAATTGACATTCTTTTGTTTACTTTTCTTTCTTTTCTTTTTTTGGCCAAAAGGGGGTACTTCCTGCGAAATTCACATGAAATTAACGCATCTTCTGCTAAAAACTCTGTTTCTCTGTTTTCTTCATATACGTTGGAAATAAAGTGTGTCATTATAACAGAAGAAATTACTAAATTACATGGAAATACCACTGTTCTTTGACATTTCATGCTGACACAATGAGTCTGATCTCTACGCTTATTATGGAAACGAAACCATGAAATAACAAATATAAGACTTTTATAAGATTTTTCATTGCAATACGTACATTTACGAAATGTAAACAACCAGCTTTTCTTCCTGAATAAAGAGCTCATTCGTGGCTAAGCGATTAGCGTACGCGCCTTTGGCGTGGGATATCTGAGTTCGGTTCCCGGTGGGAGATCATGTGGTTCGGATACCACGTTAATCAGTAGGTCCACGTCTCATATAGCCTCGCTGCTGTACGGGACGTTAAACTGAAAATCACTTTAGGGGGCCGCGGTGGTTCAGTGGTAGAGCGTTCACCTCTGATGCTTGGGGTCTCGGGTTCGAGTCCAGCCCCCGCCAAGTGAACTTTGTGGTGGACAAACACCGTGTGCGTGGGTTTCCTCGGGGTTCCACCGTTTCCTCCAACTTTCTTCATTCCACCATTTCATTCATTACTCATCATCACCGTCTCCTTTAGATTAACCAGCATAATCATGGGACACAAAACTCAAAGATTTCATTTTCAAAATCACTTTACCTCTTTCTGAATAAAAAGGTATGGTTCGGAAATAATTGGTAAATCATATTCATTCCAATTTGGTCCGTCGATTGAAGTTTAATGTTACATTTCAGCACCGAGGCTCTATGAGACGTGGACCTACAGTTTGAAATGAAATCTAAACCAAAGTAATACGATAAAAAACAACTTCTGACCAAAACATATATTATCTAATAAATAATATATGCTTTGGTCAGACTTTGTCTTTAATTGCATACAAGAATTTCCAAAACTAGAATGAGTGGTATTCAAAGTAATACGAGAAATTTCAAGGCTCCCCCACCGGGAATCGAATCCACGATCCCGTCCTTCAAAGACTCGCGCGCTAGCCACTAGACTTGCAGGAAGGCCTACATTTGTTCCAAATAATTATTACCGAACGATATTTATAATTCTGATCTGATCTGATGCTGGAAATATTTTGAAGAGGTAGTTTGAAAGGAAGTTTTCCTGATATATAGTTAAAGACATCACCCCGATAGTCGCACTGTTGAAACTGGTGAATAAACTTGGACATGTGACAGAGATTTTGATGTTAGCACATTCAAATAGTAAAGCCTGAACTCTAGCCATTTATCTACGGCGCACATTTTACTGTACGATTTCATTGTTATGATTTTCCTTATTTGGTATATAGTTAGATTGCTTTACGTATAAATTCTGGTTCATCATATTTACCTACTTGAAATTACAATAATTTTTGATGAAATGTATTAATTTAACGCCATGGGATTGTGTCCTTTTGGCTAATAGACTGGATGTTAATAAGAGAGAATGATTATAAAATAATTGGTGGAAGAAGAATGTGAGAGGGAATAATTACGAAATAATTAGTAAAAGGAGAATGTGAGAGGGAATGATTATAAAATTATTGGTAAAAGGAGAATGTGGTAGGGAATGATTACGAAATAATTGGTAAAAGGAGAATGTGGGAGGGAATGATTATGAAATAATTGGTAAAAGGAGAATGTGGTAGGGAATGATTACGAAATAATTGGTAAAAGGAGAATGAGGGAGGGAATGATAGCGAAATAATTGGTAAAAGGAGAATGTGGGAGGCTTAAATGTAGGAGGGAATGATTATGAAATAATTGATAAAAGGAGAATGTGGGAGGGAATGATTATGAAATAAATGCTAAAAGGAGAATGTAGGAGGGAATGATTGTGAAATAATTGGTAAAAGGAGAATGTGGGAGTTAATTATTATGAAATAATTGGTAGAAGAAGAATGTAGGAATTAATGATTATCAAAAAATTGGTAAAAGGAGAATGTTGTACTGAATGATTACAAAATAATTGATAAAAGGAGAATGTGGAAGGGAATGTTTACGAAATAATTGGTAGTAGAAGAATGTAGGAGGGAACGATTACGAAATAATTTTTCAAACGGGAATGTGGAAGAGAATGATTTCAAAATGATTGGTTAAAGAAGAATGTGGAACGGAATGATTACGAAATAATAGGTAAAAGGAGAATGTGGGAGAGAGTGATTATGAAATAATTGGTAAAATAAGAATGTATTAGGGAATGATTACAAAATAATTAGTAAAGGAGAATGTGGTAGGGAATTATAATAAAATAATTGATAAAAGGAGAATTGTGAAGGGAATGATTGTAAAATAATTGGTAAAAGGAGAATGTGGGAGGGAATTATTATGAAATAATTGGTAGAAGAAGAATGTAGAAAGGAATGATTATAAAATAATTGGTAAAAAAGAATGTGGAAGAGAATAATTACGACGTAATTGGTAAAAAGAGAATGTGTGGGGAAATGATTATGAAATAATTGGTGGAAGAAGAATGTGGGAGGGAATAATTACGAAATAATTGGTAAAAGGAGAATGTGGAAGGGAATAATTACGAAATAATTGGTAAAAGGAGAATGTGGAAGAGAATAATTACGAAATAATTGCTAACAGAAGAATGAAGGGGGGAATGATTACGAAATAATTGGTAAAAGGAGAATGTGGGAGGGAATAATTATGAAATAATTGCTTAAAATGTAGGAGGGAATGATAACGAAATAATTGGTAAAAGAAGAATGTGGGAGGAAATGATTATGAAATAATTGTTTAAAATGTAGGAGGGAATGATTATGAAATAATTGGTAAAAGGAGAATGTGGGAGGGAATGATTATGAAATAATTGGTAAAAGAAGAATGTGGAAGGGAATAATTACGAAATAATTGATAACAGAAGAATAAATGAGGGAATGATTACGAAATAATTGGTAAAAGGAGAATGTGGGAGGGAATAATTATGAAATAATTGGTGGAAGAAGAATGTGGGAGGGAATGATAACGAAATAATTGGTAAAAGGAGAATGTGGGAGGGAATGATTATGAAATAATTGCTTAAAATGCTGGAGGGAATGTTTATGAAATAATTGGTAAAAGGAGAATGTCTGAGGGAATTATTATGAAATAATTGGTAAAAGGAGGAGAAAATGATTATGAAATAATTGGTAAAAGGAGAATGTTGTACTGAATGATTACAAAATAATTGGTAAAAGAAAAATGTGGAAGGGAATTATTACAAAATAATTGATAGGAAAAAGAATGTAGGAGGGAATGATAACGAAATAATTGATAGGAAGAATGTAGGAGTGAATGATTGCGACTTAATTGGTGGAAGAAGAATGTAGGAGGGAATGATTATAAAATGATTGGTAAAAGAGGAATGTATTAGAGAATGATTACAAAATAATTGGTAAAGGAGAATGTGGGAGGGAATGATTATGAAATACTTGCTAAAAGGAGAATGTAGGAGGGAATGATTGTGAAATAATTGGTACAAGGAGAATGTGGGAGTTAATTATTATGAAATAATTGGTAGAAGAAGAATGTAGGAATTAATGATTATCAAAAAATTGGTAAAAGGAGAGTGTTGTACTGAATGATTACAAAATAATTGGTAATAGGAGAATGTGGAAGGGAATGTTTACGAAATAATTTGTAGCAGAAGAATGTAGGAGGGAATGATTACGAAATAATTTTTCAAACGGAAATGTGGAAGAGAATGATTTCAAAATAATTGGTTAAAGAAGAATGTGAAACGGAATGATTACGAAATAATTGGTATAAGGAGAACGTGGGAGGGAGTGATTATGAAATAATTGGTAAAATAAGAATGTATTAGGGAATGATTACAAAATAATTAGTAAAGGAGAATGTTGTAGGGAATTATAATAAAATAATCGATAAAAGAAGAATGGTGAAGGGAATGATTGTAAAATAATTGGTAAAAGGAGAATGTGGAAGGGAATTATTTTGAAATAATTGGTAGAAGAAGAATGTAGAAGGAAGTGATTATAAAATAATTGGTAAAAAAAGAATGTGGAAGAGAATAATTACGACGTAATTGGTAAAAAGAGAATGTGTGATGAAATGATTATGAAATAATTGGTAAAAGGTGAATGTGGGAGGGAATGATTATGAAGTAATAGGTAAATGACGAATGTGGGACGGAAAGATTATGAAGTAATTGGTAAAAGAATAATGTAGGATGGAATGATTATGAAATAATTGGTAGAAGAGGAATGTAGGAGGGAATGATTACGAAATAAATGGTAAAAGGAGAATATGGGAGAGAATTATTATGAAATAATTGGTTAAAGAAGAATGTAGAAGTAAATAATTACGAAATAGTTGGTAAAAGGAGACTATGGGAGGGAATGATTACGAAGTAATTGGTAAAAGGTGTATGTCTGAGGGAATGATTATAAAATAATTGGTAAAAGGAAAATATAGGAGGGAATGATTATGAAATAATTGGTGGAAGAAGAATGTAGGAGGGAATGATTATAATATGATTGGTAAAAGAAGAATGTGCGAGGAAATGATTATGAAGTAGTTGGTAAACGAAGAATGTAGGAGGGAATAATTACGAAATAATTGGTAAAAGGAGAATGTGAGAGGGAATGATTATGAAATAATTGGTAAAAGAAGAATGTGGAACGGAATGATTTCGAAATAATTGGTAAAAGGAGAATGTGGGATGGAACGGTTACGAAATAATTGGTAGAAGGAGAATGTGGGAGGGAATGATTACGAAATAGTTGGTAAAAGGGAAATGTGGGAGAGAATGATTATGACATAATTGGTAAAATTAGAATATAGAAGGGAATGATTAAGAAATAATTGGCAAAGAAGAATGTGGGAGAGAAAGATTATGAAATAATTGGTAAAAGAAGAATATGATAAGGAATGATTACGAAATAATTGGTAAAACGAGAATGTAGGAATGAATAGTTATGAAATAATTGGTAAAAGAAGAATGTAGGGGCAATGATTTCAAAATAATATGTAGAAAAAGAATGTGGGGGTAATGATTATGAAACAATTGGTGTAAGGAGAATGCGGGAGGGAATGATTTTGAAATAATTGGTCAAAGGAATGATTATGAAATAATTGATGCAATGAGAATATAGGAGGGAATGATCATGAAATAAATTGGTGGAACGAAAATGTGGAAGTAAATGATTATGAAATAATTGGTGAAAGGAGAATATGTGAGGAAATGGTTATGAATAATTGGTAGAAGGAGAATGTAGGAGGGAATGATTATGAAATAATTGCTGGAAGGAGAATGTCGTATGGATTGATTGTGAAATAATTGGTGGTTGGAGAATGTGAGATGGAATGTTTATAAAATAGTTGGTGAAAGGAGAATGTGGGAGAGAATGATTATGAAATTAAATTGTGGTAGGAGAATGCGGCAGGGTATGATTATGAATTAATTGTTGAAAAGAGAATGTGGGAAGGAATGATATTAAATTAAGGAGAATGTAGGACACTACGGGAGAATTCGAAGAAAAATCACGAACCACAGAACATTAGTTGAGGGTGACATAGCTGAGACTCCAAAGAGACCAACTTGCAGGGGTGTAGCCAAGGGGGGGGGCATCGGGGCCTGGCCCCCCCCAAATGGTTTCCTGCCCCCCCCCCCAAATGACCAGCTTTTAAAACATCATAGTAAAATTATCTCGCTACATTCATTTAAAAGTAACAAAGTTTATTGACAATTAATAATTTATGGTAAAATAGTATGGACAAATATTGTTTTTCCATACCGACCGAAAAATAGTATAGTATCTCTTCCTTATATCGATCGAAAATAGGATGTTTTTTGTGACAGCAGATTACACAATTTACTGCGATTTATATTTGACAGTTTGATGACAAACATTTTAACAAGGTATTACAAATACAGCCATAAAACAAAGGTACTAAACTAATTTGTAAGTACAGTATATTTTTATATACTCTTACAAGTGTTTTAAAAGACATAGAGGATGGAAAATTTGGTGAGAAACAATGCTTTTATTCAATTTGGATTTCATTCGCTCTGTCTTTTATTTCTACTCAGTGTAATAAAATAATTATGTTTTTTTAGTCACGAATAATAAATAACTATTTTTGTCAGGAAACCGTAAAAAAATTAAGTGAAATTTCAAAGAAAATCAATTTTGTGTAGATAGGTTCTGTATACAAGGTATTAAATTTAAATATAAAGGTAACCAAGAAAAATTTTGTTGCTTTTTCACCCACCACCTTCGAACATCGATATGTCACCTAACCTGGAAGATCAAAAATAGTCCCCATCAGCATCGACGACCTTCTGAAAACGTTCTGGAAGGCCATGGAACCCATCGCGGTAAAACTTGGTGGGCTGTGAAACGAAGAAAGTATTAGGTGCATTTTGAACTTTTACTAGGAATTTGAACTGGCGTCCTCTAAGGTGATTGTCCAAAGAATGGAACAGGTGATGATCGGATGGTGCAATACCCGGGGAATATAGTGGTTGTAATGTTGTTTCCCATCCAAGGCGAAAAATGGTGTCCTGAGTCATCCTAGCCACGTGGGACTTAGCGTTGTCCCGTAAACGAGGACCCATTTGCAATTCAGAAGTGATGGCTCCAGAGTTTTGAGTTTTTCTTGAGCACAGCTCAACTACTGACACTTCACAGTTGCATTAATACTCTGACCAGCTGGTAGCAGTTCCCGATCCACGATGCACCAAAGACACAGAGGAGGACCTTCTTTTGGTACAGTGCTGGTTTCGTCTGTTTTGAAATCGGTTCATGGGATGCTAACCAATGATGACGGCACGGTGGAGCTTCGTATAGGACACACTTTTTACCACATGTCAACGCCCTGTCCAGAAATGGCTCCGAAACAGTAAAAACACAGGCAACTGCCGCGTTGCCTTCTGGCCCGGAGTCAAAATATGAGAGACCCATCGACCCAACTTGTAATGCTTCACAAGTTGATGGATGTGCTGCCGAATGGTTTCTCCACACATTGAATTGTAGTCCCAGTTCCTCTTTGTACATGTGTTGGTCTTCTGGCACGTGGTGTTTTCGGGTGTTTCGTCATCGTCCTTAAACTTGTTAAACCATCGCTGCAATGTCCGCGTCGTCACAACACCCTCACCAAAGTCTGGCATATCTTCTGTCCCGCTATAGCGGCGTTTGACCTCCATTTGAACTCGTTCAGCATACATGCTCTTATGACGCTCTGTGGATGTCCCATGTTCCGTCTGTCTTACGCAAGTTCACGGTGTATCTAAATTGCCACAACCAGGTAGTATGTTGGATATACCCACACCAACAACTGACGTTCGCCTTATCTCCACTCGCATTCAACTCACGGTGTGAGGTCCAATTGAACACAGATCTCCACGAAAAGGGACAGTACTTTCTTGGTTACCTTTATAGTTATGCACAAAAGTATAGCGTTTGGTCCCAGGCAGTAGTTCTTGATAAAGCATAATAAAAATTATCTTGAATATAATTTATGGATAATAATAATAATAATAATAATAATAATAATAATAATAATAATAATAATAATAATAATAATAATAATAATAATAATAATAATAATAATAATAATAAGCTAAAATAGTGTTTTTAGTTTTCCAGAAGGAAACCAAAATTTTCCTTTCTTTCAGTCCTCAAAATCACTAGCAGCAACACATTTTTTTTGGCTTTGTACATTGTAGCTGGCCCCCCCTAAAAAACGATGGGCCCCCCTACACAAACCTGCTGGCTACACCCCTGCCAACTTGACACATCTAAGTCTTCAAATAGGAGAACTTCTCATTTTTAAGCTGAAATAAAGAGAGAACATTTAGCTAAGATAACAAATCCGCATAACTAAGCCTTCATATAAGTGAACTTTGCTAAACTCAAATAGATGAACTTCATATAGTTCAGATTACGAACTAAGGAACTTTATATAGCTATGGCCTATGGAAATCGGAAGTTCAATGCCGCGTTTACAATAACTCTTCATCGACTTCTATCTTTCGCCAACTGGATCCAGTTTCTATTTTTTATTCCTATTTCTATTAGATCCATCTTAATATTGTCCTCCCATCTGCGCCTAAGTTTTCCTAATGTCGTTTTTTAATTCGACTTCCAGTTAAAACTTTGAAAGTGTTCCTACTTTCTTACGTACTGGCTAAATGACCTGCCCACCTGAGTTTTCTTTAAGTTGCATAGCTAGCTCTTCAAATAAGTAAACTTCACATTCTTAAGCTCAAATAGGAGAACTTCACAAAACTAAGATTAAGAAATAAGCTAAATTCATGTAACTAATTCTTCGAAATAGCGGAACACCATAAAAGTTAAGATTTCGATAACTTGAACTTCGAATTCTTTAATCTTCAGTTAGCTAACCTGTTATCACTTAACTTTTAGATAGAAAATTGATAAAGTCTATTAATAAGTAAGTTAACCTGCATTATTCTGCAAATAAATAAATATACTCGCAGTAATTTTAAGGTTTCAAATATTCAAAAGTATAAATAAACGAATTCTCGTACAATATTATTAGCATTTAACGAAAAAGAAAAAAGCGTGAGATTGAGAAATAATACCGATCGATAGCTCGCATTGTGCTGAACAAAATGATATACGTAGGAGTAAAATCTCATGCGTAGTTTTCGAGAAAATAGAGAAAGAGTATGTTTTTTAAAATAAATTTATTGAAGTAAAACTAATACCGAAAATATACTTTTCCATTAAGATCTTTATTATTATTATTATTATTATTATTATTATTATTATTATTATTATTATACCAGCAAAGACGATAAAATAGAAAAAATGTGATTAATGAGAAAATAGCCTAAAATAGTCATATGGGCAGCGGTGGCTCAGTGGCAGAGCATTCACCTCTGGTGCATAGGATCCCAGGTTCGATCCCGCCTCCCGCCAAGTGAACTTTGTGGTGTGCGTGGGTTTGTTCGGGGTTCTTCCGTTTCCTCCCACTTTCTTCATTCCACCATTTTATTCATTTCTTATCATCACCGGCTCCTTTACCCTAGCTTGCATAAGCGTGGGACGTAAAACTCAAAGCCTTTTCATAAAATAGTCATCAACTTTTCAAAATTTTAATTTCTGTTTAACTAAAAATAGTGTACCAATTTAAACACCATATCAGTCCATACACCACATAGGTTAGAACAAGTTAACATACTCGGTTTCGATTAAATAGAATTTCGAAATAAAGCGAAATCTTTGAGTTTTATGTCTCACGGTTATGCCGGCTATGCTAAAGAGACGGTGATGATGAGAAATGAATGAAATGAAGAAAGTGGGAGGAAACTGGTGAACTCCGAAAAACCCAGGCACACGGTGTTTGTCCACAATAAAGTTCTTTTGGCGGAAGCTGGAAGTGAACCCGGGACCCCATGCACCAGATGTGAACGCTCTACCACTGAGCCATCGCCGCCCGTATGAGGGGGCACGGGGCCCATTCAGATGCGGAAAGCATATATAAGGATTTTAAGACAAATTGCATTCAAATTATGCCAAATATTGTAAATTTACAAAATCAACGAGGGGGCCTATATAAGCTTTGGGGTGGACCGGGCCCCCTCGGCCCCCTAGAATCGGCGCCCTTGCACAGGTTTCTATGCATTGTTTAATATTTCTTCTATGCATTGTTTAATATTTCTTCTATGCATTGTTTAATATTTCATTTTTGCTGTTTTGTTACTATATCATTGTATAACAGTATCTGATTACGATTTACTCCATTTAACAGATCCGTAGCTAGGAATGGCCAGGGAGGGGGCGGTTTAACCTGCTTAAACTTTCAGGTCTTTGTTAGTACGTATACAGGGTGTTTCAAAACAACATCGACAATGGTTGGGAGGTGATTCTTGATATCAAGATAAGATAAAAAGTATAAACCAACCTGAGTGCACAAATGCTTCCTTTTGGAGTTATAGGTTGCTGGAAACATGAAAAAATGAACTTTAAAGGTCCATAGCGCTAAAACTACGGGACCTACCGTAGTCGGGTCAAGACTTCACTTAGGAACTAGTATGTGCAATATCCAAATATCAATGTTTCAGAATCCTGCGGTACTTACGAAGCAATTTTTATAGATTTAGTTGGGGAATACTTCAAATTATATGCCACTCACCAAACTCCCTCTATAAAAATTGTTGCGTGAGTACCTTAGGATTCTGAAACATGGATTTTAACATAGGGCACGTACTAGTTCCTAAGTGAAGTCTTGACCCGATTATGGTAGGTCCCATAGTTTTGGAGCTATGGACAAGGGCGCCGATTCTGGGGGGCCGGCACTCTCAAAGCTCATGTGGATCCCCATGTATTTTATGAGTATATATTTTTATATGTATTTTTATTGTTATATGTATTGTTACTTTTTTATGAATGCCCCCCCAAAGTTACAGGGAAATCGGCGCCCTTGGCTATGGACCTTTAAAATTGATTTTTTCATGCTTTTGGCAGCCTATAACTCCTAAATGAAGCAATTGTGAACCCAGGTTGGTCTATACTTTTAGTTTTGTCTTGGTGCCAGGAATTACCTTGCAAACGTTGTCGGTGTTGTTTTAAAACACACTGTATATAAACGTAATATCAGCTCAAGTTTGTCCCCTCCCCCTCCTTCCAAAAATGGCTCACACTCCCTACTTTATGGTTATGGACCTGTCATGTAAACACAATCAAACAAATCGTCTTCCAAAAACAGGTTCTATTTCTTATGAATTGCTTATTCGTAGAATACATTTTATACAACCTGTGGTTCTGACTTCACACACAATAAGTATAGTGATTTATTAATGCTTTTATAGTATGATAAAAGATTTTTAGTTTCTTCTAATATGTAAAAATCTCGCCCTCCCTAAAATAAATAAAATAAAATTAAATTTAGAAAGTGTAGAACAACTTGCTAGCTGCACCCGCAGAACTAAACGGCCATAATAGTACATAGCATATTGTTTCGTATTTTTGCATACAAGACGAAGACCACGAAAATTGACTAGAAATTTACTGTGATAACAATAAGTTTGCTTATCTAGGAATTTAAATTAAAGTTTGTAATGTGCATACTTAGTGGTTGCTTTGGTTTTGAGCTCTTCATAAAAGGATTCAAAAAGTCAATAAAATCCATTGTCATTTTTCCCATTATAGAAGTAACGAATAATGAATTTCGATGTATGCCAAATGGGATTGTAATCCATTAAAATGTAATTGTTGTTATGCAGTTGATGCGCTAGCCAAACACCATCTAGTTGAACACATATACATGAAGCTGGCCAGAGTTGTCTTAAGATAAAACGTCAGGAAAATAAAGGTAGTTTAATTTCAACATTAAAACTAATGGAAGATGCATTAAAAATTAAGATGCAAAACATTAAAGTTGGAAAGATACGTTGATCAGTTGAAATGATGACTCCTCTAGCACAATATTATTAACCTTGATGTTACAGCTGACAGCTGCTGTAGTTAGCGGAGCCAAACAACTGTAGAAATAGTTCCCACGAGAAACACTCCACTGAATTGGATCGTTGCAGATCGCTAACTCTTCGGAGCGACATTTCGCAGATAATATTCACCTTGAATTCAGAAGGAGAAATTTTTTGTTCTGTTCCAGGGAACACCATGTCTTTAAGAGAAGAAACTGTACCGTATGTTACCACTGCGGTCATATGTAGTACACTCATAAGTGAAAACCAGATTTCTCCTTTAAATGAGCCTATATTAATAGCTATATTGTTCAACATCTGAAACTTGTGTGTGGTCAGTGATTAGTACGAGGAGAGGTCAGAAAGTTTTTACCCTCAGCATGATAGAGGAAGTTCTAGTAACGCAAGAGATTTGTAGAATTGATAAATTGCCATCTCACTAATGACGTATGTGTGCTGATATGTGTCTTTATAGGTCCTGTTGAATTGATGTTACAGAAAAAAAAATAGATGGGCGACAGCATGTAATACAAAATCGAACACCAAGCTGTAATTAGGTTCCTCTATATTCAAGGAAAATCGGCACAAATGATACATAAAACGGTGGGAGCTGCATAATTAAAAAAAAAATATCCGATCTTAACAGTAAAACAATGGAAGAGATTGAGTTCAAATGTGATCACATAAGCCTGTAGGATGACACGAAAGAAGGTTGTCCCTCAACTGGTACAGACCCAAGCGTGGTGGCAAAATTTGAGCAACTATTGCTTGAAGAAAAAGTTATAACTATTAATTGTCTAACTATAAGGTGAATATTAGTAAGGGGTCACTTCAAATCATGTTACATGACATTCTGTGTATGAGCGAAGTGGCAGTAAGGTGGGTTTCTCCATTGTTTATATATTTTCATAAACAGCAGCATATGCAATAATAATTAAAGTACTTTGGACCTTACCACAAGGACAAGGATGCTTTTGTTAGTAAGCATGGGTGAATGGTGGGGGTATCTATTTGTACTTGAAATCATAAATGAGTGAAATATGGAAATATATCACATCTGCAACTCCCGAAAAGGACTAAAATGCAAAATACATCTAGCAAATCATCTTATCCGTGTCTTGTGACCATAAAGGTATGATCTTAAGAGATTATTTACAAAAAGCGGTTACAATGTTACGTTACAGGCACCTGCTGCAAAAGGTACGCCCAGCAGCTTCTTGTTTGTGCCTTTACAGGTCCTGTTGAATTGAGTTACAAAATAAATAAATAAAAATATGCTGCGTCAGCATGTTGAAAAAAAAAAACGAATATCAAACTGTAATTAGGCTCCTCTATCTTCCAGGAAAATTGGCACAAATGCTACATGAGCAAATGACAGATGTTAATAGTAAAAAATACTATACGCAACTGCCATTACCATTAAAGCAAAGAGATAGAGTTTGCTTTCTAAAGGTGTGTTGCTTTGCTGTTAGCAAAAAATGTACCGGTGCACCGAACAGCAGAAACACTTGCTTTAATGTGGCTGCAACCTTTGCCCCACCCACAATATTCACTGGATCCAGCTCCGTCCGATTACGTCCCTAATATGAAGAAACATTTTCTGGGTAGGTGATTTGCGACTTATTGTGAGGTTATTAATGCTGGAAAATTTGTTTGCTTAAAACTCCGCAGACTTTTATGCAAATGGCAGTAACGTAATGATTAAGAAATATAAAAAATTGAGATAGTCTGAAGTGAATGTGAAGAGAAGGACGCCTCCGTAGACCAAATTGCAGATTCCTAGCTCGGGATATGGACAATATCTCGCGGCCGAAACATCGCCGCGCAAAATTTCGCAGGTCAAAACCTCGCGTGGCCAAAAGTTTGCGAAATGAAACCTTTCCTTAAAATTTACCTAATGAGTTTCTTAATATGAAATTTCATATAATAATAATAATAATAATAATAATAATAATAATAATAATAATAATAATAATAATAATAATAATAATAATAATAATAATAATAATAATAAAAGAAGAAGATACAAAACAGGGCTTTCTCGGGGCATTCCCGTTTTCTTCCACTTTCTTCATTCCATCATTTCCTTCATTCTGATCATCTACGTCTCCTTTAACCTACAAGACATAATCGAGGGACATAAAAACTAAAATATTATTTCATACTTTCATAAATAGTAATAGATTTCGTTAGAATTTCCAAGGTCACCATCAAAGTGAAATAAAAACCATCCCAGGCTCAAACCATGTATATTTAAAATCCATCTATATTGAAAATTTGATTGAGACCGGTCGGGTGGCTCAAGAGTTATTAAATCAAAAGCACAGCCACTTTCATTTTTATGTATTTCTATATGTCTTCCCCTTCCTTCCCGCCTTCCCGTCAAAGTGAAATGATAAAAACCATCCCATACGGTAACCTGATTTGGTAGCAAATTCGATTGAGATTGGTCTCGTGGTTGAAGAGTTATTAAGTTATATATACAGGCCCAAACCTCATCAATGTGGAAAATTTGATCGAGATCGGTCGGGTGGCTCAAAAGGTATGATGTCGCAAACATATTCATTTTCATTTTTATATATACAGATTTCCAAAGCACGCGTTAGAATATTTTCTTCTCATTATTTTAATGCAATTATGTGTTATTACAAAATATACACATATAGCGATATATGGAGCATTCTACATAGGAGAAATCGTCTTGACGAGGTTTTATACTGACGACATTTCTTCCCAGGCGAGATTACGTCCCGCATAGTTTAGACCAAGCGAGATTCTGTATACCGAGATCAGGACCGCGAGGTTTCGGCCCGGCGATATTTTGGACCGCGAGGTTTTCGACAGGCGAGGTTTCGGCCCGGCGATATTTTGGACTGCGAGGTTTAGGACAGGCGAGGTTTTGGTCTGGCGAGATTTTGTCCTGCGAGGTTTTGGGCGACGAGGCTTTCTCCACGCGAGGTTTTGTTACGCGAGGTTTTGCACCCAAACCTACTAGCTCGTCAATATCATGGTGAATGGAAGAACATTAGTAGAGATCGGATATTCATTTTTTCTGGTGTTAGAGGTATGATGAATATGAACATGTTGAAGTTCATTTGGATAATCTTTACTTGCTTTAATTTCATTAAACTTGGTTTTACTTATTTTGTCTATTTCAGTCTGTAATGCGTATATTACTGTTTACAGGTCTGATAATGCGTATTCTTTGATTTTTCCTCAAATCGATACTTCATTTGCATAACGTAGAAAGATTTATCCTTTATAGAAAGGTTATGGCAATTCGAAGAAATTTTAAAATAATAGAGAGTAACCTATGTCTAGATCAAGGTCAAGCATTTCACCTACACGTCAAAATTGTGTTTTACAAGAAATCTAAGCAAATTGTTGCAAGTAATAGAAGCAAACTGAAGACCAACTAAATTTCTCAAAGATGAAAGTACTCCATCTTCTTCCTTTCCTAAACTATGGCTCAGTTACGTCTATGGATGGGCAAAACTTGTTTTTATAAAAACCGGAAACCGGTTTCTAGAAAAACCGAAATCTGAAAAACCGACATTTCAGTTTTCTCCAAAACCGGTTTCGGTTTTCTTCAAAACTGATTCGGTTTTCACCGAAACTGGTTTCGGTGAAAACTTATGGAAAAAACACAGAACTATTTCTATGGAAACGGAATCAGTTTCTGGACAACAACGAAACACTATTCTGGTCAGAAATAGAACCAATTTGGGAATAAACCGGAATCGGTTTTGAAGAAAACCGAAACCGGATTCTGTGAAAAACCGAAAGCCGGTTTCGGTGAAAATCGGTTTTCTGAAACTTCTCAAAACCCGGTTTCGGGTTTCCTGAAAACCGAAAATCGAAAAACCGTTTTTTATGCCCACCACTAGTTATCGTTTTTTATGCCCAATCCTCCCAGGAGATAAGAGGATTGTTTTAGGTTTTTAAGGTGATTGATTTACCAAAACTCCTTTATATACACGTACTTACCCCATCTGTGTTCGTGTATACCTTTATCTGGGAGACCAAAAAAAAAAAAAAAAAAAAAAAAAAAAAAATCAAAAACTACTTGATGGATCACCATAATTTTGACCAGGGTGTACAGGATCAAATGTTTAGGAATCCAGTCTGTTGATGGAGGTTATATTGAAACCGGAAGAGGTAGATTATCAACCATTTCCGGTTTTAATTCTGATTACTATAGAACAGAAATGGTCATACATAGCGAAAAATGGCTACCTGCAATAGATTAAGCGTCCCAAGATTACATTTAATCTTCATACTTAATTCTCTGTGAAAACCGGAAGTGAACGAAATCCACTACAACTTCCGGTTTCAATATTGATCTATATAGAGCAACAATGATAAGAGATAGCGAAAAACTGTTCTTTTTTTAGAATCGCTCAGCGTTATATGATAACAATAGGTGCCATCTTCTAACTTAACTCTATATTTAAACCGGAAGTAACTGAAAAAGCACTTCCGGTTTTAACGTGGATAAAACGCTATAGAGTAAAAACGATTGCGATAAGTTGTTTTCTGCAATCAATTAAGGATTCCAAAAATATATTCCACCTCCACTACAATGTTTCTGTTGGAGCTCCTTCATGGCTAAGCGATTAGCGTCCTTTTCTTTCTAAACTGGGGTTCGATTTCCGGCAGGAGTTTATATGGTTCGGATTCTACGTTAAGTTGTAGGTTCACGCCTTACTTAGCCCAAAAACACACTATCTCGCGACCTCTTTATGTTTGGAAAATGAAACTACAGTGAAACCTCTACTAACGGACACCTCTATAAAGCGGACACCTCCCGTAACGAACATATTTTGTAATCCCCAAACACTGTAATAGGAAAAATCATATTAGTAAACCTCTCTAAAACGGACACTCTCTAGTACGGACACGGACGGTATTTTCTGTCTTTTATAGGTATTATTTACCTCTGTATTACGGACACTTTCTCTAGAAACAAGTTGAAAAATACAGAAAAAATACATTTTTAGTAATTCATACATGTGTCATCAAGGAAGCATTGTGACAATATTTTGCCGCCTCAAGTGTCTACCCAGCAATCCAGACGAAGCATTATCTGTTTAACAACACCCTCATGTTCTTTGCTTGCATTTTACTCCCATTCAACCTGGTTTAGACACAAAAGTGATTGACAGTTGCCTGCCGTCTGAGATGACACGTTATTCTACTGTCCTTCTGGAATCTCTGACCAAGCAGAAGACAAATTTAGTATCTTCTGCCCTCGGGTACGCATATTGTCTAAAAACAGACTACTGGACTGCAATTAATCCACAAATTAAAGGAACATACTGTAAACGTAGTAAGTAGTGATAAGTGTAAAGTGCAGAAAACTGTAACATCTTATTTCCATGTTGTGTCTAGAACATAGAGTATTGAATGGCAGAGGATAATGCAGGTTCAGTATCATTTTGGTAATATGCGTAAATACATGATTCATGCAATTATTTTTTCTAATTGGATATTACATTGTTTACTAATTTACGAAAGGAAATATTGACACCTTTCTAAGGCGGACACCTCTCTATAGCGGACAATTTTTGATTCCCCACGGCTGTCCGCTTTAGAGAGGTTTCACTGTGTATATATATACATATATATATATATATATATATATATATATATATATATATATATGCACCATTTCTCTCAGAAAAAAAATGTTCCGAGGAGCACACTTAGTATTTGAAGGGCACATATTATTTTCACACGGCACTATTCTATTTATTATGAAATTATAGACGTATTATTTTGATCTCCTCCGGGAGGAACTCTCGGAGCTCCAGGGACCAGCATCAACCAAAAACATATCTGAAAGAAACACTGTATACATTTCATTACAAATAAACAGATATGTGACCAAATGTTTTCCAAAATTTCAGTTTTAAGGGAGAAAAAGAAGTGTTTCTTTACTTTGAGGGAGCAAAAGAAGTGTTTTTTTACTTTGAGGGAGCAAAAGAAGTGTTTCTTTGCTTTGAGGGAGCAAAAGAAGTTTTTCTTTACTTTGAGGGAGCAAAAGAAGTGTTTCTTTAATTTGAAGGGATTATCCTCAACTTGCACCAACTGTACTGAGAAAAAAATTGTAGGTGGTGTATTTAAAAAGATGATAGGTTACATGCGTAATTCCTGTAGTTTTTTAACTTAACGTACAGCAAACGTATAACTGAAAACGCATGTTTTATAATACTTTCTGTATAAGTGTTCCATCTATACGTACTTTCCGTATGAAACAATTTAGGCGGTCAGGATCTCACATACAAATGGACGTATATAACATATAGCTGAGGAAGGTAACATAAGTATATGCATGTGATATACCGAAAACTGTTAGATGTTAGACATCCTGCAACGGCATGATGTAACATCTAAGGGCAGTGCCTATGTAGTATACGGATAACGTATGTTCCGTACAGATTTCTATAGTAAGCAAGAGGATACCGTATATTTGTACAATATACCGCTGTCCGGAGAACGGATTTTTTTTTCTGTGTGTGCGTGCAAAGAAACAGCATGTCATATAGCAAGCAATACGTACGTAATCATGGCATCAAACTGAGTTCAGGTACTTGCACATTACCTCTAATTTCCATGTGGCCATCTGCGGTACCCAATACACCCCTCCACACACACACACACACACACACACATATATATATATATATATATATATATATATGTATATATATATATATATATATATATATATATATATATATATATATATATATATATATATATATATATATATATATATATGTGTGTGTGTGTGTGTGTGTGTGTGTGTGTGTGTGCACGTTTATATGTATAAGCCCTTGTTGATAAGTTTCTAGCTACGCCACTAGCTCATATACTAGACTCTCGCTAATCCGGCCATTCCTGGCACATATGGGTGCTGGATTAGCGGAAGTGTCGGATTATTGAGTGTCTAACATTTATTTGATTTATTTATTTACAGTATCTTGTTTTTTATGTATTTTGGAAGCATAGGGGATATAGTGTACTGTACATTATTAAATCGAAGGATATAGTTTTAAAACATAGAGGATATACTTTATTAAATCCAAATGTACATTAATTTTCAAAGAAAACTTAATCCTTGAGTAGTATTACTCACTATGAAACCTGTCCCTAATCTTTAACTGTCGCAATGATGATAAGAGACGGTGGCATGCTTTATCATGCAACCGAACTGTAAAAAATGCTACAATTTCGAATACATACAGCATTGTTTAACTAAGCATTTGCGCATTCATTGTGCACGTCTTTTTGGTTGGAGTGCTCCGGATTACTGAGAGGTCGGACTACTGAGAGCCGGATTAGCGAGAGTGCAGTGTATATCTTTAGGACACAATCTTTAAACAGAGCTCCTCCGTGGCTAAGCGGTTAGAGTACGCGCCTTTGGCGTGGGAGACCCGGGTTCGATTCCCGGCGGGAGCTCATGTGGTTCGGATTCCACGTTAATCAGTAGGTCCACATCTCATATAGCCTCGCTGCTGAAAGGGACGCTAAACTAAAATCAACTCAACAAGAATCTTTAAACAAAGTGACATGATAAAAACCCAGTCCGAGGTAGATTATAACTATACTGACAATTTATTTCATACTGTTCAGCCATTTTCCCGCGATGTGATCCTTACAACATCGATTTCATGTTCATAATAGGTTGAATATACTGGTAAAACAGTAAAGAGGATCACGCCTAGAAGTTTCAATTCCGACCGATAGAGTCAACCGTTGAAGGATGTGTACCACCATCTAACGGCGAGAAGTGTAAGTTCTAACGTTCTACAGTTATGTAGCTTTGTTTCAATAGTATAAAATGGGGTCTTGGTATTGACCATCCGTTACCCGTGGAAGAAATTAACGGATTTGCTTCAATAACAAACTTGGCCGAGATAATCGCTGGATAACAAACTTGGCCGAGATAACAAACTTGGCCGAGATAATCGCTGGATAACAAACTTGGCCGAGATAACAAACTTGGCCGAGATAATACTATATAAACAAAATTTGGAGAGTCACTTTCATTAAAACGTTATGTGGACTAAAGGATTTTTTTGACATTACAATGTTATAATACCAACTAGCGTGATCCTAATAACATTACAATGTTATAAGACTTACATTGCACCTTACAAGATTCACTAGCATGATGCCAATATCACAATCTTGTAATGTCCATTAACGTGATCCTAACTACATTGAATCTTATAACGCTCACTAGCGTGATATTAATAATATTACAATCTTATAAAGCCTACTAGCGTGATCTTAATAATATTACAATCTTATATGGCCCCTCTAGTGTAATCCTAATAACATTGCAATCTTGTAATGAGTGCCCGCTAGCGTGATCCAAATAAGATATATTTTTTTAGAAACCTAAAGATTCTTAATAAATAATGTTTTTGCATGTTATTTTAGTTATCTATAGGATTGTCACTAGGTAGAAGAGGAAGACAATAGCTTAAAATTTGAACACCTCTTTTGTAGAAATAGCATTATCATTAAAAGTAGCACAACTAAATCTACATAATAAAGGACAATTCTACGTTAATGGACTTTAATGCACAAATCATTGTTATATACGTCATACTGAATTCTCTCGATCAAGTTGTCACCTCAACTCTGACTGGCGACGAACATCTTTACACCTGGAGTGTCATGTTCCTACAATCGTGAATTGTGAATATGTTCATCATTGTGATATTTGTTCATAATTTAATTTCTTTACAATTTTTATATATGTTTACATCTTTTTCATATGTCTTGAGTCGCTAACTCTCAAGTAACTTTACAAATAGTGTAAAAACAAATTTACGTAGAACAGGAGAATTCATCCATGCTGGAACACGCCATTTTATACAAATCTACGTTTTCAAAAACAATTAAAACAAATTTAGTGAAGCAGTCCACTGGGCTACAAGGCTGGGACTTTCCTTATAAATCTCCCGAAAGGGAGATAACTAGAACTAGAAGTTGTTACCTAATATAAACTGTCCCGAATTGTGAAGTAGGATTAAGGTAAATTGGTGACATCGCTGCTATTGTAGGCTTAAATGTTCTTTTGATGCTCTAACAAAATTTTGAATTAAATTTTTAGAAAACTTGTTAAAATGTTGAGACAAAAAGAGAAACTAATTGTAGAAAAGAGTTATATGTTGATTTAATAATACGGTTGAAACGTGCACAATGATTGAAGTTTATCAGTATGTTTATTTTACTTATTAATAATATCTTGGGTGAGATCTTGAATAACGAACTAAGATGCTTCGTTTACATAGTATTATAAAATATGGACAGGAACATAGACATTAAGAAAGAGGGATAAAAAAAAGAAGACCGTAAGTTTTTGAAATGTGAATGTGGAGAATAAAGAGAAATAGCTTAAATCGAACCGAAAACGAATGACGTTTCAGAAACAGTAAGGCAGAAAGGAATAATTTCAGATGTAATTAAAAAGGGGATGTGAAACTGGTTGGGACATTGGCTTTGAAGTAACTTATCATGAGGGATATAATAGAAGGTACAGTGGAAGGGAAAAAGGGAGAGACGAAAGACGCTGCAGTTAGTGGATAGTATTAGCTGAAGACCACGAAGTTTGGAAGCTTCTCAGTTGGCGGCAAATGAGCTGTCAATAATGATACAATACTTAAGATGATGATATAATTAAGTAAGCACTCTCGTGTTATTGTTGAGTGTACACGTAGTCCTTACATAGCCGTAGACGCAAAAAATAGCAGCACATTTCCGCCATCTATACTTCTGTGTTATAACTACTTGAGAAGCAGCAGTAAAGCCATTCAGAGTGCAGTTCTAGGACATGATGATACTACTATCGATTGGTAATAAGCAAAAGAGTATTTATCACATTTTGTAATGGTTGCTGTTGTTACAATTGCGAAAAATCGTATATGAATAAATAGGTGAGTTTAGTGTTAGTGTTGTTATCAACATTTGTACAGGGTCTCCGAAAAATTTTGCATCATAGGAAGAATAGTAAATATTAATTTTCTTTGTTCTTTCGTTATAGTGATTAGCGCTATCGCACGACGAATAAGTAAAAATAATATTGCTGTATATATATCAACATCCCGAAATGACAACCGTGTTCCATACCACCATGAGATGATTGCTGGAGAAATCCAAATGTATAGATTCTGTTGCGGATTATGTCCCTGTAGTGCGTGGCTTCTACGTTGCTGCACCGTAATTTACAATCAACGATATAAGTATTTCCAGACTCTGCCATACGGGTGACATATACGTAGTCTTCTGGTCAAATGTTATTTGTTCCACTAATTTTATAAGATCACATTTGCTCTCTTTTCTAATGACTAATTGATCTACTAATCAACTTTATACGTTCACATTTACTTTCACTTCTCAGATGGAATTACATGCAGTTTCAAATCAAATCGTAATTATGCACATCTACATAACGATAACAACAAAATGATAATGTCCTTTTAGTACCCGGCTATTTGAGGCGATCGCAAAGCGTATTTATTGCTCATGCGTACTCTTCGAGTACGCTGACCATGTATTTAAATGTAGATGGCTAATCATAAACGCGAAAGCAATAAAATCGCTGAGAAAACGTCAGCTCGAGCGTATTTGGTGCAGGTCGGAACAATAGACCGTGTGCTGTTTAAAAGATTTCAAAAGGAAGGGAAAAAAAAGGAAAGACGTGTTTACAGGCAAAGGGATTGTAGCAAGAAACAGCTCCTTGGAAGATGGTTTGTGCAGAATATTGGAACTCTGCTATTACACACCTGGACCTGGCAAAAAGACCTGGAAACCCTGACTGGCTCACAGTATAATTTACACATCTGGTGAAAGTAAAATTACTGAATAGCCACTTTGGCCGCGTTCGCTACAGGGGGTAACGCTTTCTTGACTAGCCTAGGACTTAAACTTAAATAGATTCACCGATCGACCTTACAAGTTCACTTTCACTTTTACTTTTCAGGTAAAATCACATGGTCTATATTCAAAGCAAATCGTCATTATACATATCTAATAAACATGACAAAAATGAATAACTTAATTCTCTTTTGACACTATGTTCGACAGGGATGGATCCAAGAGGAGCGATGGGGCCGATCGCCCCAACAGTAGAGGAAACTTTCTATTTTATATATAAATAAAACTCATCCCAGAGTTCGGAGCTCTTAAAAGTAGCTCTAAGTAGCAGTATTACAACCCACCGTCCTCCCCCGCCAGAAGTCCGTCCTCGATCCGCCCCTCATGTTCAATTATTAACGGAGAACTGCAGTTAATGAACTTTCATAATGTCCACAATCTCCCAGGAAAATCTCAGTTCTTGAAGAATATTATTACAAACATGTTCATAACTTTATTTGCTTGCAAGTCTTAGCACCAACATCACACTGCATGTCCACTTTTTGAATCAGCTTTTCATTTATCAATCCCAGGTAATGTACAAAGATATTATTATTATTATTATTATTATTATTATTATTATTATTATTATTATTATTATTATTATTATTATTATTATTATTATTATTATTATTATTATTGCGATTTATATGTTATCTAGGAAGATAACGAAAAAATAGTTAAAGTAGAAGTTGCATATTTTCGGTCTCTGAATCCGAATCAGCATTAAGGTAGGGGAAGATTTGTATTTGAAACTTTGGGAAGATGAAGGCAACTTCATTTTATGTTAGTTGAATAGATCTTTTAAAATTATTGGACAAGTATTAAAATTGCAAAGTATTTCTCGAGGCACAATCAGCCTCAAGTGGCGTATGTGCGTACAAGCTCCTCTGTGGCTAAGCGGTTAGCGTACGCGCTTTTGGCGCGAGAGACCCGGGTTCGATTTCCGGCGGGAGCTCATGTGGTTCGGATTCCACGTTAATCAGTAGGTCCACGTCTCATATAGCCTCGCTGCTTAAAAGGAACGTTAAATTCAAAACCAACTCAACTCAGTATGTGCGTACGATGATATTCATTTTTTGCGATTGCAGCGCCATCTAGTAAAATAACAAAAACGTGCTTCCAGTGAAAGTTGCTTAGTTTTAATCGCAAAATCAGAATCTGCAATAAAAATAGGGGTTTCCATTTGAAATTATCAAGTTGGCTCCTGGGGCCCTATGATGGGACCCCTAGGAACACTTGCTGTTCACAGAACTTTATAGGCCCTTGACATAGACACATTGCAAGAACGACACAAAGTACTCTCTAGCGCCCAGTTTTGAAATCACATCTGTTAAATTTTTACCAGTAATAGACATCAAGACTAGCTTTCATTTTCTACCCATAAGTCAATAAGAGCGATTTTTGAGTTATGTCGATCTTGAAATAAACAGGCTATATATATATATATATATATATATATATATATATATATATATATATATATATATATATATATATATATATATATATATACCGGGTTAGAGATATGAGTCGGGTAAATAAAAAATGGGTATTTACCCGGGTATTTACCCCTTTTGCATTTACCTACCCAAAAAATGGGTATTTTACGAAAGTTCAATTATTATGAAGTTTTCAGAATTGCTAACCTTACCGGTGACGTTTTTCTGTTTTGGGGGTCTCTCGAGCGTGATGTCTGATTCATTCACTCTAATCAATTTTCCCACTTCAGGTGCGGAGCGGGGTAACCATGGCGCACCAGCGGTACAATTTTGGATATTATATGTTATTCTTGGTTAAAGCGATATCTAAAATCTATTTTTTAAAATAATTTTCCTCGAAGAACTTATAGGTAAAGAGGAAATCAAAATATTGAATCGAATGTTTTGAAAGGGGGAAATGGTGGGGGTGAGTTGTTACATTTTTCAGACGAATCCCTTGTGTACACCTATACATCAAAGTTTGATCAACGTCGATCAAGCCAATTTTGAGAAATAATTCACACCACATTTCCGATTGTACGTCATCGCTCACGAACAAATCAGATTGAGAATCAGAATCACGAGTTGAAACTTGAGGGATTAATGTCTCCTTGGGATACCTACATTAACATCCACTTGTCGTCTCAGATTGATCTTGGGCTATTTTACTACACTTATCCAACTATTCAATTTCTTCACAAAGGTGTGAACTACTTGCCTTAGGTTGTCCAAGCATAGAAATAATATATACACATCCTCTTTGTCGAATTTTTGGGAGACAGCCTCAGTTTTAAATGTAAAGTCTGCAATACGCCACCAATTTTCAAGAACCCTATCAAGTTATTGTGTATTTTCATTTGAGAACAGATGTTTTGAGACTCTTTCAATCCAAGAGGTTTTCCTGAAACGTGCAATTTTGAAATTTTAAAATTCTCAGGAATGTTTCACAGAAAACAACTCAAACACTCGACACACAAATAAAAGATAAACGAAAGCTGGATCATGGATATAAAGCGTTACATCTCTCAGAGGCTATAACTAGTGTCGAACATTATAGACTTCAAGTTAATCATGAAAAAAGTGTGCCCTAGGTCTACTAGTTTCGAACTCAAAAGGACATTTTAGAGTAGTTTTATCATGAAAGGAGAAAGTGAGTTCGATATACTTGATGTAGTCGCATTTATTATATGAAAATATGCTGAAGTAAAAAAAAAAAAAAAAAAAAAAAAAAAAAAAAAAAAAAAAAACATTACATCAATTTCCATAAAATGTACAGGCTTTTCTTAACTTTTTATGGCTTCTTAGGTTCAACGTTACTATTTAGGAGTTTTGATAGAATAGTAATATTGATGTTTCTTAAAACAAATACCGACGTATGGAATGTTATCGAAGTCTTACAGGAAGTGTTGAACGAAAACATTGCCACAGCGATCTTCGTTAGTGGGTGTCCTCTGTCACTTGTTGCTCACCCTTTGTGGATTGATTTTTTTTTTTTTTTTTAAAAAAAAAGAAAATTCGTCCTTCGTATGCTCTCCCATCAAGGTATCGCCTGGTTACGTGTTACTTGGATGCTCTACACAGTGAAATGCAAGAGGAAATCAAAATGAAGTTAGAGGAATTCTCCAAATCTACATTTACAGTGTGACGGTTGGACTAACTTGAGAAATGAATCTATCATTTATTTCGTAATTTCAAAGTTTGCACCTGTTTTTGTTGATTTTGCGTTGTCGAAAGATGCACATTGCTTGTCTGAAGAGATTATGAATGTTCTGTAAACAATATAACATTGAAAAAAATTAGTAATCATAGGAGACAACGCGTATAAAATGATACTAGCTTTTATATTAGCAAAACAAAAGTATCCTAATATAGTATCTCATCTCCATTTGCTTTGTTCTGACAACCTCGGATGTCCTTCGGTAAAGACATTACTGGGAAGTGAAACTGATGTTGTTAATACAAACATAGACATCACTTTCAAGCACTATTTACACAAATCTCAAGGGACAAAAGGGTTACAATTTCGTTAAAGTTGCTTGAAGAAACAAGATGGGAAAGCCATTTACACTGCCTCCAAAATTTGCTTATCAATAAAACTAGGCTTCAGACGCTCGCTGTGAGTGAGGAATTGTCGTCATTACTTTCAGAAATCAAGAAAAGAATTGTTGATTATGTATTCTGGGTTTGTATTGAAAACCTTGCAGCCATTTTGAAACCTATAGTGGATTTGATAAATTGCTTCGAGTAAAATAAGCCTCAGATGAACTCAAAATTCCAGAACCTTCATCAAACTCTGACAGAACAGTTACCAGCGTCAATTCTTTCAAAAACAGAAGAGTAATCAATAATGGAAAAATTTAAAGTATGAAGTGAGTTCGGCTTGGGTCCAATTCATCTGGCTGCAGATCTCCTCAATCCCACTTTTCAGGGCTGCAAATTGACCGCTGAAGAATTGCTTGATGAAGTAAACTTCGTTTGTGAAGTTGGAAAACAAATTGGGTTGAATTTTGTTTTATTGAGAGCACGTTTGCCTGACTATAGAGACAAGGAAGGAATATGGGCAAGGAAGTTTTTGTGAGACGGTATGGAACAAATGACCTCACTACTTTGGTGGGGAGGGTTTCGAGGCATCAGTGAATCCTTAGTGCTCCTGTTACATCTGCTGCCACAGAAAGAACTCTCTCTACATTTAGTTGGACCATAGTAAAACAAATTGTTTATCATCGGAGAGGGCAGGGAAACTAAGATATCTTTCATATAACTGGAAGCTTTTAAGTAAGAAATTACCTGAAGTTTCACGGATGCAACACTCAGAACCAGGGTCTATAAGGAAGAAGTCACCAGCTGTTGGCATGGAACAGAACAAAACACCAGAGACATTGGAAGGGGAAAAAATGAGTGACAGAAGAAAATAAAGAAACGAGTGATAGTGATGTTGATACTGAAGAATTACTCTGATCTTACGGTTGATTCTAAGTAGAACAGTAAAATTTGAGATAGTTTTATTTATAATGCTCCGAATATGGTAAGGGTTAATTGCTGTTCTATCTGAATAATTTAAGGTATTACCTTCACTTAGTTACTATACAATTTAACGTTTTTTTTTATCACATTCATATTTTAAATTCCAATAAATACTTTCACAAAGCATTATTGGTAGTGTTAAACTCCGTTTAGTGAACACTTCTAAAAATCAAGAATTAGTTACTTAAGTGCTTTACAAAGTATTATTTCTTATTTTATGGATAATTTTCTTTCAACGGCATATTTAGTAAATAATTTGATCGAACAATTTATTAAATTCAGTTACTTTCGGAATCATATAATTACTTCTACAGAATGGCAAATTAGTAAATGTGTAATTTGTTTAGTTTCTAAATATTTTCTAGGTTATTACTTACTAGAGTCGAGTTTCTTTACTTTGATAAAACTATATCAACAACTTAGATGTTACAATATAGTTTCCTAATTAGATTTAATTTGTTAATTCAGTAAACCAGAAGTGAAATATAAGAAACTTATTGGTCCAGTTTTTTGCATAATTGACAATTCAGTACATCTCATTGCCTAATAGATGAAATACCAAAAATAACATTATTTTGCGTGAAGAAAGTAAGAAGCTGTATTTGGAATATCAATTCAGTTTTGTTAATTATTTAAAAAAAAAAAGTTATTTTACATCAGTACTATTCATATTTTTTAAGGTAAACTTTAGAACCGTAAAATAAGAAATCAATTATTAATAATTCATTTTCCGCAATTAATGACTTTGGTAAACCTAAAGAGAAAGTGGTTGTTCATTTTAATTGATCCCACTGTTACTTAAATAGTTGAGTTAGTGTGCTCATCGGTGATTTGAAAAACTGGTGAAGGTATTGGAAGATAAAAGATGTGCCAGATCGAGAAGAATGGAGAACGCAATTTCATCAAACTCGAACCTCAAGAAGAACTTAAATTCCGTGTCACTAATACCAGGAGCTGCTGGCAGACAGAATACTTCATAATAGTGTATGATTAGTTTGGTGGCAACTGACTACACATTCTTTGGTCACCGTCATGTTCTGTCATAAATTTTATATTTTCGTGTTAGTTTGGTCCACTATTGAATTCTATACCGTGCAACTGATTGGACGCCTCAGGGGCACACTAAGGTAAGAATTTACGGGGTAGAGTGGATAATAGAAAGAAATTTAGTGTAAGTAGAAAGAAAATAACGGTGAGTAACTAGGAAATCCGTACTGTGTTACTTAATAAATATCAAATTCATTCTTTAATCGCAAGAAAACTGATTAATTTAGTGATTATTTAGTGCTCCTGTTGTAGGTGATACAAATGATCATTATATTTTTCATTGACAACAATAAAATTCATTTATTGGTAATTAAAACATAAAATACCCACTAAAATACCCATTTTGGGTAAATACTCGGGTATTTACCCGGGGTATTTACCCGCTGAAATAAATACCCAGGTATTTTACATCCCTATACCGGGTGTTCAGAAAGTAACTATGCAGTGCCATATTGTGGTGTGCGAAGTGATGACTGATATGATTGTCAGACAGTAATACAACATTTTCCATTGTTTAACATATTTGAACCATATTTGACGAGGTACTTGTATTTGTTCACAGGTACGGTTTGATTGAAGACCAACGTAGTGTGACATCATTGGGATCCAGGTCATCATGCTGACGATTGAACATGGAGTGTTTCTTGTGGAGCATGTGTTCCGCAATGGAGACAAGTTTACCTCAGCAGTAGAAGCTGCATTTGCTGCAACGTTCCCAGGAGTGAAGATGCCTAACCGCAATGCTGTACGGAACCTCATCACCAAATTTCGAAAGACTGGAAGCGTTCATAATGCTCCAAAATCAGATGACCATCCACAGCCACATCCGCAGAGAAGGTGGCGGAAGTGCAAGACGTGATGCTGCAAAGTCCAAAGAAATCGGTTAGACGACTAACTCAACAGGCCCACGTGTCCGTACGACTAGATCAGCAGGCACACCACACAAGAACTCCAAGCTGCACTGACACGTCACATTCGCAACATCACTCCCGATGTTCTGCACAACGCCTTCAAGAACATGCAGAAACGTGTGCAACTGTGCCTTCAAGTGCAAGGGGATCACTTTCAGCATCTCTTATAACTTCCTTTTATTAAAGTTTAGCTTCGAGTTAATTTCAGTTGTTTAAAGTGGTTTATGGAAAATAAAATACGGCAAGTTATGAACTACATAGTTACTTTCTGAACACCCGGTATATATAACCTCTCATAAGATATCTATAACCTTTCTAAATGCTGTACTCCTAAACTTCAAATTTTCCGTTAAGAGGCTTATTTTGATTTCCGCTGTCCGCGTAATACAGTTTCCGTTTAACGAAGGGAATTTAACACGATTTTTTGCCAGTAAATTCATGAGACAGTGCAATATTTCCGTTTAACACAAATTTCCGTTTAATGAAGGGTCCGTTTATGGCACGTTTTACTGTATTATACTCCGAAACTTGAAAGTTTCCGTTAAGAGGCTTATTTTGATCCCGTTGTCCTCTTAATACAGTTTCCGTTTAATGAAGGGAATTTAACACGATATTTTGCCAGTAAATTCATAAGTCAGTACAATATTTGCGTTAAACACAAATTTCCGTTTAATAAAGGGTTTGTTAAAGACAGGTTTTACTGTAATATGCTTTTTCTTTTTTTAAAAAAATATATTAAAAGCAACCTCTACAGGCAATGATGTTATTGAACTAATAAGATAATTTGATTGTTACATATTTTATAATAACCAAGACATTTATTTATAATTTACACACGTTCCAATGAAAACTTTCATGTCATATTGAGACAAAAGGCAGCTAATTGAATAAATGTAAACAAAAATAAAATATAAAGATAATCGATAAGCTTACATGCCTTCAAATTAAACAAAATGAAAACAGTAATTGGAGAAAATTAAATATTGGTTACTTTTTTCATTATTATTTTTTTTTTTCTGGTTCGAGAAGTGTAGGAAGACCGTATAGTAGTGGTGATTGGATTTGTTTTTTATTCGAAAGTAAAGCAAGTCCTTTTTCTTCTTTTTCTTTCTTGCTTGTTTTTTTATAAGGAAAAAATGAATGTAGAAATATAATTTAGGTCGACTGGCCAAAGGCAAGGACTAGAGCACGTCTACAGCTTGGCGTAGGTTATTTCTTCTGCATGATCAACAGACTATATAGTGTTTGACGGAAGATTTTCTTTCCACGCATCATTGGGTCGAGAGAGCTGACGTTACAGAAGTCCTTTAAATAGAATACTCGCTTCTGGATTTTCAGTTTTCTTAACAATTATTATTCGTCTTTGCCTTGTGGTTATGGTTTATACGATAACAAGTGGATGGTTCTTGTATTGAAAGTTTTTCATTAACTTTTTTTTTAAACTAAAGTACCACAGGAACTGTGTGAGGGTTATTTTAATATTGACACAGCTGAGGTTTCTTGGACAGTTTCTGAGAGACGTACAGTACGTACAAGGACAGAGAATGTTCTAGAGAGCGGAAACTGAATTTAATTATCATAGCAATGTGATGCAATAACCAAATATTTTTTTTAAATAGCTCTTCAAACCTTTTTTTCTATTTTAATTAAGGGTCAAAACCCATTCTGGATGTGGCAGTCGTTCTAGACGTGACACTATTAATAAGAAGAAACTGTGTCAAACAAAAGCTGTTTATACTTTATGCCTCAAATATACTTTTGTATTCTAATTTTTCTGGAATCTTCTCTGTATCAGAACAACGTGGTGCTATTTTCAACGAACTTAAAAAATTCATTACTGAATTCTCTCTCTCTCTGTGCGTGCGTGTGTGTGTGTGTGTGTGTGTCAGTGGCGTAGGAAAGGGGGGGGGCCGGAGGGGCCGGGCCCCCCCCAAAGAGGTCCGACAATGTACTTTGGTACTTTGATGTTTGTAATTTTTTATATATTTTTATGTTTATATATTTTTTGTTTGTAATTTTTCTATATGTACCTATAACAGCACTTGCCCCCCCCCCAAACACACATCCTGGCTACGCTACTGGTGTGTGTGTGTGTGTGTGTCTTTCTGTTATTTGCGAATTTCCCAATTTTGAGTCCTCCATTTGATAGAGCATCAAAACCTATCATAAATAAGTTACGGATTTTTTTTTTTTTTTTTTTTTGAGTCACTCTTAACGTTCCCCAGATATTGGCTAAAAAAAGTTCTGATTTCGGGCGATTTAAGGAGCCATATCTCGGGAACTGTAAGTCATAGATAGATCATATTTTGCGATTTTTTCTTTTTCAATTTTGAGCCCTCCATTTTGAGCATGTGTCTTCATACTGTAAAACAACATAACGTAGAACGTTTAAACAGAACTCTTAAACAAAACATGTGGAAAATATTTAGTACACAAGGGAATTATAAATGGATAGATGTATTACAAGAATTGTTTAATGAGTATAATAATAATAAAATACATAGAACAATAGGTATTTTAACCTGTAGAAGTTAATTAGAAAAATTAATTCATTTTAAATTCGTTCTGGCAATGCTCTTGGAACATTCTCAATTTTTTTTCCTCAAACGAAAATTTAATTCATGTTGGTTATGTTTATATCTAAAATATCGAAAACTAGAGTAATTAAAACCTTCTGTGGGTATATTTTGTTGAGGATGTCTCAGATATAGGTAATATATTTAGTACCAACTAAATATATAAAAGCAGAAGTTAGATAAGGTAGGTTAATTTGGCTTGATTTGAATTTAGCTTTCGTTCAGCAGAGAGGCTAATGTGGGATTCTAACCACATAAGCTTCGGCAAGTAACCGAACCTGTGACAAAGGTGCGTACGTTATCAGGTTAAGCTAGATAAGGTAGGCTAATTAGGTAAAGTAACGTAACAGATTAAGTTAGGGAAGGTGTCAGGTTATGTTAGCCAAGGTAGTAGGTTAAATTAGGCGAGGCAAGATTAAGTTAGGTAAGGTAGTAGATTAGGTTAAGTAAGTTAGAATGTTAAGTTAGGTAAGGTAGTAGGTTATGTTAAGTAAGTTAGAATGTTAAGTTAGGTAAGATAGTAGGTCAAATTAGGTAAAGTAGTAGTATAGGATAGGTTAGTAAACTGTCTGTTATTATATGACACGATTATTGCAAACACCAAGTAGCAGTGTCATGTGTACTTAAAACTTTGTAAACAATATATATCTGTGATTTTTTTTACCACGCGAAGAAGTTTGGTTTGTAGGGCATGATATTTACTCCATTAATATTGAAACTGGAAACGAAAGTAGATTTCTACCGATTTCCGTATTTAGTAGAAATATTAGAGTGGGGCTGGAATATATTTTGATACGCTTAATTGATTGCAGAAAAAAACACTTCTCGCTATCTAGTACTGTTCTTATTATATGGTGATCAACGTTAAAACCGGAAGTGATTGATTTCTACCGCTTCCGGTTTTAGTAGAAATATTAAAGTAGTAGAGAACAACATATTCTTGGAACACTTAATGGATTACAGGAAACCACTTCTCGCTATCTATTACAGTTTTTATTCTTCAGTGATCAATGTTAAAACCGGAAGTGAATTATTTATGTCGTTTCCGGTTTTAGTAGAAAGATTAGAGTGGAGAATGCAATATTTCCTTGGAACACTTAATTGATTACAGAGAAGAGCTTCTTGCGATCTGGTATTACCTATTTTACTCCATAACAATCAACATTAAAACCAGAAGAGATAGTTAAGACATCTGCTACAACCGGTTTGAGTAGAGGATTAACAGAGAAGATGGGTAACTATTCTTAGAAAGCCAAATCAAATCTGAAAACCGGTTCCCGCTATTTCTTATCATTTCTGCTCTGTGTAGATCAACATTGAAACCGGAAATTATAGTTGAGTTCTATCATTTCCGGTTTTAGTAGAGATATTAGAGTGGATACGGATAGAGTGGATATATTCTTGGGACGTTTAACCAAAATGCAGGAAACGGATTCTCGCTATCTATACCCGTTTGTACTCTACAGCAATCAAAGTTAAGATCGGTGATCGTTTATTTCTGACACATCTCGTTAGAACAGAAGAGTTAAGAGAGAAGCAAGTAGTTTATGAGATTGTTATCTTCCGGACAGACGGACACATACACTGACAGACAGGACAAATATATAACGGAGTTCCATAAAAATTGTTTGGTGCGTGTTGTCGACTCCTACTCGAAGAGCAATGAACACACTGTGTAATTCAGATATTACAAATTATGAGGTTCATTTCCCGTAGGTTCATATCCCCGGCAGATAGTTTAATGTAACTTAAAAGTCTATGTGAGTTAATACGAACAAAACGTATGACTTTGAGCTAAGGTCAAATAAGGGCGCGAAAATTGAATTTGGAATTAACATTATCGTCTATAGAAAAAGTATAAAAATAGACATAACTTTTAAAAAAAGCAGCAATTTTTATTATATATTTCAATAGTACTTCGTAAGACCTTTAAAGTTAGCATACACTCGTCTTGGGGAAATGTACCATTGGCAAGCTACGGTCAATCAAAATATAAGGTTTGGCCATTAATTATTTTCATTATAACCTAAACTGTTGTCTGTGTTATACGGACAAAAGAACATAGTTATTTGTATAAAATACTATAAAGTAAGTCTTTCACAACCAAAAGTGTGAGACTTTTCGTATACAGTCTAACTGCACTGACCACTCAACAATCTTTCTTATGTATGGAATGAGGCATCTTATTAGGATATTACGTTTAAAATATCAATTTGGTCCAATTTTGATTGAGCATAGCTTGCCAATGGTACATTTCTCCAAAGCGAGTACAGGCTCATTTTAAAGATCTTAGTAAGTATTATTGAAATATATAATAAAAACCAGTTGAGAATGCTCCAAGGGCATTGCCAGAACGAAGTTAAAAAGAATGGAGAGATGAAGCGTGAAGGATAACTGACATTGTTCCTAGATGTAAAAGTAAATCTTCTTATCCGCACCTTCTCTTTCTAGCCAAAATTAGCAAAATACCATCTCTCTATGACTTACAGTTCTCGAGATATGACTGCTTAAATATCTAGAAATTCGATTTTTTTTTACCAATATCTCGGGAACGGTTGCCAGTTAGCCAGTGGCCACGCGATACTATTTGGTACCAAAATATTTACCATCCTCTTAGGTATTGATCAACATCAATATCATCTCTCTACAATCTACCGTTCCCGAGCAATGGCTCGTTAAATATCTAGAAATTGGCCATTTTTTGGCCAATACCACGAGGACGGTAATCATAGAGAGATTATATTGGTGTTAGTCAATACCTAAGAATATAGTGAACATTTTGGTGCCGATATTAATTGGTGTCCACTGGCCAACTGGCCATTGGCCAAACCAGTGGCCAGTTGGACTGTTGTCACTGGTTACTATTTGGTACCAACATATTTGCTATCCTTTTAGATATTGATCAACACCAATATGATCTCTCTATGACTTACGGTTCCCGAAATATGGTTCCTTAAAATTCTGGAAATCGGCCATTTTTTGGCCAATATCTCGGGAACGGTAAGAGTGACGCAAAAAATTTAATCACTTTCTCAAATAGTTTTTGATGCTTTATCGAATGCAAGGTTCAAAATTGAAAAAAAAAATCGCAAATAACAGACAGACAGACACACAGACATAGAGAATTCAGTAACGAACTTTTGAAGTTCGTTGGCCAGAATATTGTGGCTAAAAGGAAGTTATGCTTATTTTTGTACTTTTTCCATAGACCATAATGTTAATTCCAAAATCAATTTTCGTCCCTGTTTGACTTTTGCTCAAACTAATATGGTTTTTCGTATGAACTCACGTAGTTCTCTAACATAAGTTTCATTATCTGCTGGACAAATCACCTATGTGGGAAATGAGCCTCATCCTTTGTCTTAGGTTATATCACTGCTGACAAAGAACATTAATATAAAGATCACTTAAAAATGAATGTGAAATGAAATATATCAACGTCTCACGGTTATGCCCTTTAGACAAGGGAAACGGATGATTAAGGCAAGTGAATGATACTGAAATTTTTGGTGGAATGATAATGTGGGAGAAAACGGAAAAACCCTGAGAAAACCCGCGTATACGATGTTGTCCACCACAAACTTGCTTGGGAATTGAAGCAGGGACCCACGCATCACAAGTAACCGCCTTACCACTAGAGATGGAGTGGGTCAGTGGATCGGTGTATCAGTGGGTCAAGTGAGTCAAGTTTTCTGAGTAGGTGAGTGGGTCGTGGGTAGGTCGTGTAACCCACTGCAACCCACTACCCACCATGACCCACTTAGACCTACAGATCCACTCTGCTTACTGCATTGTAAACAGCATCTTCTGAACACTGGTGAATTTGGCTGTGTTTCACTTTCAAGGCCTCCATTACTTACCTGAGATGACTATATCTAAGTGAAAAAAAAAAGAACTTCAGGCACTTTTGGATATTGATATTTGTAATTGTAGGCCTAATAATAGCAATAGGACTTATACTAAGGCCTGTGACAAACATCTTGGCATTTCAGCTAAACGAATAAAACGCAAGCTCTGACGCGACGTTGCCGAGCGTTAGTGGAATGTGGCTATGGCTAAGCAGACGAACTACAGTGCGATCAGATGGCAGGGGATAGGTGTGGATGTGTATATACTAAACGTGACAATACAGCTGGCCTCTCATTTGCTAGCAGCATTTAAAGGGAACTTGGAGCGCCGCCTTCAAATGCCAAGATGTTTGTCACGCTGTTTAGTATTTATCAAGTGTTATACTGAGAAAAAATGTAGGTGGCGTACTTAAAAAGATAGGTTACATGCATAATTCCTGTAGTTTTTGGACTTAACGTACAGCAAACGTATAACTGAAAACGCATTTTTTATAATACTTTCTGTATAAGTGTTCCATCTATACGTACTTTCCGTATGAAACAATGTAGACGGTCAGGATCTCAAATACAAATGGACGTATATAACATATAGCTGACGAAGCTAACATAAGTATATGCATGTGATATACGGAAAACTTTTAGATGTCAGACATCCTGCAGTGCCTATGCAGCATACGGATAAGGTATGATCGGCACTGATTACTATAGTAAGCAAGAGGATACCTTATATTTGTACAATATACCGCTGTCCAGAGAACGGATTTTTCTCTGTGTAAGCAAAACCTTGCTAATATGACACTGAGGGACGAAGTACATACATATAATACTAGATGGTGTAAGAAAATTGATGTACCCTTTACTAGATTATTGAAGATCAGAAATAGCTACTTAGTTTTAGGACCAAAGCTGTTTAATAAACTAACAGCCTCTATAGAATACAACAGCTGCCGTTCAAGGTCTATAAAAGAAAGTTATATGATTGGTTAATAGCAAATCCATTCTATTCGATTAAAGAGTTCATTGAGTGTGTAGAAACTGTATCGTAACTTTCAGAGTCATTTTATTTACAAATATTATTAGGCTATTTATTATACTAGTAACCAGCAACTGATTGTTTATGTGTTATGATTATTTTTTCTTCTCTTTTGTTTTATACAGACCTATATATCTATATGTATGTCCAAGGACGCCCATGTTGTGGTTTCCAAGGGGGGGGGGCAAGTATAAGCGACGTTTCAAATATAATTTCAAATTTTGCTGTAATTAATGTAAAAATTCTATTGGGTTTTCGATATTCCCAAGTACAATTTCCTCTTAGGGGGGGGGGGGGGCGAGCGCCCCACCTAGCCCCCCTAATGGGCGCCCTTGTGTATATCTCATTTGGACGTTGTCTATTGCTTGTAAAGCTCAATGACAATAAAATATTCTATTCTGTTCTACTATTACTTGCCTTTCCAGACACACAGCCTGTGAGTTTGTAGAGGAGCTAACTACAGGAAACTACATTTTTGAATCACTGTAATATATAAATTTATTATATAAAAAATTGAATGTAACTATGTGCACCTGATCATCACTGCCAAATTGCAAACCCAATTGAAATGACTTTTGGTATATAGTTAGGCCTTAATAAAAACTGGGATGTTATAATACATACCTTAAGGGGGTAATGGGGATCCGAATTTTTGCGAAAGAATTTAGTATTTCGGAAGCCTTTAAACTAACGGAGCTGAAATTCAGTATATTAACTCTTTATTGAAAGTAAACAGAACGTGTTCTAACATTTCTTAAAACTCTACTTTATGGTGGGGGGAGGCACTTTCTATATATGAAAAATTGGTAGTGAGTTGGTTTGTAAAAATAATGGAAAACGATCTATATTAGTTGAGAAACAATTATTCACTCAGAAACCTAAAATACAGTGCTTCGCTTCATATATCCATTGCTTTCTACTACAATAATTGAAGAAGCTTATGTTTATTATGTGGAGCGCTTACAGCACAGAGCATTCAACCCATAAAGTTGTGAGAAAAACAGACACAAAACTTGCACTGTAAGCTTAATTACACGGAAATTTTAAGTTTGGACTATACGCATAAATTTTACACTTTTCCTTCACGTTGGTCTACTTAGTTTGATTTGGGACTGCACATTTCATCTTTTTTTTTTTCATTGAAAAGTATCGATAATTCACCAAGGAAATAATTATACCAAGATAATTTAATTGAAACTCATCATAATTTGGCCCATGATAAACACTTTACCATTTTATATCATAAAGGTCAGATCCACCGTTACTGTAACAGAGCGGTGCTTGAGCGATGAACCGTAGAAATTCAAACTCCGACTAGTTAGAATTTGACAACCTGGTTTTATTACAAGTATAAACTCTTTAGTCGGTAGAAAAGAGGACGTGGATCAGGTGTCAGAGTTGATGCTGATGGGTTTTGTTGGGTCAGAGTGGTTAATGGTGGATGGTGGGTCAGAGTGGTTCATGGTGGATGGTGGGTCAGAATGGATGAGACTGGATCATGTTGGGTGGTGGGTCAGAGTTTGACATGGTGGGTCGTGGGTCACGATGGGTGGCAGGACAGTGGGTCGTGGGTCAAGTTTTCATTGAATCACGCTATCTCTGTCTACCAATGAATTACGGTGTCCCCTTAATCACTCAAGCATAGCCTTGTAAAGTCGAACCATGATATATAGAGCGAAAAATACACACAAAGGATGTTGGATCATGGTTAGACAATATCTGCAAAAGGGGTGCTTAGATATTTCAAGACGAAGAAGAAATGATAGTAGTAAATAACGGAAGTAAGTAATACCCCTGATAGGATTGTTTTTGACAGAACCGGAAATACCTTAGAGTTTTTGTTTCTGCATTGATGAACTTTCGAGTCTTTACGTGAAATGGATTATTGTCTTTCTTTATGCAATTATAAAATCACAGTCCACGGAGCTACAAAGGATTTAGTTTCATAATGAAAATTGCCAACGTTATAGAAATGGAATTACTACTAAAGTAGAAAGGAAGAAACGTAATTCAAAGTGGAATGTAGGATAAGTATTTCGTCATGTAATAAAGTAAGTATCCGTGCTTGTTATTTATTTATAACCTTATGTACATATATGAAATGAAGATTTGTAACATAAAGAATATCATCCGTGTTATAAAGTGTTATTTTCATAACTACCTAACCTCTTATTTGACTTAAGAGACCATCTGGTGGAAATATTTTTACTTTACAAAAGAGAAAACGTGACAAAACTACCTACATGGGTATCAGATTTTGACGTAGTTTTATAGGCTTCAGCGAGTAATGGGAAAAAAAAAAAAATCTTTAAAAAATAATTGTTGAAAATAGGGAGAAAGGTGTTTTGAATGTCCCTGACAACGGCAAGTGAAAAAGAAAGTCTCTAAGATCAAGCTATTTTGAAATAATTTAGTGTCCCCTTTTCTTTATGAAAATGTGCATTAAGTAAAAGAGGAAATGTTCATTTACATTTCAAGACGAATACGCAACTTCGAAATGATCTTCTGGTCTTCTTTTATTTAGAAAAAAGAATTTTCTTTCAGTTGTTACGGAATCACTATATATACAAATAACTTTGGTTTTTGTGACTCATTAACCTTAATATATATACGATGCTTAATATATATACCATATGCTTTGACATATTTCCAGTTGAAATACAGAAAAAAATATCAATGTACGTGTCTTACATCCAGTACCCCGTGTGGGGGGACGTGGGAGGATACGAATTCAATCCTATCCTTCTTAATCCCATCTCGCCTACGTAACAGCTTAACAACAAAAAATTTCTTCAAGATAAGAATTTCCGCTATTTCGAAATGAAATATATCAGTTTAAGGTCCCACGTTATCCAGTTTAGGCTAAGGAAGACAATAATAAGGAAAGTGACTGATAATGGAAGAATTGGTGGAATGAGAAAGTGGGAGGAAACGAGAGTACAATGAAAACACACCCACGGACACGATTCACAAACTCATTTGGCCGGCATCGAACCAAGACCCTACGTACCACAGGTAAGCACAATATTACTTGGGCCACTATGGCGTCTTGGTTGTTTTAAATAATAGGAATTCATGTCTTGTATAATTCCATATCGGCTCAAAAAAATAACGTGGGAGTTTCAATGCTCATAAGGAAATATTTGAACTGGATTAATAAGCATAAACACTACGAAATTGTAACATCACAATCTTATTTAGAAAAATCTACTTTATTTATTTACCTCTATGAGAAATCGTACATACCAAAATCAATAGTATAATTTCAGTATTGGTAGTTTCTGCTATCTACACCATTAATATGAAAAACTGATTTCTAAAATATAAATTTAAAAAAAATGACAATGTGGCATAAATCGTTACCTCCCCCCCCCCAAAAAAAATCTGCAAAGGATTGGAGGCTGTTTTGTTTTGGACCATTTTCTCAAAAATGACAGGCGATTTTGTTCAAATTTCATAAATAAATATTTCATTGCTAAACTGACAATATTGCATAACTTATTTGACCTGAGAAAGTTTCATAAAAGGTAGTTAACTTACGAAAGTGAATATTTTTCGGATGATTTTCTCAAAAACATCTCAGTCGAGCAAATATATATATAGGGATGTCTCAAAAGTCACCTGACATAGGGTAACTGTTATTATCAGAGCTACAATAAAATATAAGAGGAGAAACCGTTTCCAAATACGACATTTTCAACCTAAAGTGAAGGATTTTTTTTTAAATCGGACGAGCCATTTGGGCTGTACACTCTTTATGCGTCCAATGTTAAATGAAAATGAAACGTTGCCATTTACCTCGATCCGCAACATAAGTGAATGAAGTTACAGTCTGTTATGCGAACGTGTCGATCTCAAACAGCCCCCATCTCAAACATGCCCCATTCACCATACTCTTACAACATTTGTCCACCTTCCGTCCCGTCCTTCCCTCCCACAGCCCCAGGTAAACGGCAATGTTGCATTTTCATGCAACATTGGGCGCATAAAGAGCGTACAACCCAAACGGCTCGTTCGATTTAAATAATTCCTTCACTTTAGATTGAAAACATTATATTTGGAGACAGTTTCTCCCTCTTACATTTTATTGTAACTCTGATAATAAGAGAGTTACCCTATGTCAGGAGACTTTTGAGACACCCTATATATATATATATATATATATATATATATATATATATATATATATATATATATATATATATATATATATATATATATATATATAGATAGATAGATAGATAGATAGATAGATAGATAGGGTTTGTCCGGAAAGTAATAGGACTGAGTCGATTTAAAAAAAAATATTGAGCCAACCGTTACAATTCTTTAGAAACTTTCAAAATAGGCTCCTTCTGCGTCGACGGAGCGCTGCCAGCGCGATTTCCTAGCATTGAAGGCGTCACGGAAGTCATTCTCCGGAATAGCCTTGAGAGCCGCAGTGCAAGCTGCTTGGATCCCCTCTGTCGTCTCAAAATGCTTGGCTTTCATCGGGCGTTTCAGGCGATTAAACAAAAAGAAGTCCGGGGGGCCACATCTGGGCTGTAGGGCAGCTGCGGAAGCGTTGGGATGCCGGCCTTGGTCAGGTAGCTGTTCACAAGAAAGGCGGTGTGAGCCGGGGCGTTGTCGTGGTGCAGCTTCTAGTCGGCCCTTCGTTTCAGTCTCTTGAGCACTTCCACGTAAAACTTGGCGTTGACGGTTTGTCCAGGAGGAACAAATTCATGGTGGACGATGCCTTTGATGTCAAAAAAGACAATGAGCATCGTTTTCACTTTGGATTTGCTCATTCTTCCCTTTTTTGGGCGAGGAGACGCTGGCGTGTGCCACTCGGAAGATTGCCTCTTTGTCTCGGGATCATACTCAAAGATCCATGATTCGTCACCTGTGATTACGTTATTCAAAAATTGGGGGTCACTTTCACACATGTTCAAATTTTCTTGGCACAATTCCACTCGCCGCAATTTCTGGTCGTCAGTGAGCACTTTTGGGACAATCTTCGCGCACACCTTGCGCATGTTCAAATGCTCCGTCACAATTTCATGAACCACAGTTTTTGGTAAATTTAACATCTGGGCAATTAACGAATACTTACTCGACGGTCTGAGTTCAAAACTTCGCGCACACGAGTCACATTGTCGGTGTTTGTCGAAGTCGAAGGTCTTCCAGCACGGTCTTCATCGGCTACCTCTTCCCGGCCCTCCGAAAAGGCCTTGTGACACCGAAACACACCACTTCTTGCTAAAGCATCATCTGGGTAAGCCTGCTTGATCATATCAAACGTATTTGTCGCAGATTTACCGAGTTTAACACAGAATTTAATCGCGTACCTCTGCTCTAACGAACGCTGCATTTTCGGCTTGCACCACTCACAGAAACACGTTGCGCGAAAAAGCCTGTCCTGACTCTCCGTGTGCTCGGAGACAACTGACCAGCCGCTCGTTCGTTAGCTAGGAACGCCCTCTACCGGATCCAGTCGGTGCGCGCACGCTCCGAAGTACAGTCATGGCGGAATAAAATCAGTCCTATTACTTCCCGGACAAACCCTGTATATATATATATATATATATATATATATATATATATATATATATATATATATATATATATATATATATATATATATATTTGTGTGTGTGTGTGTGTGTGTGTGTGACACATAAGCGCAGTGGCGGCCACACACAAATGAGCGTCGGGAGCGCGTGCACACAATAATCAATTATTTATACACGTTGCATAACTTTATTAACTGCAATAAATACAGGGTGTTTCAAAACAACACTGACAACGTTTGGAAGGTGATTCCTGACACCAAGATAAGACAAAAAGTATAGACCAACTTGGGTGCACAAATGCTTCCTTTCGGTGTTATAGGCTGCCGAAATCACGAAAAATTGAACTTTAAAAGTCCATAGCTCCAAAACTATGGGACCTATCTAAGTCGGATCAATACTTCACTCAGGAACTATCATGTGCTCTATCCAAATATCCATGTTTCAGAACCCTGCGGTACTTCCATAACCATTTTTATAGAGGTAGTTGATGAGTACTTCTAATTAAATGCCAGAAGCCAAACTCCCTCTATAAAAACTGTTGCGGAAGTACCGCAGGATTCTGAAACATGGATATTTGGATAGAGCACATGATAGTTCCTAAGTGAAGTCTTGACCCGACTTCGGTAGATCCCGTAGTTTTGGAGCTATGGACCTTTAAAGTTCAATTTTTCGTGATTTCGGCAGCCTATAACTCCGAAAGGAAGCATTTGTGCACCCAAGTTCTCTATACTCTTTGTCTTATCTTGGAGTCAGGAATCATCTCGCAAACGTTGTAGGTGTTGTTTTGAAACACCCTGTATATAATATACCAGTGATTCCCAACCGATGTGTCGCGACACACTGGTGTGTCATACAGTCCCCTAAGATATGACGCGAAATTTTAGAATTAAAAAATCATGAAGAATTTAATATCAAATAGTTAAAATCGAGACAGACTATATCAGTCAACATCTCTAGAGGTAGCAATAATGCTCAGTGCTGTATAGAGTCATTATGAAAAACTAATTGGTTTCTCTATTATAATAGATATTATTAAATCATCAGGAAATGTGTCGCGACGTCACGGATGTTCAATAAAATGTGTCGTTAGTCAAAAAAGGTTGAGAATCACTGTCCTATACTGTATAAAATGTACAAATACTATAGTGTGCAAGTGCAGAAGTGTAATATGTTTTGATATGTATTTCGAAGAATTTACACTTTTTCAAAATCCAGAAGGGGTAATCACCCCCCATTCCGTTACTCAATCTCACTGGAGGTCATGGCAGATTTCGAACAAAATTCGCTTTATTAGTTGTAAAATATATGGTAATTTCCTTCTTAACGACAATTTGACCACTATGGAGTAATCTTCGTTTTCTTGTTAAAGAATTCTTCGTCAAGAAAGGGAATTCTGTTCATTTTAAAACTGAAACATCAAGATTTGTCATAAGATGGTCTCAAGTTACAAGGTAAACATTATTTTTCAAGACATTCGTGAGAAATACAAATACGTTTCTCACCCTATTTTTTTCCCTCTTAGTTTTCAGAAAATACTGTAACGTCAGTTGAGGTTAGTGTTATGAAATAAGGTAATTTAGAAAAGACGACAAAGATAGATACTGATTTGAGTTGACCTTTGATCTCTAAATACACTTGTAACTACTTTAAGAATTCCTCTAACATTCGCCTCCATAACTACACAATCCAAAGTGAAAGGTTATTTTTAGTAGAAACTTGATCGAGTTACACGTTACACCCGAACGATCTTCAAAGTATGAGCAACCGTACCATCAGCACTGGTTAAATTCTATTGGACCACTAGCATTATGGACTATTATCTGACATCGCGATTTCTACTGCAACAAACTACGTTGGAGCACAGGCATAGGAATTTCTCTGTACACTGATGGAAATGTTGTAATCGTCATTTTAATAGTTCAAATGCGCAAAAATCAATTGGACTGGCGTCAGGGTTTTTGACCTTCAAAGAAATGTCCAAAGATTATATATGGGATTCCTGGCATTTTTCACAAAGTTTCACAAAGTGTTTAAAAATTCAGTAATCAAATTTTGACTTAAGGTACAGCAGACGTATAACTTGATGACTTGACGACTTCCTTATGTTAAGTAAAAGGATAAATGTTTCCACAAACATTGATCGGAAAACGCCACCTTTCAAAGTCATAAACCACACACACAAAAAAGGAGAAACTTCACGTTTTAAAACGCACTGACTTGAAAATTATATCTTCCGGAAGCGGATATCAAAAAATTACTCATGAACTAGTATAAGCTCTATCTACATATCTATGTCTAAGAATCCTCCAGTGAGCTCCCTCGTGACTAAGCGGTTAGCTTAACCCTTATCCGGGCAAGCTATTTTGTAACGTAGACTGCAAATGGGGCCTTACCTACTCTATTAGCCTTACCAACTCGATATGTTCATAACTTTAACTTCGACTAAAGATAGAAGAATTCAGAATTTTATGGCATCGAAATATTTATGGTTATTGATAAAATTCGAAGAAGAATATGAAGCTACTGGGCCTGGGAGGCCCCGGTTGCTCGGATAAGGGTTAAGCACATTTTGGCGTGGGAGACCCGGGTTCGATTCTCGGTGGGAGATCATATGGTTAAGACTCCAGATTAAGCTGTCAATGCACGTCTTATATAGTGTTCCTGCTGAAAATGACACTAAACACAAAAATGTGAATCTGAATCTGAAGAAGTCTCCAGTACTTGCGAAACGACTGCTCAATTAGTACTTAAGAGTTTTTATTCCGTTACAACAGCTTACTTAATACAATTCATTTCGCCTGCACCGGAGGATTTTGAAACATTGATGTATAGGTAAAACACACACTAGTTGCTGTGTAGTTTCTATAACTGTTTGCTATTGGCCTTATACAGTAATTTTCAAGCCAGGACATTTCCAAACATGATGTTTCGTATTTTCGGCGGTTTATAACTCTGAGAGGAAGCGTTTCTTGACCCATGTGTAGTAGAACTTTTTTTCTTTCATTTAGTATAAAGGAATAACTTCCGAAGCTGGGTCATGGAATTTCTAAACATAGGCCTACTCCATGTGTGTGTTTACTACACAGAAAAATCCGTTCTCCGGACAGCGATGTATTGTACAAATATACGGAATCATTTTGCTTACTACAGAAATCAGTATGGAGCATACGTTATCCATATGCTACATACGCACTGCTCTTAGATGTTACATCATGCCGTTGCAGGATGTCTGATAACTAACAGTTTTCCGTATATCACATGCATATTCTTATGTTACATTCCTCAGCTATATATTATATACGTTCATTTGTATGTGAGATCCTTACCGCCTACATTGTTTCGTGTGGAAAGTACGTACAGATGGAACACTTATACAGAAAGTATTATAAGACATGCATTTTCAGTTATACTGTATATCTGCTGTACGTTAAGTTCAAAACTACAGGAATTACGCATGTAACCTATCTTTTTAAGTACGCCACCTACATTTTTTCTCAGTGTAGCAGATTGTTGTTTCTCTTTTCCTAGTCGAGAAACACGTGCTCTTTACACGTACTATTTACAATAATAAGCATATAGTATCATGTTAATAACATTGAAATTAAGTAATGATCTTAAATGCGACGAAATGAAAATAATGAAAATACCGAGTGACTAGGAGGACTGAAATAGTCTAGCAAACGTAATAGTCTATATGTGTTTATTTATCAAATATTCTAATACAACCGAGAGACCACTTTACATTGAGAAAAATTAACAACTAAGACAGAGCCCAATATTATATCCAATATTTAACTTTTGACAAGAAATGGTGTCCTTAAGCCACCATAACTAAAAGAAAGGAATGGTTGAGTCTAGGGATGGGCACGAGTCGAGCTAAAACTCGACTCGACTCGAAACTCTAAGCGAACTCGAGTCGAGTTTCGAGTCGAGTCAAAGTTGATTTCCTCGAGTCGAGTTCCGAGCCGAGTCACTGTTTTGAGGTCGAGTTTCGAGTCGATTCGAGTTTGATAAATGGCCCGCTCGTTTAGTTCGTTTTAATTCGTTTTGAAATCATGGCCTGATTAGACTGGAAAGCGAAAGCTATGAGAAATGTAAGCAGTAATGTGGAATATTTTTAGTGTTGCTCACGAGATGGGACACTGGTCGCATCTCGTCTCGTCTCAATTAACAAGACGACAATGAATTTTTATTATAACAAGACATCCTCACATGTCGTGAGTACCAATATAAGTATATACTGTAGTTCTTACCACCAAGGTTGGGAGACCTGCACGGTCGAAGTTTTGAGCCGAAGCAGAAACCCAACCCAGGTAATGATGTTAACAGGCTCAGCTCGGTTCAAGTGAGCGAACAGCTCGAGCAGGCTCGGTTGGGTGAGCTGTTGGCTCGGCTCGATAGTGAATGAGTTGTGAGCCAATCCGTTCGAGCCGTTATAAACCGTAAACCCAGTCCGAGCAGTTTTGAACATATTTGGCCGGCGCCCTCTATAGGGAGGTTCGAGCACGAATCCTTGCTCCTCCGAAACTCAAACCGAAAACATCGTAAACAATGTTCTTGCCCCCTAGACTTCACTCCTACCAGCAGTTAACCACTTCCTTAACTCAAAGAATCAAAAAACTACTCCAGGCTTAGCAGACTGTTGTAGATAGTGAAGAAAAATATTGATGATGATTAAATTTTCTTTTATGTATATCTAAAGGGTTTCGATAAATTTATGAACAAAAAGCTACGGAATTCCGCATCGACCGAAAATATTCAAATTAGAATCCAACTCCAATTAATGAGTTACCGAAACGAGTTGTTTTTGAAACGTTTCCCTGTCGTTTCCCCCACGTTACGAGAAGATAACAACATATGAAGCATTATTTTTATTATGAGTAAATGAACTATCTTGTGTGAAGTTATAATCTCTATTACTTTTCAATCAAAAGAGCAAGCAAGGATGTAAATAAACAGTAGAATCCATCGTAGAATTCTGTAAAAGTATCCGGATGAAAGAAGTGACATCTATACAGAAAGTGCGAGAACTACGTAAGCTCGGATTGAAGTTGCACCTTTGAACGCTAGATGGCACTACCATTGGCTTTAAAAGCTTGATTCCCTACCTGCAATCTAATGGCAGAACTATTCTAGAAAACCACTTCGTACGGCCATTCTTTACACAAGAAGAATAAAATGTATGGAAAATACTTCAAAGGTATGTTTCAACCCACTTTCTTCCTTCTTACCATACATACATAGTTCAATCAAATTGAAAAGACAAAAACAGCTCGAGCCAATGCTGTATTCACTTTATTTCACAAGGTTCAGCTGTTTTGCATTTTATGAGTGCAAGATTGAAATTTAGAATGTTATTTAAATTGCTCCTTTTGAAGAATTTTTGAAATGCTGGAATGTCTATCCACTTATTTCCAATCGGTTTATATGTTGAGTTTAATTATTTAGCAGAAAGCTTCTACTGATGTTTCTCTTTATTTCCATATCATGCGATAAGATTGTTTTGTTGGATTCCAATTTAGTGTCCCTTTCAGCATCGAGGCTATATGAGACATGGATTTATAGTGTAACGTGGGACAGGAATAGTGGTATACAAAGGTAGGTGTAAGGAGTTGCGTCTATTAGAATATTTGGGAGAACATAATTTTCCGTTGAAAATGATACAAAGTAGATCAGGGTCGGATCCAGGATTTTCTGAGGCTGGTGCACCATAATCTAGGGCGTCGATTTCTCTGTAACTTTGGGGGGGCCACATTCAGACGCAGAAGGCATATATGAAGATTTTTAAGACAAATTGAATTCAAATTATGCCAAATATTGTATATTTATAAATAAAATGACGGGGCCCACATGAGCTTTGGGGGGGGACCGTGCCCCCTCGCCTCCCCAGGATCGGAACCCTTGACCATAACTACCAAAATAACCAGTCTCATTAAAACTCTTCAAAGTGACATGTGACAATATTCTTTACCCCTGATACACAGAACGGAGGGGGGGGGTATTTTAAAGAGGGTCGCAAATGATATGAAGAAAAAATTGTTTTCTCTTCCTGGCTTTTGTTTCCTTCTCTACTTGACAAATGTTGTATTGCTTTGTTTGGTGAATCCTTTTCCTTCAACCTTTAGAACATTAAACTATTAAATAACAAACTATTGTTTTTGCAAAACCTCTCTCTCTCTCTTTTTTTTTTTTTTTTTTTTAAGCCCCAGACGGAAACATGACGGCAGAATGTTTCGGAAAATGTTGCTATTTTCACTGCTAGCTCCTCATTTTAGATTGTCTATATTTACAACGAAGGGAAGGGATGCATGTGCACCGGTGCACCCCCCCCTAAATCCGGCCCTGTAGGTTGATACATTTGGGGAGTGAAAGTTACAAATGGTAGTATAAGTGTGGAAGACAGAATGGTAAATTTTGGTTCAGAAAGATAAATTTCGGCGGGTTGCACTCAAACCCTTGGAGAGATGGGCACTTCTGGATCCGAACGATTGTAATCCGTTCAAATTTCAAGAAACCGGGAATCGAACTCGGCACCCGGTATACTAAAGGGGTACACGTTAACCAATAGGCCAGGAAGGATAGCAGAGGACGCCGGAATTTGAAGGTATATTTATCCAATCGCTTATTTCCTTGCACTATTCGGTAGCCAATATTTTCTCATATTTTGTTCATATGAAATCCACGAGCATTGACGAATGCAGATCTGCTATGAATAAACAAAGAACTAGGTGAATAGACCTGGTTTCAAGCAAGGTTAACCATTCTTTTAAGGGCTTGGGTGTAACTCTCTCAAATTTACGATTCTCCCCCTCAAATATACCTTTCTCCTCCAAAATTTCCCTTATTTATGCAATCAACACTGTATATTTGTTATGCGGACTTACATAACAACAGAGAGTAAATATCCACGCAATGGAATGGTTGTGGAGATATTCGTTTAAGGACATCAAATTTTAAGGGAGATTGGCGGTGGGAAGAGAGCAATAGGTAAATGTAATCGAAAATGACCGATATTAGTGTCGAATTCATACTTTTCGGGATAGCTAAGCCTGATTGCTGACGGTTTAGGAGATATTTAAGTTCAAGGTTACGAGAGAAGGGGCATTTCAGCTGCCTGGGAATTGACATGGAGCTACGCCAATTCTTTCTGTTATTTAAGTATTTATTTAAGCCAAAGCCATTACCTTTAATTTATTAACTTATATTACTAATTTCTTTACATTCCAATATTTTGTATAAAATTTATCCTCCCAGTGCGATGAAGGACATTTCAGCCAGTACACTATGGAACAAAATCTAAGGGAACTGAGTAATAGTAATTCAGACAATTATTACTCATTAAAGGACAAGGTTTCATATCCAGTGATAAGGTTTGGTATCTCAGCGATGAACCTTCAACTTCTTCGGCGAGTAACCAGTGGTTGCTAACTTTTTCTTGTTGACTAATACAAAGCTCACGACATCGAGTTACAAATGTTTGATTTTTCCATTAATAATAATATAAAATATCAGAGTACAAGACTGTATATAAGCTTATATCAATCTAACTATGGTTATTTATGCTCCGAGGGCTAAGGGAAGCAGTGAAGGTGACAATGAACGAAAAAGTAGAATGAAGAATATGAGAGAAAAAGAGAAAACCCACTCACTTAGTGTTTGTCAATCACAAAGCCCACTTGGTGCGAATTGGAATCGAACTAGGGACCTCACGCACCAAATGTGAGCGCTCTACCACACTTTTTTTAAAGTTAGCTGATGTATCGAATGTTCCTCAGTAACTTAATTACTTAATTACTATGCTTTACTTCCATTTTACTTGTATTTACTTGTTCTATTAATCTCTAACGTATAACGACTCACCAAGGGTAGTCGTCAACCTGGTTCGATCGTTGATATACGAATCTCGAGTGGTAGCAATTGTTTGCATGTAAAAAAATATCTTTAATAATTACATATACTATTCTCACCTTTTCTATCAGAATTATAAAGTCGATGAACGGTACTAAATGGTTTATTAGTTGATACACTTTATAATATATTTTCATTCAAACTGCCATGCACACAGACATGATGATTAGGTATCCATAAACAACTACATAGCAACTAACTACATAACACTATCCTATAATATATCTTTTTTACATATATTAAAAACATTCCTCTTTTGTTATTATTAAATTAACATTCTATTAAGTATATTGCTTATGTATGAGCACTTTCTGCCCAAGGTGCAGGTAATTATTAATCTATCCAAAATATTTCGTTATATAAAATGTCGCCCGACAATTGGACTGAATATAAAAGTCATAAGCGAGCTTGGCTTTTATCTTCAAGAACCACTGGTCCGATTACAATAATGGTCTTACATTACATATGTTCATCACATTTTGATCGCCCCTCGTATGTATCTTCATTACATATCATAGATATAGATACATTTATAACAAATCTTTCATTTCATTAATACTTATCTCCTATTACATTAATTATATTTATTTCATTATCATTCATTACATTATTATTATATTTTATTATTAAAACGTCGTCGCCTATTTATTTAATCTTTGAAGGGTGCGAAGTCAAAATCGTAAGAAGCAATTACAGTTAAAACATGAGTTACCATTATCCAGGGCGCATTATATAATAATTATATTAGGTGATATTTTAAAATAAACATTGGATCAATAAGGCATCAAAATATAGAATGAATCTTAACATATAATCAAAATATAGAATGAAAATATAATTAACTTAATAGAATGAATCTTATACTTAACATAATCTTTGGCAATTAAGTTTTCAACACAAGTCAATCTAATATAAATAATCTTTGCTTTTAATCAATTATGAATCGAATTATAATTCCTCATATTGCCTGTATAGCGAAGTTATAAGAATTGTTTTCATTATCAACATTAACTCATAAAATTGAAAATAAAAGTTCACAAGAATCTATAACTGATATGGGTTTAACCTAATTTCATTAACGGTAATCAGCTTACATTCGTACTTGCATATGATTCTAATAAAGTACATTGTACTGCACAATCATGATTAGGTTCCACAATATGTTGTACATGTATTTCATCGTGATTCTGATTTTGATACGAAGTGCCATCTCTTGACCTCCAATTACGTCTATCCATGTAGCTTGTTGTATTCCTGTAATTTCGCCCTATATTCCAATTGTTTTTATGTCTACTTCTGTTGGGTGATTTGACATCAGGATTGCTACGACTAATTAGGTTAGGCGTATTCCCTACGTAACTTTGCCTATTTTGCTCGTTTTGATTGCTAGAATTTACTCGGTTTAGGTTGTGTTCCGTATCATTCACACTTCGGATATTTAGATTCCGAACGGGTACAAAATGATCTGAATTATTTTTACTTTTACCTACTCCTGCTTGTTGATTCATAGCATGGTATTGAGTTTCATAGCATTGGACAAGCATTAATAAATGATTGAAACTCATACATTGTGTAGAAAACAAGATCTGTTGTAACTTAAATGGGAGCAAATTTCGAATCGATGCTATTATTCTAGATTCCGATTGTAATGGATTAACGACTTTTAATTCGTTGTATGTATTTACGACAAACTCAACAACAGATTTGTGCAAACGAGGATTGAAATGTTGATTTCTAATGGTGGCATCTCGATTTGCAAGCAAAAAATCATTTTCATAATTCGCGATCAGTGCTGCCTTAAATTCCTCATATGTATTGATGTGATCACGTACTGCTTTAAACCATAAAGAACATGGTGGGAGTAATACATGAGGGATTAATTTCATATATTGTGATCTATCTATACACATTATATTGCATTCGTCCTGAAATTTTTCCAGGAAAGAAGTAGCGTTCTCATTACATTTACCACTGAATTTACTCATAGCCCGTATTTCACTCATCTTAACACTTAATTTTACCTTCCTTTTATCATTCCGTGTACTTATTGGGTGACAATTCCTATCCATGACGTGATGTGTCGTTGCACCATCCCTTTTCCGCCCATCTGTCCTCTTCGGATGAATTTCTTCCAAAATAATATCCTCATCAGACACAGGTGAAGGCGACGTCATCTCTGGTGAGTGGGGAAAATTCAAGCGATCACTACCCATATTATCGTGGTATGTGTTGTCCTTAACCTGTAGCGTTCTAATTTCTTCCTGTAGAGTAGCTATCAATTGCGTATTTGCACGTATGTTGTTAGAATTATTGATGACCTGAATCTTTTGCTGTTGAACAGAAGATTCTATTACTTCTAAATCCTTTTTTACACCACTGATTTCTTGGATTTGGTGGTTGTGCTTATCCTGACAATCCTCGGATATTCTTTTTAACTTTTCCTCGAACTGCGAGGTGATGTCATTCATCGCTTGGACAATTGACTGTTTCGTTTCATCTGATTTCTGTTCCATTCGTCTACTTAATTCCTCATATTGCTTGTTAGATTCTTCGGACTTATGCTCTATCGTCTGCTTTAACTCCTCGTATTGCTTGTTAGATTCTTCTGACTTATGCTCTATCGTCTGCTTTAACTCCTCGTATTGCTTGTTAGATTCTTCTGACTTCTGTTCTATCTTCTGTTCTATCGTCTGCTTCAATTCGGTAGACATCTGAATCAATTGTCGCTGTAAGGCTAGCAAGATTCGGTCTTCTGATGTCATTCCTGGTGTTACACTATGTTCACCGTTGTCACTATTATTGGATTCTTTCTCAATTGCCTCACCGTTCATTTTTCTTATAATTATTCTACCACTTCTTAGTCTGGTGAAATTTGTATTCATTAACTTTATTACAAAAGTAAATTCACCCTTACTTTGCTTCGGGATATGAATTTATGAAAAGTCCCGGGTGAGGTAAACCAAAATTTTTAGCTAATCCCGGATTTCGGCACCAAAATTTTTATAACGACTCACCAAGGGTAGTCGTCAACCTGGTTCGATCGTTGATATACGAATCTCGAGTGGTAGCAATTGTTTGCATGTAAAAAAATATCTTTAATAATTACATATACTATTCTCACCTTTTCTATCAGAATTATAAAGTCGATGAACGGTACTAAATGGTTTATTAGTTGATACACTTTATAATATATTTTCGTTCAAACTGTCATGCACACAGACATGATGATTAGGTATCCATAAAAAACTACATAGCAACTAACTACATAACACTATCCTATAATATATCTTTTTTACATATATTATAAACATTCTTCTTTTGTTATTATTAAATTAACATTCTATTAAGTATATTGCTTATGTATGAGCACTTTCTGCCCAAGGTGCAGGTAATTATTAATCTATCCAAAGTATTTCGTTATAAATGACAGGGACACCAATACACAAACATCGAGGATAGTTAAAATTCCAAAGACTTTTCCACCGGGAATCGAAACCGGGACCTCGCAACGAACAGTGCACGTGCTAGCTACTAGACCAGCGGGGAGGGCTAAAACTGAGACACCGCGGCCTAAATACAACTGAGCTCTAGCGTCATCTACTTGATTTGCAATTTATCAAAGATGTTCAGACAACATTTTTGATAGTAGCCTCTTATAATTTTTCATAAGGATTTGTCACTGTGGCGATCACTATTTCGAAACCTGCTTGATAGATATAATTCAACTATGACTGTCAAGAAATCCTTTTGGTTGATAAATAATACAATTAATAATTCATAAATTTACCTTGGCTATGAGAAATGATATGTTATGTATTATAGTTCTACTAATGGAGGTGGATCTGTCCTTCCGGATTTAGGTCATTTATGTGAATAATAATTACCCGTACAGAAAATGTCAGAACCAGAACATGTCCATCTTTCCATCCGACTCATGACCTGTATATCATACTCTATTTCTTAATGGAATAATGATCAATCATTACTTTATCTCGTGTCTGTTTTGCATGACTAGACGTGCCGTGAACACACACACGCATAAAAACACGATCATATATATACACTATACATTAAGCATCACTCTATATGTATTGGAAAAGTGAAAAAAAAAAAAAAACCGGAGCGTCAAACAGCATAACATGATGTGAGATCATCACATATGGGAAGGTTCAACAGGGCGCGAAGTGAATGAGATAACGAAAAAAATATCAACCAGTGAAAGTAGAACAAATACAACCGGGTTTGAAACTGGTTCAGATTCTCTAATACTTTACGTGTTCATACAAGCAGCACATCCATAGTTATTGTGTATAATTTGTGGGTGGCATTGTTTAATAGTCTATATGAATAGTTCATCATAACCGCAAGACAATTTGTACCTTGTTTTTTTAAAAAAAAATTTAAGAATTGTAATAAAGGTAGCTGCCTTTGACTCAACAAACAATGTGGAAATGAATAAACTGTGTCGTAAAAGTAAACGAAACAACCGCACCGATGGTTCCTATTACATTACTTTGTGGGATTTCCATGTTGTATAGTGGTTACATAACTACACATATAAGGTGGGTGTAAAAGCACACTCACATCCTCAAGAGATCGCAGCACTTTCTCGTATTTTTCTAACAACTTTTGGAGCGAATTACAATAATCATAATAATTCAGTTAACTTTGAGAAATGACCCTTGAAATCGCGTTAATAATCACATGACTATTCGAGAAACTTCTTCGTGTTCTCTTTTGTTCCTTGATGAGAGATTTTAATTTTCGGAAGTATTATTTATGAAGTGTGAAATAAAGTGAAGGCACTATTGGCGCACCTAAATTCCAACTTTCTTCTTTAGCGAACTCTACAAACATCACCATTTACTGCATTAAATCCAAGTGCACTAAAACCTGTGCCAAAGACAGGGCGTAACCCTCTAATAACTAGGATTAGGAATATTTCCTGAAATCAAATAAATAATAAAAGCTCCTAAAATCCTTACCCTTTATTGTTAAAAGAAAAAAATGCACACCTAAGTTGCCATCTTGTACAGTCACGAACATTAATAAATGGAGGTTGGAGTCATAAGAAATAATGTCTTCAGCTTCCATTTATTAATGTTCGTGACTGTACAGTCAGTAAAGTAAGCTCTTTAAGTTTGGTGAGATTAGTTTCGTAAATAACTTCAGAATGGAAGGACAATTTGAGTACAGTTTTCAGCAAATTAAAAAAAAATGCAATTTTCTGTACGTTCCACCCATACCACTGTTATTACCAAAACAAATTTTACCAAACGGAAAGAACTTTTGTCTCTGAGTGTACACTGAATTCGTCTTGTCAGTTCATCGATATCACAGCATCTGCATATATAAGATGAAAACTGGAAAGATTCGTTTTCGTTATGTGATTAACACAAACGAGTGCTTTAAAATATCACAGCATTTTAAAATCCAGTAACTCATTTGCAATAGTCCTGAGTAATTTGAAGCCTCGGATGAGATACCTTAAGATACTATTTCCAAATATTTAACACAAGAGTGTAGAAATAGTAGCTCTAATCAAAAAAAACTTTGTCATTCATTGCCAATAATTAGTGGCGTATTTAGGGGTGGTCTTCCGGGCTTAATCCCTCCCAAAATCTTACTATAGTAAAGTATATGAAATATTTTGCAGAATTTTCACATTTTTAGGCAACCCCCCCCCAAAAGTTAGCAAAGCCCCCCGAAACAAAATCGTAAATACGCCACTGCCAACAATAGACTAATTTTTGGCATAGTTTACAAAATTAGTGCTGCATTATTAAAAGTAGATGGAGCTATCTTCAAGTGAACCTGGACTCACCCACACCGGCACTAAGTTTAAAACATGCCAAAAGTTAGTACCTAATTCATGTTGACGACTTGTAGTGTTTATAAAAATGGACTGTTACACAAACATAAAAAAAAAGATTATGGGTGGGGCTAGGTTCACGCTAGCCTGACGATACCGCATAGAAAGAAAATTAGTGCTATGTATCTTATACAGTATGATAAAAATGAGGGATCAATTGTTTTGTTTGATGATGCCGCCAATAAAGATTTTCGAATACATTTGTCCTTCTGATAATAGCACTAATTCTTCCTTTTATGCGGTATCGTCAGCACTAATTTAACACTAACTTTATGTATCAGTTTCATCTCAATCGGTTGAGTGGGTGGGGCTACCCCATCCAGAATTTTTTTTTTTTGACGTCTTTGTAACAGCATAAATTTTTCTAACATTACAGGTCGTCAGCACTCATTTTTGGCATATGTTTTAAAATTAGTGCGGGTGTGGGTGGGGCCAGGTTCACGGACATGACTTTTCATTTTGCTGCAAGAATTGTTAATTACTGAACTGAACACGAAGCTACTGTAAATATACTGTTAACATTCATATTGTTTGTATTCGTTGTTTGTCTTTTCGTAATGAAGACACACCAACTTCTTTACGGACACCCTCGTACAAAATATAGGAATGATTTGATATTAGTTATCAATATAACAATGGGCGTTTACTCTGATATTACTACACTGATGTACTTTAACAAACGGGAAAGTGACGAAGAATTTCTTCAAGATTCGTTACTATCTGTGTGAAAGTTTTGTAAAGCACTTCAATACACGCAGAATGAATGAGTTTTGAAAAGAAATTTCTATTGTTACATCCCGCGATTATGCTACAAGGCTAAGGGAGGCCGTGATGATGATAATAAATGAAATAGTGGAATGAAGAAAGCGGGAGGATAAACGGGAGAACTCGGGAGAAAATGTACAAATACGATGTCTGTTCCCTACAAAGCCCAGTTGGGAGCATACTGGGATTGAACTAGGGACCCCACGCACCAGAAGTAAGCATTCTACCACGGAGTCAGGCGATTCTTTTGAGTTTTTTTTATTATTATTATTTTACGGTGTTTTACGTCTGAACGCAGAAGACGGGATCTACTATTTCCTTGGGCTACGAACAATGAAAGAAGCTTGCATCTGATGCAGTTGCTGAGTATACAGGGACCATCATTTTACGATCAACCCTTATATTATAGACTGTTCTCCATACAAACTTCTCGTCTTCAAGAGAGTTTGGAAGAGCAGATCCTGGCTGTACATCGCCAAGAACGTTATGTTTCTAACAGACTGTTTTTTTTTAAATTATTTTTTAAAACTTACGTTGTACAGAAACCACACGTTTCGCAAACTGCATACAAAGTTTCTTCTGCGTTAATTTAGGTTATTTGCGAGGATCGTTTTCCTTGATTTAATTATCTTTGGCTCAGGTTTGAACTCTCTTGAGTGCTCTTGTTACTATTATATACACACACGAGGGCTACTCAAAAAGTACCTGTAAACTAACAGCCATTTGCCTCGTTTAGCTATGACTGTTAGTCACCAAGCTACAGCCAATGAAGTGAGCACATGCACAAGCTGTTACTCGGCTTAAGAGGCCTCATTGCAAAATTAAAATACCGTTAATTTTACAGTAATTATGTGATATCTTCAAATAGATAAAAGATAATTGAAAAGTGGAACAAGACCTCCCTAGACAATATTATTTTGCGTGAGATACCGTTATCATGACTCATTTATCTGCTTTCGATTTCCAGACATTTAGAAAATCGGCATTTATTTTCGCGTTTCTAAATAACTGCAAACGGAAAGCTACTAGGTGACTCGTGATAACGGTATCTCATGCACAATAACATCGTCTAGGGAGGTCTTGATTCGCTTTTTGATTATCTTTTATCTATTTGAAGATATCACGTAATTACTGTAAAATTTGCGATATTTTAATTTCGCAGTGATAGGGACTCTTAATGATAGTGACAATGGAAGAGCTTGAAGAACAATGTGTGTGTGTGGGGGGGGGTGTCTGTGTGTGTGTGTCTGTGTGTGTCTGTGGAATTTTGTTACAAACTACGCAAAACATTTATAGAAACATTTGAATCGCTTTTCAATTCATTCAGGGTATCTTCGTCCGAAACAACGCACACATAACTCGGTCAAAGATCAAGGTGATGATGGTTGTACTTTTAGATTGGAGAGACATTGTACATCATGAATTTGTATCACGTGGTCAGATGGTAAATAAACAGTTGTACCAGGACGTTTTAGTGAGGCTGAGGGATGTTGTACGCAGAAAGAGGTCTGAATTTGGGAAAACCAGACTTGGATATTGCACCGTGCCAATATGCCCACTCACTCTTCGCTCTTCCTCCGCAGAACATCAGAAACCCGTTGTATCCTATCTACTCCATTCCCTGAACCTGGCCCCAGCTGACGTTTTCCTGCTTCCCAAATTTAAAATCACTTTGAAAGGATGTCGTTTCCAAACAATAGAAGAGATTCAGGACAATACGACAAGAGACGTGCACACTATCCCAGAAACTACATTCTAGTAGGTTTTCCAAAAGTGGAAGAAACGATGGGAATGGTATATTGCCAGAAGAGTTGAGGCGGACAGTGCTTAAAATGTTGTACAACGAGTAATAAATATGTTATAGCAGAAGTCCGGTTTCTTTTTGAACAGAATCTCGTAGACCAGAAGTTTCGGTTCGCAGTTTAGGACGTCATAGTTATTGGGCACCCAAATATATGCACTATATGGAGGGTTTAAAAAACAATTACAATATCATATATCGTTCTACGTATAGATACCTGGCTCACTTTCTACATTTTTCACATTCTTGATTGTGTTTAAGTTACCAGTATTCAGTGCCGTGACGTAGAAAATCAGCGCCCGGGGCGAAAGTATACGATGGCGCCCCATGCATATGAGTGAAGTCGATAGACCAGTCGGGAAGCGCCACTATGGTTGGCAAGAAGCGTAAGAAAATTTTCAAAAATAAACCCAGCTTTTCCTTGATTTTAAGCACTTTTTTAAACTTTTTTCCTTCCATTTTATATATGTGCGCATGCATGTTCCTAACATGTGTAACATTATAGGACCACTTCCTAAAGCAGGAAGAGGATTTAACTACAAAATAGCAATATTCCAGGTAATATATCCTCTTTTTTCTTTCCTTCTTTTCTTTTTTTCTCTCCCGAATTTTGCGCCCCCTTACTTCGGCGCCCGGGCCGTCTCCCGCTCGCTCCCCCCCCCTTCCACACGGCATGACACTGCCAGTATTCACTAAAATTCAATAAAAATGTATATGAGGTTAGGGAAGGGCCTTCGTTAAGCATTTGAGTTTCATGTATAGTTAGTTTGTGCTGCCATCTATGAGTGTTTCGAGAAGTTAATTTATAAGAAGTGAGTTCCGTAGGTTACAAGCTCTGCATATATATATTTACATAAAATTAACAGCATGGAAAGGTCATGTCAGGAAACAAAAAAAAAAAAAAAAAGTATTTTTTTTTTAAATTCTAAGAGCAAAACATAAAAAAATAAGGGAGAAAGTACTCAGTGGTTGATTAGCATATTGAAAAATTATATTTCCGCCCTGTGACCTCTGGTTGAACAATAAACCACACGACTTCTGTTCTACCATAATATGTGAAAGTAACGGAGAGTCACATGAGTCACAGATGTAATGCATGCCAGGAGAATGTCTTTACTTTCCAAACAGTACGTAAGAATAAAAAAAAAAAAAAAGAACTATTACTTAACCACAAGTATAATGAAATCCATTTCCTAAGTGTATGATATCCTCGTCCGGAGGGCAAAGAATCATAATTTTCTTAAGACACATTAGTTTACGCAAAATCGAGATATTAGAGTCAAGGATATGACAGAAATTAGGAACTGTAGTTTGTTGTTTTTGCACATGCAGGGATACAAATAAGCAACAAAATTTTACTCGCCCAAGAAAAAAACTACTAGTCCATATTCCACAATAGAAATCATTTACTTACATTCGGTATGATATTAAATACTCGCCCGCACCGACGGGCGAATGGTTATTTGCATCCCTGCCTTACAGTAAAACAAATTCAAACTTTTTTTTTTTTTTTTTTCAAATTTGATCATTAAAATTTCATTGCTAGAATGATGTATATAGAACTGTCAAAAGGTTCGGCAAGTGATTAAGGCAGCCGTTTTAAACTACGTTACGGTTTGATTATTTTTTTAAAAAAAGAAATAATATAACTTAATCTATTAGTTCTTCAAATATTTTAAAATTTAAACGTGAAAAAATGGGGGGGGGGGGGAATGTGCATAGTAATTGCTGGATCTTTCTTGCCATCTACCGTTTTGCATGAAATTCAGGGAAAGTGGAGGCTGGCAAAACAACGTGTGCCAGCTATGAATGAACAATTTTCTACTTTGAATTCATATCCCACGAGTACGATGTTTGTCCACCACAAAGTCCACACGGCGCGAGCTGGAATCGAACCATGGACCCCAAGTACCGGAGGTGAATGCTCTATCACTGAGCCACCGCGCCCCCCTTAGTATTGAACGAGTGCCTGAAAAGACGATACGTAATTGTAAAATGCTTCCATCCATATTTTCAGAAAAACAATATGAAACTAGATTGTTTTTATAAGAGAAAGATAGAAAAGAAGTGTAAGATGAAATATTTTCATACTACACCAATCATTTCCCAATCAAACAAGTACAATTTTATTGAGAAAATATCCAATTCTATGTTGAGTCAGGAAGTTTGGAGTGTCTTGATCCGGTGGGCACCTCAGCGGGTATGTCCCTGCACGAAAGTAATTACTCCGCCCCCCAAATTTCTCTGATCTTTAGTTTGTTCACACATGAAAGTAAAACTGGCGTTATCACTGACTCTAGTCCTTAATTTTTCCACCGTAATGCTAACTAAACTTTATTTATAAGTAGATACCTATATAGACCCTTAGATTATAGCTTATAGAGTAGAGGGGGGCAAGAGTACGTGGGGGGTAAGAATACGATTTCCTAAAATCAAGTGAATATATTCGCGTATCGCAATAATGCGTCATGTGGAGTTTGATGTTAATGGCGTCTAGAACCTAAACAAGTTTGAGTGTGCTGCGGAAAACTACAAGCTATCTAGGTAAATATTTATGTTTTTCTAATAGTTTGATATAATATTGGGACATAAGTACTTAAGGAATAACTTACTCAATTTTTTAACGATTTCAAAGTACTATAAAGCGTTAGTTTCTAACATATCCATTGTTTGACAGGATGGAGTAAATTGACTTTCTTTCAACAGTTGGCTGTACAACATCACGGGAAAGTCAATTGTGTAGTGAGGGGGCAAGGGTACGCAGATACGGACGGGGCAAGGGTACGCGTGCGTACTCTTGCCCCTTCTGTTCTATGAAACACCAATCCAATTTTATTTAGATCTAACAATCAAAAAATAATGTAGATTCCATTGTAAGAGAGAGTGACGGCAAACTTTACTAATACTGGTTCCCATATGTAGCCTCTAACGTTAAGAATCCTAAAGCATCCTGATATTTTCTTATGTACGAGGGATAAATTGTTATTCTAAATACCACTCCTTACATAACAGTATCTAAGGTGGTGTTTGAGTTTTCGAAACAGATAAACGTGTGAGATAGTTAAATCTGCAGTTATTGAATAACATTACCCTTGCTTATTTTATTCAGGTTTCAGAAATGCTACGCTTTGTCCTCTTTTATATTAAATGTCAGTAGTCTTCAGTAATAAATTTCAATGGGCCTTATGCAGGGTCGTTCTGAAGCGTGATTAGCGCCATACTAAAAAGTTCGACTACCATATGTTTCCTGTAGTAGTCAGTCCTTTAGTAATTATACGTTAAAACGACTCTGCATAAGGCGGTATCAGTTCAATGATTGGTATGGAATCTTATAAAGATATACGAAGCTAACCTAACCTAACATTTGACAATATGTAGCTTCATCAAGGATAGCTCGAGAAGTTTTCAAGTTACCCTCGTAGGTGACAAGCATTCTGTAACTGATGGAATAAGCTGAATTTGGAAATATATTTTTATAAAGGGTCTAAATATTATCTGATTTTTTTGTGTGTCCTATGATTCCCATTACTGATATAAGGAGAATTAAGAATTTTTCTTTCCTTTTTTTAAATGAGAATCTGCAACGTCCTTAGGCATAATAAAGCCAGTAGGCCTATTTACCGTAGAAATGGAGAACGAACTAGTGGAATATATCACATTACTGGATCAATTCTTCTATGACAGCTTTAAAAGATCTAAGAAGAATGGCATACAATTTTGCTGAACGTAACTAGTTGCCCAATATCCTTTAGCCACGTGAATCGAACGGCAGGAAGAGATTGGACAGAGTCTTTCCGTCGTAGACATTTAACTATTGCTTTGCGACAGCCTTCAAAGATTGGTCTGGGGGGAGCTCGTGGTTTTAGCAAGCCACAAGTTGAACGCTTTTTTAATTATCTAAAAGATCTTGTAAGAGAAAACGGCTTTCCTCCACGGGATATCTACAACATGCACGCAAATGGCATAAATACGGTTCCTCATAAAGTTTCAAAAGTCGACTAAAAATAAGTTGTGCATAAAACTGTATCTAGTGATTTTGGAGTTAACATAACAGCTGTTACCTGGTGACTGCATCTGGTTCCTTTATTCCCCAGATATTTCCCAGAAAACGAATGAAACAAGAATTATTCGATGGCTCGCCGCTGGGTTCTGTGGGAATGATATCTGACTCTGGTTCATCAACTCATAACTTTTCGTAGAATGGTTATATTATTTACATTAACATGTGCGATCAAATTCGGTTACGAAAAAGGTATTGTTACTTTTTGACAATCAAACCTCTCACATTTCAATCGAGGCGATTGATTTCTGCAGGCAAAATGTGATAGTGATGTTGAGTATACCACCCCATACTAGCCATAATTTGAAACCATTAGATCGCTCCTTTTTTGACCCACTGAAATCCTGGTATTCAACAATGTGTCATAAATGGATGAGGAATCATCCATCCCGCCTAATTCCAAGTTGCGAGTTTGTCTACTGAGGCTTGGTATCCAGCCTTCAAGAATATGGAGTTGTCCCACTGAATCCAGATGTGTTCAATGAGGAAGATTTTCTTCCTTCTATTGCGGATGTGGTAGACTTAAATGTAGAAGCCAGCTCTGAAGATGAAAGCATTCCTGAAGCAACAAATCAAGCATCAGACCTGAATAGAGCCCAAAATCGTCATTGGATGATTCACTGGAAGTAAAAATGGGCCCATGTGGCGCATCCAGATCAAACACTCCTTTGCCAGTTGCTCGTTCTCCTCCATCTGTTACCAAACTTTCAAACAGTAACGCTAGATCCCCACTAGAAGCAAGCAAGAGCTCATGCGGACTGCCCACTTCAAACAGTCTTCTGCCGGTTGCTCGTTCTCATTCATCTGTTACGAAATCTTCAACCAGTAACGCTAGATCCTCACTAGAAGCAAGCAAGAGCTCATGCGGACTGTCCACTTCAAACAGTCTTCTGCCGGTTGCTCGTTCTCATTCATCTGTTACCAAATTTTCAATCAGTAACGCTGGATTCCCACTAGAAGCAAGCAAGAGCTCATGCGGACTGCCCACTTCAAACACTCTTCTGCCGGTTGCTCGTTCTCACTCATCTATTACGAAATCTTCAACCAGTAACGCTAGATCCTCACTAGAAGCAAGCAAGAGCTCATGCGGACTGTCCACTTCAAACAGTCTTCTACCGGTTGCTCGTTCTCATTCATCTGTTACCAAATTTTCAATCAGTAACGCTGGATTCTCACTAGAAGCAAGCAGGAACTCACGCAGATTGTCCATATCCAACACCCCTCTGCCGGCTGCTCGTTCATCGGTTACCAAACCTCCAACTAGTAAACCTGGATCTTCACTGGAAGTAAGCAGGAGCCCATGTGGAACGTCCCTATCATGCACTCCTTTGGTGGTTGTCAGTCCTCCTCCGACTGCCACCAAACCCTCAAACAAAAAAATCTTGATCTTCCAGAGGCCAATCAGTGATTCTAACATCCTCTCCTTTCAAGCAAAACTTACTTCTGAAACGGCGCCCTCCAAAGAGCAAAGGCAAACATCAACTTGTACCAAGAAAGCTACAACCGAAGGTAACTCTTCAGGTCAATGAGGAAGTAATGTACGAGTGTCCATTATGCAATATCATCTACAGTGATCCACCAATAGAAGACTGGATCAAGTGCGCAAGATGCCATGAATGGTGGCATGAACAATGCACATCATATGAAGGAGTAGGCACTATCATCTGTAATAATTGTTAATGCTCTTTTGAGTGCGTGCTCTTGCCCCTTTGATTTCGTACTCTTGCCCCACATATTGGGGCAAGAGTACGAATTTGAATGTTTTCATTTTACGAATTATAGTTCCTCCAAGGACAGAGGTGTATAAAAGTTGAGTTCACATTTCGTAAAGGAGAGTTCAAGTTTTGTGTTCCATGTAAAAGTTTTCCGTTGTAACGATTTTTTACCAAAATATATAAGTTTAATTGAAATTTGCGTACTCTTGCCCCCCTTTCCTTATAGCTGTAACTAATGTGTTTTTCTAAAAGCGCATGCTCCCTATTTGGGACAAGTCATATGAGCTCCAGGTTATGCGTGGAGGTAAGACCCAGAGAAATTTCTCGTAATAGCGGTGACAGTGCCGGATTTACGTATAAGCTAAGCAAGCAATAGCTTAGAACCCTACTTTCTTGGGGGCCCCAAAACATTAAAGGAAAAGAGAGGTGGATGTTCAATTCCGAAATATACTATATAAGATTAAAAAAAAAAAAAAAAAAAACTACATATAACAACAATAATTTGTTATTGTGTAGCCTCGTATGGTGTAAGTAATGGGACCCCTTTCTGCTAGCATACTACCTAAAATATCACTGGTTTGCTCATTTCTGTATACAGGGTCCCTACGTTCTTTATCGACTGGTTACACAACTGGACATACAAAGGACTCATTACCTTCAATAGCTATATGCCTTATCAATCTTAAATCCGGCTATGAGTGGTGACCATTTTTCAATAACTTCGTAGTACCTCCACGGGCATCGTGACTTTTTGATCAGTCTGTAGAAACGAACAGTTGTTGCATAATAAAGAATTAAACTTTACGCAAGATATACTAGAGATGGTGATGATTCTAGAGTCAAAACTTTAAACCTACTTAGGCGTGGCAGAAGGACACCAAGCGATGATCAGATAACGTTGACAATCTGTAGGAAGTGAAAGGAAGTATGTAAATTTTTTTTTTAATCTTCTTCTCCAATGATTATGGTTGAACAGCGACACACATTCGAGTTCTTTTTTTTTTATCTATTTCTTTATTTAAGAGCTACGTTAATAAATGCATTTTTTGTTACGCTTTGAAACAATAACATGATATTAGCTGTATAGCAGATGTTATCTGGGAGCTTTAAACATGAAATGAGTAGTGAAAAAAAAGTGAACTCAAACCAACAATTTTTTGCTTACGTTTACTCTATACAGATGCAAAGTACGGCAGTGAATCAGTAATACCAACACGTGGGAAAAATCCAATATTGAGGGATTTTTTGATAATGATTTCTCCAAATGGGATAAGAGGGAATTTTCGTAAGACTTGACAGGATTTATATGAGATTTTTCATATATCTATTTCACTGACGTCAACAAAATTGTTAATGGGCGAAGAGTAGACAAATTACTCTTCAGTAAACTTAAAATTAATTATAATTGTCAAATTTTGTTACTATCCCTAGTAACAGAGACAATTTGCAAATCGCTTGCTGTAAGCTTGAATTGCAAGTCGGCCAAGCTTGCACGCAACTTGACTGGAAAACGTGCAAGCATGCGCCAAGCTGGATTCCTGTAACGAAGTTACATGGGAGCAACCTTGCATTCAGTGTTTGATTCAAGCTTGACTCAAGCGTTCTACAATTCAAGTCAGGTTAATATGCAATGAACGGCCAGTGATACTATGACGTTCTGCGAGAGGTGTAAAGCATCGCTTGCAAGTACAACAAAAGACAGATTTTATGAAAGCATTCGTTTCAAATGCAAGCGTAGAAAGCCAAAATCCAAGCATGAGCCGACAGGCCGATAGCTTTCTTGCTACTAGGGATAAAATGCATGTTAACGTTAAAATGATTTATACAGTGACTTTTGAATCTCAAGAAACAAGTAACAAAGAACGTAATTATATTCTGGTATTTAAAAAAGAGAGAGAAATGAAAGAAAGAACAGAATTAATAGAAGAAAATGAAACGAGAAACGTCCAACTTCCAAATCGTTCCATACGAAAATGACTGAAGAATGAAGTTTATCGAATTTTATTACGTTCAGTAGAAGATTATAGCACAAAAGTATGATGACAATACGAAACTCACAAAATAGTATGTAATTATTTTCATCAGCATTTTCAATTACCTCTTTCAATTAAGGAAAAATACTTGTTTATAAACTGTTTGATTACAGTAGACGATCGGAATTTTCAATTGATTCACTCACATGTTGAAGAAAATAGCTGACGTAAGCTGGAAGCATTTGAAATGTGGTGTTGGAACAGAATGCTGCGAATATCATCTACCGAAATGAAAAGGAATGAAGACGTACTAGAGGAAGCTAATGAAGGACGACAGATCATGAAAATAATAGGAAAATGAAGAAACAACATGCTTGGCCATCTGATTCGGCACTCCGATTGGATCCCCGTGTTGATAGAGGGAAAGGCAGAAGGAAAACCAGGAAGAGGAAGACCAAGGATAGAATATCTAGATGCAGTTACGAAGAAGAGACTTTATCAAAATATAAAACAGCTCTCCCAAGGGAGAGAGAGAGGTTTTAAAATGTCCACCTTGCCCACTAACCTATCGTTGAAGTGAACAAGAACACTCAGGTGAGGAGAATTAATTTCCCTGTTCATGATTTCTAAGTTTAGAAAACTTTGTTATTAGTATAGCGTGGGAAAGCAAAATAGGAATTTCTGCTTCTCAAGATGGAATTTCATAATATTTTAGGTTAGCATCACTGCAGTGAATCAGTAAATATATAGAAATCTGACACTAGACGCTTGAGGATCATAAGTATGACAAGAACTAAAGTTTTGCTAATAAACGTTGCAGAAGGCGAAGAGACAGACACTTTCTCTTAATTCAATAATTGTACCTCACAATAAAAAAAAAATCCCTTTGTGTTGATTTATTGCACTTTGATTGAAAAACAAATAAAGAAATATCGAATATAACCTAAAACAACACCCAGAATAAATTGCATAATTTATTTAACGGCAATGTTGTTTCTAATTATAAATATTAGAATCTAATGTAAACTTCGATGTGGTTTCGTAATGAATAAGGAAGTATTTAATTGAATGTTGCTATGTAGAGAGCACTGTGAAGAATACGTGAAAAGAGTAGTGCTTCTTTTTCGAAGTGTTTTGTAAACACTTCATTTGTGTTTTTATCATTGTTTGTCTTGGTTACCTAATATTATTAGAAATGAAATCGTATAACTGGATGTATTATAGTCGTTACATTTAGTTTCATATACAGTACGTTCATAACGAAAATATTTGAAATTCAGACCAGTATATACCGTGCTTAATAATGGAGTTCATTACCGAATAGAAAGCTGCAACTATCTCAAAGTATTGCAAAGTAATTTTTGTGCAAATCGTAATTTTAGTGTAAATTTCCGAAATAAGCAAGTTTAGCTCTCTCCAGTAGAGCGACTGGCTATGCCTGACGTCCAAATAACATTCATCAGGACGAACTATGGGCATAGCTCTCTCTAGTAGAGCGACGGACTATACATGTTGAGTTGAATTTATTTTGAGTTTAATGTCCCGTTCAGGAAAGAGGCTATATGAGATCTGGATCTAGTGATTAACTTGGAATCCAAACCACATGAGCTTCCGCCGGGAATCGAACCCGGGTCTCCCACGAAAAAGGCGGGCACTGTAATCGCTTAGCAACGAAGGAGCTTTGGGCTATACATGTCTTTGAAATAACCTCCAATAGGACGAGCTATGGGCATAGCTCTCTCTAGTAGATCGACTGATTATGCCTGTCGACGATAGAACGAACTATGGGCATAGCTCTCCAGTAGAGAGACTAACTATACCTGTCTTCGAAATATCATTCAATAGGACGAACTATGGGCATAACTCTCTCCAGTAGAGCGACTGCCTATGCCTGTCGTCGACATATGTAACATTTAATAGTACGAACTATGAACATAGATCTCTCCAGTAGAGTGACGGGATATACATGTCGTCGAAATAACATTCAATATGACGAGCAATGGGCATAGCTCTCTCCTAGCATCCACAAATTCCAATAGCATCCACATAGCATCACATATTCCAATCCTCTTTTTTTGTCAAATAGTTTGTGAATAAGTAGTTTCTTTAACTGAAAGAAACAATTGAAAATGACGAAAACAAGTACATTTTGTTGTCAAAAGTTCATATTTTAAGTTTACTTTTCTGGTGTAATCTTTCTATCGAACGTAACAAAATTAGACAAGCTTGATTATTGAGTCATTACGTGTAGAACGTTTTGGAAGTTGGTTGTTTCTCATTTGATACTTTACTTTTCTTCTTCTTCTTCTTCTTCTTCTTCTTCTTCTTCTTCTTTTAATCAGATTAAAAATCACGTTCTTTGACACTTGTTTCTTGAGATTCTCAAGACACTACTTAAATCATTTTCATACCAGCATGCATTTTACAATAACAAAGTTTTAGAATTAATACTGATTTCTCGCCTACTAAAGACTGATTTAGTCTACTTTCCCCCATTAACAATTTTTTTATTGGCCTTGATAAAGTAAATACAACATATGAAAAATCCTTATATATCCTCCCAATTTCTACGAAAATTCCCTTTATCCCTGTTCGAGAAATTAATGTCCAAAAAATCCCACAAAAAGATTTTTTTTTCAATGGGTTACTATCACTGATTTGTTTACGGATCGGAAGTGACGAAATTACTTGACTCTGTTAGGTGTTCCAGATCTTAATTTATTGGTAGATCACGTTTTGTTAATCAGAAACTAAAGTGAAAACTAAGAAGTGGTCCATTGATGAACTGAAAGAATGCAGATGTCCTTCCTAGATGAAGAGCGTGCACTCGTCCGATCTTGATAAAGATGTCCCATATGTAGATTAACTTATTTCGAGTTGCAAGGTCTTTCTTTTCTTTCTTTCTTTTTTTTCGATGGCACATTTAAAAGTTTCTGTAAGCTCCAATAAGGTTCTAAAGACACGTGCATTTAACATAACATTGACCTCTGCTTTTAGTATATAGTTCTTTGATGAGCGTCCCCATATTCAGAAATCTGTTAATGGTAGACTCTTGTTTTTTATTTTCTTTTTTTTTTCTAATAGTAGGATCATCGTTCAAGGCCATTTCGTCACTATCTATCACTATTCTTTCCCATACAAACTTCATTGCTGTGGGTCTAAGAAAGTGCGTGTGTGAGTGTGTTGATATGTCTGCGTGTGTCTCTATACAGTAAATGTCCTTCAACTTTTTTTTCTTTCTTTTTGGAGAGTCCGTCAACATCTCTTCTTGAAGAGCAATGGCTTCTCCATTCTCTTGTAGATGACTGGTAGATACTGAAACTATAGTTAACTTCTAATCCAATAGAATCTCTCTTTTTTATAATTATCTGCTAATGCATTTATTTAGGTTTTTGACTGTCATGTGAAAAATCAAATAACAATGAAACATTACGTAATACTGTATAGGTGCCTACCTATACCACTCAAAATGATAATTTTAGTAAGTCTGCACGAAACTTTCAATGTATAAAAATTCCAAACTCGCTGAGCTAAGCTTCTGATCTATTGAAAAGATGTGATGTGATGAATTTTACTTCACTATTTCAACAGAATTAGTCCTAGAAGCGACAGTCCTATTTGCGACAGGAAATGTTTTCTGTCCTATGAGCGACAGATTCATTTACATTGAGATGATGCAAGATGATATGATTTCTTCTCGTAAAATATGTTTGCCTCTGGTGTTATCAGCGTCCGAACAACCTTGGTATGAAAAACGACCTACGTCAAATATATTTTCCCTTTACTGTTAGTGCAAATAAAACCTTTGTTAATTTTGAGTTAGATTTGACATAAAACATATCAAATAACTTAACAAGACAACAGGGGAATTTCCATGATAAGTGCTATATATTCCTATGTAATTAATTATTGAAAATCCAATTGTAATATCCACTTTCTTCAAAAGCTTTGCTTTCTGTACTTAATTTAATCCAAATCTAATTACTTACTAGGCAAAGCAATATATTTTACTTTGGAAAACTTGAACGTGTAACAGATTTGCCAACTATCTACTTTTTAGACTTCCTAAGACTATGAATAAAATGAGAAAAAACATTTCAATAAGGAAAGACAGCTTTTGAGATACATTACATCTGATTAGCTATTCCCAACCAATCCCACCAATTTCAATGTAATGCACTCTAAACTCTGTTAAGGGTGTTTATTAACCAATTGTTTATGTCCTGTTGTTTATTTGTAAAGGTATGTAAAGTAAGGAAGGGGACTGAAGCTTTTCCTATAAGTCTCCCATTAAGGTTTAATTTTTTAAATTGTTAATTGTTAAGGGTGTATGTTTCTTGTAACTGTGAAACGACTGGAAGAAATTGAGACTTCCAGGAACGTAAATGTTCCATAGTATATTTTGTTAGGTTCCATATCACATTAGCTTGAAATAAATTAAAGAAGATGAAACCTTATCTTCTTCCATTATCTTAGTATGAACGAATCGGTAACTCATAGGCCAGTTATCAGATCGAATCGGTCGCTTATAGGACAGTTAACAGTTCCTGTCGCACATAAGACTGTCGCAAGTAGGATGACATCATTTCAACAACATACTCTGTCTGATTGCTTCTCAAACAAATTCGAGAGGTTAAGAAAAGTGTGATTGTCTGTAAGTGCTGTCACTGAATTATTTTTTTTTAAATACAAGAATTAAAAAAGACAGATAGTACTTATTATTTATAAGCAAACAAAGAACAGATTGGTTAAATATCTTTTCAGTAAGAAGCTTGATTTATAAAACAAAAAAATGTTTTAAATGTTTGCATTGTTTGCCCGTGTGTCCGTCCGTCCGGCAAACAAAAAATCTTAAGAACAATATGATGGATCACCATCAATTTTAACCAAGATGTAGAGATCAAAGGCTAGGAGGTGATCCAACAATTTGTTCCCAAGACATGAACGTTCAAAAAACGTATCTCCGTGTATTCTTAATGGGGTAATTATGAATATTATCGTTGTATGATAGACTACCCGCAGTACTGTTGAGATTTGGCGGGTTAGTATAATGCTCAGGATGCAAAAATACTAATCTGTCCATGCAACGTAACGCTAAAATGAAACTAAATGACTTTCAATTCAACTTCAACAAACCCCAAAAGTTAAATATTTTCTATGTATTTTCCAATATTGATACACCTTAAAGTATACCTCAATTAATTCAAGGTAAAATACTATATTTAAGAGGTCTAATCACTGCGAAATTAAAATACTTCTAATTTTACAGTAATTATGTGATATCTTCAAACAGATAAAAGATAATCGAAATGTGGAATAAGAGTGTCCTACACAATATTATTTTGCATGAAGTCCCGTTATCACGAGTCATCTAGTAGCTTTCCGTTTGAAGCTATTCATAAAGGCACAAATAAATGCCGATTTTGTAAATGGTTGGAAATCGAAAGCAGATAAGTGTCTTGATAACAGTACCTCATGTAAAATAATATTGTGTAGTGACATACAGTGGACTCTGACATATTAGATATTTTATTTTGTTTATTAACTCAGAAACATACGGAGGGCTGCGGTGGCACAGTGGTAGAGCGTTCACCTCTGGTGCTTGGGGTCCCGGGTTCGATCCCAGTCCCCGCCAAGTGAACTTTGTGGTGGAAAAACACCGTGTGCGTGGGTTTTCTCGGGGTTTCCCCGTTTCCTCCCACTTTCTTCATTCCACCATTGCATTCGTTTCTCATCATCACCGTCTCCTTTAGCCTAGCCGGCATAACCGTAGGACGTAAAACTGAATTATTTCATTTCATTTTTTTTTTCAAAAATAATGATCTTAGTGATTTACCAGATTTAGGCTGAGAGGAGGCATGATCATCCATTCAATCAAATCAATACATCCTTCGTCATCTGTATCTCCATCAAGGAAGAATTCATTCATAGAGGAAATGTATTGTAGATGTTATTGAAAGAGGCGAAATCTTTTCGCTAATGCGGTATGTGCGAAACTTTAAAAAAATGCGTATATTTTTTAGGAAACCTCAAAGATTTCGTTTTATAGCGAGAAATCACGTTTACATTATCGTGAATTTTTTTTACGAAATTCGTCATTACTGTAGATAAATGCGAATTAAAACGAAAATTGTAGAATTCTTGCTAATTGTTGCTAATAATAACTAAAAACCACATTTCCAATATTATTTAACTTTGGACGAAATATATGGCTTTTTACCAACAAATCTGGCCCACGCTAACATAACTATTTAGCTGGGCCACGGTGGCTCAGTGGTAGAGCATTCATCACTGGTGCGTAGGGTCTCTAGTTCGATCCCAGCTCGCACCAAGTGAGCGTTGTGGTGGACAAGCGCAGTGTGTGTGGGTTTTCTCGGGGTTCTCCCATTTCCTCCCACTTTATTCATTCCACCATTGCATTCGTTTCTCATCATCACCGTCTCCTTTAGCCTATCGGCATAACCGTGGGACGTAAAACTGAAATATTTCATTTCATTTTTTTAAAAAAATTATGATCCCTAGTGATTTACCAGATTTAGGTTGAGAGGAGGCATGATCATCCATCCAATCAAATCAATACATCCTTCGTCATTTGTATCTCCATCAAGGAAGAATTCATTCATAGAGGAAATGTATTGTAGATGTTATTGAAAGAAGCGAAAGTTTTTCGCTAATGCGGTATGTGCGAAATTTTAAACAAAAAAGCGTATATTTTTCAGGAAACCTCAAAGAGTTCGTTTTAGAGCCAGAAATCACGTTTACATTATCGCGATTTTTTTTTACGAAATTCGTCATTACTGTAGATAAATGCGAATTAAAACGAAAATTGTAGAATTCTTGCTAATTGTTGCTAATAATAACTAAAAAGCACATTTCCAATATTATTTAACTTAAAAATCGTTGCATTTTACCGAAAACGTGCACGACTTTAAATTAAGTTCTCCATAAAGAAAATCCGTAAGCTTGCATGACGTGATGTAACTTTCTGGGATTTGCAGCGCCTCTTGGTGGGTCTCTAAGACCAGCCGGGACCTTTATGCTCACCTTATTGTCGGGAAAACGAAAAACTTGCGAAAGAAAATTAGTTAGCTCAAGCAGGAAAATTTGAGTCAGTTACTGCAAAGTTAATTCAAAAGGGTAGAGTCTTACCTTTTCAAGTTGAAATAAAGTTGAAAACGTGCGTGTCAAAAGTATTGATGAAGCTGCAAAATTACACGCAAGCAATTGACGACAATTCTGTGTGGAAATGTTACGAAAAGCTCTGCGAGTGATTTGATCCAGAAACTGTTTTGCTTCGTAAAGATGTAGACATCAACAAAACTGAACTGTTGTTTAAATCGTTGATTGTTTTCTGGTGGAGAATGTTCATGATCTGTTGGTTGCTTACAGTGAATTTTAAAGTAAGGTTCTTGAAGTTCTCAACAGTGAGAATAAGGAAGTTGACATTGTATCATTGCTAAACAGTTTAAACGTTAAACACAGGTCATTTGCTGTCAGCTCCTTATGTTCAATATGGTTGTCAGTCTCAAATGTTGATGCCCAGAGATTCTTTTACAAGTATGATATGATTGTTACTGACAGGAGAACAAACTTAAAAGAAGACTTGATAATGTCTTGCTGCATGTTATCCTATAACTAAGAATGAGGTTACAGGAAGTGTTTAACTTTTTGCATTAATTTATATATTTCAGTGAATAAATTAGCTAGAATTTGCACCTAATAAAGGTATATTTTCATTTTTGTATTCGATACACCGTACTACCAAAAATATTCTGTTTATCGGTACCATATTTTTTAAAAAAAGATCTTGGCTGCATTTTAAAAAAATGCGACATAAATGCGAAAATTGTGCTAATTAATGCTACAAAATATCAAAATTGTTGCGAAAAAGTTTCGTCTCTAGTTATTGATAAAATAGTTTTTAGAGTTTTGACTACTTTCTGTGCTGCGAAAGAACTATGTAGCATATTATGTTTTCGATCTCGATATATATTTGAGAGCGTTTTAACAGGAGCATTTGGAGATCGAAAACATAATACGCTACATTGTTCTTTCACAGCACAGAAAGTAGTCAAAACTCTAAAAAACTATTTTATGAATAACATCTACAATACATTTCCTCTATGAATGAATTCTTCTTTGATGGAGATACAGATGACGAAGGATGTATTGATTTGATTGGATGGATGATCATGCCTCCTCTCAGCCTAAATCTGGTAAATCACTAAGATCATTATTTTTGAAAAAAAAAATGAAATGAAATATTTCAGTTTTACGTCCCACGATTATCCCGGTAGGCTAAAGGAGACGGCAATGGTAAGAAATTAATGCAATGGTGGAATGAATAAAGTGGGAGGAAATGGGAGAACCCCGAGAAAATAAAATAAAACACGCAGACATTATGTTGTCTACCACTAAATCATATGGTATGGAATCGAACCAAGTTCTCCTCGCAACAAAGGTGAGCTATCTATAACTTTTAAAAATACTCTGACCAACTTTTAGTTTTCTCTTTCTTATGACTCGACAGGGACACGAATACAGAAACGTTAAGAGAAGTTAAATAGACCTAAGAGAGACTTGAACTCTCAATTAAATGGAATTTGGTTCACGATCGTCAGCCTAATATACTTCAGACTTCCCGGCTACATCATACCGGCCAGTCTAATATATTTCGAACGTCTCGACTACACCACACTGGCCAGCCTAATATACTTCAGAAGTCTCGATTATACCATACTGGCCAATCTAATATACTTCAGACGTCTCTACTACATCATACCGGCTAGCCTAATATACTTCAGGTGTCTTGACTACACCATACCGGCGAGCCTAATATACTTCAAACGTCTTGACTATATCATACTGGCCAGCCTAATATACTTACGACTTCTCGACTACACCATACCGGCCAGCCTAATATACTTCAGACGTCTCGACTACACCGTACCGGCCACTATGTAGTCGATTGAAGGACTACGGTATTTAGGAACTGATAAAACACCTCAATGGATCATTTTGAAAATAGTCAATGAAGTTAATCTTGTGACTTTTCTTTGTAATTCCGAAATGTTAGATAAAGCTTTTTAAAATCACATTTAAATCTAAATAAAATAAAAATGGATGTAACGATGTTTGGAGGCCAACTCCTCTTACGTTAGACTGGGGCACTAATTTTGATTATTTTGGGAACATGAGTAAACCATGACCTAACTTCGGCTTTCATCACAATTAGTTTTCCCGAGAAGGTTCCCTAGAGTAAGGAAACGTCCCTAGCAACGGCATTCGAATACTGACATATAAAGTAAAATTTAACAACAATGGGTTCCTTTTTTGTTTATTTGAATTGCATAGCAACCATTTTTATTTTTTAAAAACCAAGTTAACGTTACTTTTAGGATTTTACGCCAGTGATTATGTAATATTATAATTAATGGCAATTACGATTTTCCTCTAAATATGCAACTACTAGATTATATTGACTAAGAAAATAATAATGGTTGGGAGTTTGTGCAGATGAATTTGAGCGCGGAAAGTGTTGTAAAAAAGAAAATAAAACGTGCCGCTTTTGTGCTTGTCGCTTTGCAAATAGCCTATGAAACTTCAAAAATTTTAAGTATATCAAAATCCAAGGTATGTTTAATTTGAAAATTCTTGGTTATAATCCAGGGTGAGTAGATGGATAATTGTGTAAAGGATATATCAAGTTATTAGCGTACATTTTATAAGTAGGTATACTTTGTAGAAACAATGAACCCTAGTAGACAATGCAAAGGATCACATACTAGAACTTTCAACTTCATCCGGTAGATGTCAACCGCTGAAGGATGAGTAATTTTCACTACGTTCCTTTCAATGGGTTAAGTTCCAAAGTTGGTCCTCCGTTTCTAGCAAAATTTTGAAAATTTACTGCAAGAAATGAATAATTTGCTTGTTTGTGTGCTTGATAATGTATAAGGAGAGTGAAAGTTGTGTTTATTTTCTTATATAAACGGTTCTAAACATGGAACTATTTGGCGAGCGGAGGGAAGTAGTTGGCGAAAGGTAACTTCACGGCAGGATTATGGGAATGTTACGAGCATTTGTTTTCTAAACATGGCTGGTGATAAGCAGGAAAATTATTAAAAGTAAGTAAAAGTCATGGCTTAATAAATATAAAACTAAAATTGTAGAAAATGCGGTAAGCAAATAACTGTAAAGAAACATGAAGAAAGTTATACTTTTCAAGATAATGGTATGAAACATACCGTAACCAACATGGTGGCAAGGTTCTAGAACACAGGTGCCCTTCCCATTTAGCTGTAATAAAGACAGAAAACAACGTGCCTGTGGGGCTCAAACCGCCTTCACTCGCTGACGCTTGCTCGGCAATACTATATGAATTAAATATTAAACTTTGGTACAGAAAGGAATCAATTATTACGCTTTTAGCCAAAAATAAAAAAACTAGGCGGGCGACCGGAATAATGGGCGGGCGGGCGAATAAAAAAACTTCGGAATAATGCCGTTTCAATAGTGGGATATGGATACCTACCGTTAAAATCACTGTTACTCTTGAAGGTATTAACGGTTTGACTCCATTAATAAGTTCAGCCGGGATAATCGCTCTAGCTATTTATTGCAAAGAACATTATTCAAACATTCGATTTCGTTGAAGGTTATAGTGTGGAGTAACGGACACAGAACACTAATATTATAAGTCCCACTTGCGTGACCCTAATAAAACAGAATAGCAATTATCTTATGTGACTGAAATTTACATTGGGCAAAAGGACAACTGGATCACTATCACTACACTTTGATTCACTAGTAGGTTCAAATGCTTTCTACAAACCTATTCTACAAAGAACGGGGCATTAGGGTCTACAATCAGTATATATTATACATGATGCAAAATCATCATTAGGAGTGTTATAAGCAGGGGTGCCCACAAAGGGGGGCTATGACGCAAACTGCGTCATTGAAATATTTGGGGGGTAAAAATATGTTTGAGGGGGTGTAAAAATTAATCGAAAAGATTTTTTTTCATGGAAGAACACCTACGGATATACAATTGAGGGGGGTGCGTCATGGACATGAGGGGCGGTGGGCACCACTGTTATAAGTATACCACTTTGCAATTTTGACAGGTCACTTGCCGTACATTTAAAAACTTTCATGTACCGTACTAATGTCCTCAGCTAACCTATTCGACTTGACATTTGAGTTATCCTGCTTTAATACCATCCATTTAGTATAATTCTTAAACTCTCTTCGGATCTAGTAGCTAGTGCGCTAGCCTTTGATGCACGTGGTCCCTGATTCGATTCCTGAAGGGATAGCATTGAACGTATTACGTTGGTTCAGGTTTTACTTTAAACTGTAATAAGTCCACGTCTTATGTACCCTTGGTGCTGAAAAGAGACGCTAAACTACGACAATGTAATTTTTTTCACTATCTTCGTTGTTTCCTTTCCATCATGCCTTTTAACACGTCCGAAATGTACAGACGTGAAGGTTTGAAAATTATTTTGTTTTCTCATAAGGTCAAAAATTAAAATACTTATTTAAAACAAGGAGCAGTGCCACTTGTACACCACGTGAAGTAGTTTGGTTATATGGAGTGATAGTTTCTCAATAAATATTAAATCAGAAGTAGCAGCATACTTTTTTTTTCTACCTCTTCCAGTTTTACTAGAACGATTAGATTGGAGAATGGAACATATTCTTGGGACATATAATAGATTGCACAATAATACTTCTCGTTATGCAATAACAATTTTTGCTATATAGATCTAGTAACAAACATTAAAAGTGGTTGATTTCTAACACTTGCGGTTTGAATATAGGATTAAGATAGATAATATCTATTCTAAGACCGCTAAATTTATCCCATAAAACATCTTCTCACTATTTCTTATTGTTTTTGTTCTTTGTATATACATCAATATTGAAATCAGAAGCGGATTTAAATCACTTCCGGTTTTAGTATAGAGAGTTAAGGATGGAACTGAAATATATTCTTAGGACGCTTTCAGGAAACCGCTTCTCAGTAGAGCGTTATCGTTTTCACTCTATAGTGATCATCATGAAAACCGGAAATGGTTGATTTCCACCACTTTCGGTGAATTGATTTCCATCTACGAGCATTATATCTAAACAGCGTGTCAAATATCTTGGCATTTGAAGGCGGCGCTCCAAGTTCCCTTTAAATGCTGCTAGCAAATGAGAGGCCAGCGGTATTGCCACGTTTATTTTATACACATCCACGTCTATCCCCTGTCACTTGATCACGCTGTAGTTTGTCTGCTTAGCCATAGCCACACCCCTTTACCACTTGGCAACGTCGCGCCAGAGTTTGCGTTTTATTCGTTTAGCTGAGATGTCAAGAAGTTTGTCACAGGTTTTATCTTCTCTATACGTATACTCTAACACTCTATACGTAGGCAAAAATTGATGATGATCCACCAAGTAGTTCTTGATATTTTTTGTCTTCCAAACGAACACCCAGACAGACGTAAATACATATATGATTTCTGATACACCAAAACTTCTTTTAAAATAGTAGTGCTGATTATATGGTATGTGTGTAACATCAAATTGCTCCCAAATTTCCAGATAGCGGTGATTCTCATACCAAACATTGTGTATACAGCGTTTCCCAACCGGTGTGCCGCGGCACACTGGTATGCCCTGAATGGGCCGCTGGTGTGCCGCGAGGAATCGAAACAAAATTATTAATCTTATATCAATCAAATTGCAAAACGTAGGGGAAAATGTATATTTGTATTTCACATTACTATGAACCTCTACTATGATTGATTGATTGATTTTGAGTTTTACGTCCCGTTCAGCAGCGAGGCTATATGAGACGTGGACCTACTGATTAACGTGAAATCCGAACCACATGAGCTCCCGCCGGAAATCGAACCCGGGTCTCCCACGCCAAAGGCGCGTACGCTAACCGCTTAGCCACGGAGGAGCTCAACCTCTACTATGAATTTACAATTTTAAGTTTTTACACCGTGTTACTGTTCTGTACATTTCTAACGTTGAAAAAAGTAGGTTGCTATCATTGTTATGACCATTATTGCTTCTTTATTGTTGCAGACTATTTCGTAACTTGAAATTTTAAAATATCATTCAATCCTTTCGACAAATTACCTACTGGTACATTTGTGTTTTTCGTTATTTAGTGATCTTCCTTCTTAGTAAAAGGTTGGATAGTTTTTTTTTTTTTTTTTTTTTTTTTTTAACAAGAAAGTGTATTTTAAAAACCTGAGTTCAATATTTCATTGCAATTGTTTTCTATTTTTAAATTAGAATGAAAAATAAGCATAATGATTTACCACGGTGGAAAACCAGTGATCGAGCTTTCTTCTCTGTGAGAAGGAGATCAATAATAATCAGAGAAAAATATCACTGTGTTTTATATTTACAAATAATAATATCTATAAGTGTGCCGCGTGAATCCAAGCAACACCCGTTGTGTGCCGCAAGTTGAAAAAAGTTGGGAAACGCTGGTGTATACTATTGATAATTCAAACTTGCTCGAACCGCGTAGATGAAAATCGTCCAGTAGAGTATATTCTCGATTACACATGGAACACATATTCCTACGAAATACACTTTGCAAATTATAGTGTATGCCAGTGGCGTACGCAAGGGGGGCTTTCAATGTTTAATTCCCCCCTTGGCCAATATATTATGAAAAATGAACATTTTAATATGTTAAGATATATAATTATACACAAAAGATCACACTTATCCTGAAAGGAATATTTGATTGAGTGCTTGAACTCTTTCCGTGACAAAATTCTTCGAACACCACTTTCGTGTGCAGTACTATTACAAAAGATGCAATATATTCAGAGCTACACAGCTACATAAGCGTAAATTCTAACTGTATTTAACAAAGTAGCTTCTGAAATATTGTCTTTTACGTTTTATTCTACGAGTGCAGCAGTAAGAAGAAGACTGAGTTTTTGATGCAATCTATGGATGTAGAGAATCAGCACATTAGGACTGTTGTGTACAAATTGCAGTAACAGGTTGCAGAGAGTTTATCGGGAGAATCGGGAACCTGTATATATGCTAAGTGCCGTACATAAGATATGTAACATGAGAAGGGAAGTGTAAGCCTGTGCTGATTTCTTAAACCGTACTAATTGATATTATTTCATGATGACATTTCTCTTGAATGTTCGAATGATAGGCATGCTAAGGTAGTTTCGTCCCAGCCTTTCCACATATCGTTTACTTTCTTTACAGTAGTTTCGTATACCAAAACTCCTTCATACATTGGCCCTGTCTGTTCGTGAGACGAAAAAAACTCAAGAACTACTTGATGGATTCCATCAATTTTCACCAGGATGTACACTGTAAATAATTATGGTCACATTTACTGACCGATTACCGTCAATTCTGGCTGTCAACCGATTACCCTAAAATTTATGGTATTAGTGTTTACGTTATGGTAATAGGGTATAAATACGGCCTCTTTATGGCCTATAACCATCAATTTTACAGTAATACCCTAAATTCTACAGTGATTGGTTGGCAGCCAGAATTGGCGGTAATCGGTCAGTAAATGTGACCATAATTATTTACAGTGTAGACCAGTGGTTCCCGATACGTAGTGTGTAATGCAGTCCCATATGCAGGGCGTGTCGCAAAATTTTAAAATTAAAAAAAAATAATAAAACATTTAATAATTAGATAAAATCAATTTTGAGACAGATTGTACTAGTCAATATGCCCAACGGCAGCAAAAGATGCTAAGTATTAAACAGATTCACTACTTTATATGAACTTATAGATAGTCTTCCAATGTTATAATTTATATTGTAATTATTATTATTAGTGGTAATAATAACAATAATAAAAATAATAATACTAAACAATCAAACAGGATGACGTAGGCATTCAGTAAAATATGTCGTCTCGTCAAATATCAGGAATCGAGTTGGTTGATGAAGGTAATCCTTTACCGGAAGTGGTTGAAATCAGTTATTTCAAGTGTTTACATTGATCACTTTAGGACAAAAACGATAATACGTAGCGATTCTTTTTATTTGATTTAATTTCAGTTTAGCGTCTCTTTCAGTAGCGAGGCTATATAAGACGTGGACCCATATAGCTTAATATGGGATCTGAACCACATGAGTTTCCGCTAGTACTTAAACCCGGTTCCCCCAAACCAAAGGCGCGTACGCTAACTGCTTAAAAATGAACTTGGAAAAGATCGATATTTGTAGTTAGCTGTGAAAATAGATCTTTTTTTTTTTTTTAATCATCTCTTAAGGGTTTAAATATACACACAACTCTTTTATTTTAAATGCTGGGCGTAATGATACGAAACCCTATAAATCAAGCTTATCGTTTTAAGAGTACACACTCGCTTGTAAATATTCAATACGAATGATAACCCAGAGGACACCAGCAGGATGGATACTTTCTCTTAACTCTTAGAAGTTAAGTCGTGAGCCAGAGAACTTAACGACACTAACTTTACTGTCTCTGGATTTTTTTTATTTCATAGAATACAAATTTATTATTCAATTTTAGGAATTCTATATGTTGATAGAAGGTACGTCATCCGTACAAGCAACATTGTTGGCTACAGTAAAATGCAGATCAACCACCCTATTTTGCTTAATCTAGTTTTTAGGGAGTTTGCAAGTTTTCGACTTCAGGAAAGAAAATCACTCAAAGGAGAATTACGAAAAAAAAAAATCATGTTATATTTTAGTTACAACTTCTGAAAAGGAGAGTATCTATCGTTCTCGGGTGTAGAAAAGCGATTTACTGAACACTAAGTTTCGAGCTAAGGAGTAACTATGGTTAAATTCAATTCGGGAAGAGAAAAATGAAATGAAATCTTTAAGTTTTACGTCCCACTTTTATGCCGGTTAGGGTAAAGGAGACGGTGATGATGAGAGATGAATAAAGAAAGCGGGATGAAACGGGAGAACTCCGGGAAAACCCACGAACACGGTGTTTGTCCACCTCAAAGTCCACACGGCGCGAACTGGGATCGAACCACGGAGCACCGAAGGTAAACGCTCTACCACTGAGCCACCGCGCCCCCAATTCGGAAAGAGAGTTAAGATTTTGAATAAAAATTTCCAAGAAGCAGTGATAATCCTCGTATTTAATTTGTGTAGCGATATCCATCGAAAAGTTTACCTTTATTGTCTTCAGGTGCGAAAAAAGTGATTTAGCAGCCTCTCCTTCAATTTTCAAGACTAAATTAAGGAAAAACTCATTTCGGGGAAGAGAAACTTACGAATTTGGAGGATCAATCATTTTAGGGGCTTTAAAGCGATTTAAATATATCTCAACTTTGTAAAAATTGAGATGCAAGTTTTAAGTGTAACTTATTATTGATTGATAGATAGCCAAGTGTATTATCTATCAAATCACTCTTTCATTTTTGGGTAGGGAAAAATGGTTTAAGTAGGTTTGGACTTTGAAAAAAAAGTTTCTAAGAATGAGTTTTGGGGGAAATACTTTGTGAATAATAGTGATTTTTTCTATAATGATTTCCAGCCAACTATATCTTTTCAGATGTGAGAAAGTGATTTATAACTCGGCCTTGGCTTTGACTATAGTGATTCTTAATACTGAGTTTCTAAAAAAAATATATCCGAGGGTAAGGCGAATAACTATTCCGCCTAACAGTTTTCGTGAGTAACGGGTGAAGCTACAGCTTTCGTGTGTAAGGTAGTAATTTGGATAGTTCTCGTCGCTCTGAAAAGGCATTAACCCTTTTAGTATTTTCACTTTTTTAGGTAAATGTTAGACCTTCACTCAAACGGCTACTGCTTCCTAGCTATTTATCGTAGGATCATGGTTCATACCTCGTTTTCTTTTTCAGAATAGAGTATGTTTCAAACGGTACCACTCGCTTGACAGTATTGTGCAGCAGAAACAGGAAAATCGGGAAAAACGGGAGATTTTTCGAAAGAAAACATTTTCGAAAATTTTCAGCCCCTCTGGCCCGCTCCTGGTTTCACGTAGGGATCACGTGAATTTTTTTAAAAAATAATACGTCGTTGTGTACATAATAGGTGTGCAAAATTTCATTCTTGTATCTTGAAAACTGAGGTTGGGAGGAATTTTTGAAAGTCTAAAGGTGACCATTTTTTTTCATATATGTATACATATACATATAAAAAATATTTTTAAAATGTACTGCGTCATTATTATTTGACTTAGAGTCATGTTCTTCAGTATAACAAGCTTTTTCCAGTGGTACCCCTCACATGCCCGTATCATACACCTGAACCGGAAAAATCGGGAAAAACCGGAATTTTTCTGAAACAATCACCCCCTCGGAACACTTGCGGCCCTCGGGCTCGGCTCCAGTTTCACGTAGGGATATCAAAGAAAAAACTGAGAAATATCCAAAGGTACACACAATACGTACGCAAAGTTTCAATCTGATATCTTGAAAACTAAAGGCGTGATTTTTTTAAAAATTTGCCTTAAGAATAAAGAAAAATGTCATGCCCCTCCGCCCCCTTGGCAACGCCAAGTGGATCACCTGGTTCCAAAATGCATCTGAGGTGTTCATTTGTCCATCCTTGACTTGACTAATAAATAACCGGCTTAAATACCTATTATTGAACCTAAATAAGCGGTCAGAGACGATTCTACGCCATGGTAACAAAAGTTACCAAAAGTCCTAAAATGGTTAAGAGATCGATTTTGTGAATGGTTTACGTACTCTCAGTGAATTCGAACTTTATAGTATTTTGCTAATAGGAGATTTTATGTATATATATGTGTGTGTTTATAATATATAATTCTTACAGCTCGTCTGCAGTAACTTGATACCCAAGACAATGAAATAACTAGAATTATACATGGAATGCAACATTACATTGGTAGTGAACTAATATCTCATTAATTTCTTGTACGTTTGACTATGTAATGGCTTGTGATATTTTAATATTATTGGATCAAAAGATCCAATATATTTCAATCAAACATTTTGTATGCCTTATATCTGGAGAACTACATATATGTAGCCAAACCCAACCTATCATTTAACTGAGTATGATGTGTTTACTCCGTAAAAGATACGAGAATTCGATTTAAGGGCCGTTCAAAAATTTTGTGGCCCCTCGTCCAAAAACTAATTATTGGTCAAAATCAATTTTTTGATCATCCCTAAAATTCTTGGTTATCAACTCTATCAGCGATCTATTTATTGTAGGTTGGACTTTATAGCCTCCAAATACTTAGCTGTCTGTTTGCGATCCTGATGTTTTGGTCTACTTTGTTTCAAACAAATTGCTAAGAAAAAAATCATTATGAAAAATCACATAACGTACACGAACCTAAGTGTTTTATTTCTTTATAACGTCGCGAATTTTTGGCGTACTACACAAAATTTCATACGAAGACAGATATTGTTTGCAATAGAATAATAATTTCATCCTTCAAAGTTCGATACTTTCGATACTAAAATATTGTGTTCTTATTCCTGCCACGTTGGAATTGTCTTCTATTCCATCCATAGCCCTGGAAGAATAAATAGTAATGCATTTCCCAATATACCTGACATGCTGTTGATTAATCTTTTTAATACAAAATCCATCCACTTAATCCAATATGTAATCCGATCCCCAAACTGTGTAATTTATACATTTTTTTACATGCATCCAAAGGTATTTACAATTACCTTTATGTACAGAATAAGGAATTAGGTTCAAGGATACATGAGAAAGGATTCTTTTTTTTTAAATAATCAATATAAAAATAATGTATCAATATAAAAATGCATTACATTTTTATGTATAAAACCTTTTGTAGCTTTTTTGAACGATGAAGTTTCATTCACGAGCAAGCTATTATTACCATCCTTTTTAAAGTTGGTATATCGTTAAAAACAACACTCTAATTGAATTCACATTATTCAGAACACTAATTCATATATTTTTAAAAAATAATTTTCCTCTTTGTATATTAGCCATGTTTTCTTCACGAAATGTATTTCAGTTTATAGTCACAAATTCGAAGAATTTACTGTCATATTTCATATGATTCATAGTATTCAAGCATGTGGTGGAAGGAAATAGGTAATTGAAAATCTTATTACAACCTGAGCAAGTACTGCATTTCATTAAACCTGGTTAATGCATTCCTAAACTGCGCTTTATATGCAAATGTTTGTTATTTGCAATTACCAATAATGTAATGAAAAGTAGTGAAATAAAAAAAAAATATTTTCTTATAAGCTTTTCCCAGATACTAAAGTGGTAAGAAATGCTCCAGTTTTGATTATAAACGAACACGCTAATTTACACATTGTTATACTTATTCGTCATTACCATCATAACTTTTTATAGGGTATGAATGCCTTTTATACTAATAAATACAGTATTTCCAAAGATTGAGAGAATATGAATCACAATTGAAGTTATACAAAAGTATATATAATGTACGTATTCTCACAGAAAGTTCAACATAATAATGATTTGATTGAATGTGTAAATTGATTACTTTCTAATAACTTTAACTATGAAGGACATAAAGAATATCTAAGAAAAATATTTATGTATTCCAATAATATCTGTGGTCACGATTAATTATTAGAATGTATAAATAAATAAATATATTGCTCATATAACTTTAGTTGTAAGTTATATTAACTTCAAAGAAATATGGTTTAACATAGAGAGCAATAATTTTATCTACAGAATACACCGATAATGATTTGTTTTTTTTATAACTTTAATACTAAAGAATATTTTTGGTTTTCAGAAATTTGAGTATCAGGAAAAGATAAACTTATTTCAATATCGGTAAGACACTGATTTTTATCTCTTTACCTGTGCAATTAAACGTATTCTCTCATAGACCTTAACTACACATGACATTTTCTTTTCTTTTCTTTTTTCTTTTTTTTAGAAGTATCACCTAGCACGTAAAGATATTTATTTGAATAATCCTATTATATTAACTATAATTTCTTGGATTGAACAAATAAATATATTTTTGCGTAACTTCAGTGCATCTATCCAGGTTTAAAGAAATGTAGAATAGTGTATTGATATAATAATGTCTTGAACTGTAGATGAACACATAACTTGTAAATGGAAAATAACCTTAGGAACTTTGCTAAAAAACATTTATCTTTCATCGGGAAAAGGGATCTCTCAATATCCACACATTTGGCTAGCTTGACACACTAAAGCATTTAACAAATTTCCCTGTAATAAACACAAATGCAAGATATTAATCCTCTATAAGAAGCACTAAAATTTGAATTATATATAATCGGAGTGGCAAATATGAGGATATGAGATAGTTCAAATATTAATTAATATGCACAAATTAAAGTATTCAATATTTTATTTTACAGAGTGTCAAAATAGCTTCATTTCATCTTTTACTCAAAAAACACTTATGGATTTCATAAGTGACCCTTACATTAAAATGAAACATATAAAATAAAGAGTGAAACAATTACACAATCATACAGGAACATGGACTCATACATAGAAACATCAGCAAAGAATTAGATACTAAAGTACAAAAAACTACACAAATAATATATGAAAACACATGTAGTAGAGTGATGTGGAACTTAAAGATAAGGTCACTTATGAAATCCAATTTATTTTATTATTAACTTAGAATATTTATATGTACACACAAAAAATAATGAAGCACAAATACTTTTACAAAACAGCATTGGACAAACAGTTGGGCTTTTATACAAAAACTAGCTGTTTAACCATTGCGAGAACAAAAACGACTGTTTTTGTTTCATTATTATCGTTTATAAAGTAAATTTGATGCTGTACTTGGTAGAAATCACAGTGAAGTATATTTTAATTCAAGTAAACTAAATGATATGTTAGAAAGAAAATGTATGATAAAGAAAAAGAAAGGAAGAAAACTTGTGTATGAAGATATGAGAATGTAGGAACGTACTATGTACAGATGTGAAAACTCATTTATCCGTTCGTGTATGGTAACCAGATAATTAACTTTGAGCAAATAGCCATGAGAATACTATTAGCTTAAAATGGTAAATATATGTGCAAAATATATATTTACTGCATAACGAAAGTACTGTGTAAGTCACGAAGTTACACAGACTAAACTTAATACATGAAAATTGTATTTCTTGAAGCTTCACTTTATACGGTGTTTCGTTCTCCATTCTAATGAGTATAAAGCAGATATAAAGCAGATATGTTACTAACATATGATCAGAAGTTTATAGCAAAGATTTATTCTACAGTGTAAAGAAGTAGCAGCTTTTTAAAGGCAGGTTTTCTTTGTCCAAAATGTGAAACTCTTTGGTCTCACTATCAAAGCTTAAAAGTCTATATAATCTATAAATAGGAAAACATATTTAAAGAAACAAATGAAATTTCGCTTCTTTCTTTTCTTAAAAAAATGAAATTCCATTGCTTCTTTTTCATTTAACAAAAACAAATATTTGCAGTCGATCTAGCGTAGTAAAATTGTTGCCTTAATCAATGAAGACAACCAGTAACAAAAATGCATTATCCTTTTTTTCTAAAAAGAATTCATAAATAATACAAAATACCTTGAAGTAACAAAACATCGAGATTCAATACTAAAAAAAAATTAAGAACATTTACTGTGGTTTAAAAATTGATGATATTTTCAGCTATTGGGCTTATCAAATTTATATTTTTGTTATTTCAGTTCTCATAATTCGACGAACTTGATGTTTAGTTTGTACGTATTTTCCAATTGAATTATTTTATTGTTTTTTTAAAAAATAATACCTATAAACTATTTGTTGTTGTGAGTTACTTTTAGATGATGGATGTGATGAGTCTGGCTTTGAAGTTTACTATCCTTTCGCTAGTTTGAGCAAGACGCTGAAAAGAAAAAAATATAACCGAATTTAATAAATATTTAAATGTATATTTTCTATATACTACATTACAGAAAATTGTTTCTTATTCTTTATGAGATATACGATAAAGAATTGTTATTTATCTAATGTTCTATTTTCATAAGTAATAATTGTATTCTAGTTTAGTAATATATTTAACTTAGTAAAGTTGACGATATGATTTACTTTATTAGAATTTGAATTTCTAAATGTCCGTTATAAACATGCGTAACTTCTATTGGAAATTTTCTATCGCAATAATATGCAGGCTAGTTTCTGCCAAGTGATAAACTTCCATGGACAGCCAACTTCTATGAATATTGCTTTGACAGAACAATATAATTTAAAATCATTTATCAGTACAATATTCTTCATCACTTTTGTCGACTACAATATCTCTATTAACATAATTTCTTAACAACTTATTACCTAAAATGTTTCTTGTATTGTTTTAACTGTGTTCACTATTAATTATCATCTCAACACATTTTTGTCAACATTCCATCATTAGATTTCCGTCTCATCCAATTTTCTCCACTAATCCTCATATACATCCAATTAAAACTCTTCCAATATCTTTCTCATAGTTCATTCGTAATACTGATCTTTCAACTTCATATATTGGAACTCAATACTATTAGTTATAAATATAACCATTAATGTTACATATTTAATATAAACCTTTTGTATATTTCTAAGAATTTAGTCTTTTATAGACGGTTTACATGGATGCAGTAAGGTGTGGTTTGAAACACAAATAATTTGCCCTATATAATTTCTCAAACCTCTTGAAGTTAATTCTTACAGGCATCTCAGAAACTTATTTTTCGAACTGTCGGTATAGAGACATATGTATTTTTTGACACTTGTTAATTAAAACTTTTTTTGTTTCGTCTAGTTCAAAAATCAGCTCCTGCAGTCTATTATAATTGCTTTTCCGCACTCTGTATATGTATTGAGGGAAAAAAGGAAAATTCAATAGCCTTTTCATAGAAGCATTAAAATTCAGAGCACATTGAGCACTGGTCTGTCAAGAGCAAGATTTTACCAGGAATATTAAGATATCATAAGCAAGATGTTGGACAATATATGAAACGAAATAAGTTATATATTATTTCTCATGCTATAAACATATTTAATTCAGTTATGATAAACTAACTTAGCTATCAATGAAAAACAAGTGGCGGGAGAATTAAGACGGCTGGGAAGTTTATGGTTGAGGCGGAGATTTACACTCAAGCAAAGGTGTTACGGCAGTACAGAAGTATGTTGCTCATTCTATGATTTATAGCGTAAAAATATTAGTGCATCGTTGAAATAAAATTTTAATGACTTGAAGAATTCAAAATTCAAAATTTAGGCATTCCAAAACATATATTTCGACACATTTGTTTCCTTAACGTTTTCCAATATATATTTCCAAAGAGAAAATGCAATCTGTGTGATTAGCTCCTATGAGACTACGATGTTCTCAATTAACAGTTGTAACAGAACTTTATGAACGGTACCTGGAATCTAAATTTTGTATAACACGAGATCATTCATTCGACCACTTACCAAGATCAAGTCTTGCAAAAGATTTGAGATTCCTCTGTTGGCAATGATGAATAGCCTTGTGATGGGTCCTGGAACTCCAGAAGTGTATCCATCACCACCGGGAGGGACATCTTCATTTGCCTTGGCGTCACCACCAGCATCACCTCCTCCAAGATTGTCATCAGCTTCCTCTGTGGAGCCGCTACCAGCAATCAGCTACATATACAACAAATATACATATATCATATGCATTTTCGAAATTAGTCTGGTTCATGCAATGGAATTAAAATATAGTAAAAGCATACATGAACTCATCAGGATTGAATATAACAACATTTCCAAGACACTCATATAGAAATACTGACTTCGTAATGAAATGGTATGTTTAATGGACTATCATACAGTTCATCCGTAATTACTAGTCAAAATTAAATGAATGCAGGATCAGTTGATAAATGAGAACTTCTTGCAACATTGAGTAAGCTTCAAGCAGGCTTAATAATAAATGGAGTGAAGTCGAATGAGCTAGTACAATACCTAGAAATAATTCTTAATTGAATAGTTACAAGAGTATAAGGTTTTCATAAGAACTTTAACATATTGCAACAGATAATCTGTCTCAGAGCTCGAATAAGAAAGCTAACAATTTAGCTAAGATATAAGGTACATGTTTTGAGTATGTGAATAATACTTCTCTTTTACCATGTACATGAGTTATCTATTAGTTTTGTAGGAATGTAGCATTAATAAGTTGAAAAAGGTCGTGTAATACGGTATAAGTGATGTCTTTTATAATTCATAAAATAATAAAATTACTCTGTTATTATTTTTCTGTCATGTCGATAACTGCTGAAATATACATATTTAAAGCATTAGATAATAGTATTATGGAAATTTAACAAAAAGGATTTTACATTTCAAATAAAGTGTTATTACTTTCCTAAAATTTTTAACATCTGTACAAAATCTTCATATATTTTGCTCATAAACTAACTAGATTGATTACGTTTTATGCCACTTCTGCATTGAAGTTATGAAGAACAGAATATACCAGTTGCATGGATACGTATAAGTCCGGGATTTGAAGTAGGTGAATTTAGTGATTGAACTGACCGTTATGCAAGTTAATCTAACACAGAACAGATTATCTGATCATCACATAATCAACAGAACATCACATTATCTGATTTCAGTTGATTACAAATCCTAGCTACAAGGCTCGAAATATGTAAAAAATTCTCCAATAAAAATCATACGCCAATTTAAAATTCAAATAGCTACTTAATATTCGCATTTAACATATAAACTTAAAATTTGATCATGTTAATAGAAAATGAAAGTACGAATTATTTGCGAGTAAGAAGATGAACCTACATTGCATGTAGTCCATTAAATATTACTCTCCAAGTCAAGTCAGTGTAAATGAAATCATATATTTCTTTCACTCTGAAACACTATCATGCACTTTTAATTATGCCACATTAATATTCAAGTAAAATAACATTTTGCAAAATGCAGAAACTTTACTTCCAAAAGGAAAATATTGGTTAAATTCCGAGCACACGTAAATTTAAAGATCTGGAGTATAAAACATATATTTATAAACATGTAGATATATATATGTATTCACATCATTAGAGTGTTTTAATTGAGTATGTTATTAGAACAAAGGTAGAATTATCATTATTAGAAGTCCCAACTGCTAGCAGAAATTAATCACACCATAAAGATAACTAAGGAAATGAAATATCTGAAAAGAAAATTATGTATTTAGAAATAATCATATAATTTACATATAATATTAGTGTGAATTAATAATATCCTATATGATTAAATCAACCTTTTGTTCCCACATAACAAAGCAAGTTCTCATGGTTATTAGTGAAGAGTGTCCGCAGGCAATTCCACAGAACAATACTGTCATTCTTGTTAATACGAATAACAAAAAAGCATCAAAATATACTTACAATTTTGCTATGGAATATAATAGCATGAAGCTACACTCCCTTTAACAAATTCCTTGGCTGCAAGTAGCTACATCTTTACCATGCATACCGAAGCTTAGTGTTTCTTTTGTTTGCGATCAAATAATAATACAAGTATGCTTAAATTGACATTAACAGTCTTTAATGGTGAAACAAAGTTCATTAAATTTTATTGTGAATATTCAATTACAACATTGCACTTTTATTTTATTGTTAACAGTAATAAACTTTCATATACAAATGTTACCCTCACTTTCAAGCGTTGGAATTACAGCAAAAAGAAAATACAATTTTTCTTAACATAATTTTACAAATCTTTATTCCAGATATAATTTTAATACAGTATATCTGAAAGAATATATATAGTACCACTTTTCTAAAAATGTCATGCAATACAATGTCAATTTCTTTTTAATCGAGGAAAGTATTTATAACAAAGCTCAAGCGCTTTTGTAAAAATTAGTTCAGTCAGAAAGTAAATCGTTTGCCTTGCCGGGAAATTCTGGATTAGAAACGAAGTTGGAGAATTTCAATAAGTAAACATTTCTCAATTATCAGATCATTCATGTGTATATACATCCATAATATATTTTCATCATATATAATTCCAGGCAAAGCACACGTTACAATTTTTTTCTGAAGCACCTGCTAATTTAAAATATGAGTTCATTTTTAAATTTCTTAATCATTTATAAAATTAAGGGATGATGATATGTTTAACAAGGAAAATGGTAGGAATATGCATGGAGTTGATGAGTAATGAAATGGACATTTAATAGTATGTCTTTTCTATGTGCAATTCATGCAAAGTTGGTCAATATGTTAGTAAAAATATGATTATTGTTTAGAAATTTCGTTTTTTAGTAGAGTTTTTTAGTTTAATTTATATTATATAGGTTTGTATCAGCTCCAATTTGCCTCGTATCAGCTTGAATTAGTATTATGTTCCATATTTCTTTTATGAATAATGAAGGTACAAAATTGTTTTAATACTAGTGAATATGAGATTGATGGACGTAAATATTATAAAGTTATGTTAATAATTAATTAGTGTCGTTATCACCTTAAAATGCTGGGTGTTATATATATGTATAGTTAATTATTGTTATATTGATCATTCATTGTAATTTGTGGTAGTTTATATACTGAAGCATATTTAATTTTTGTACAGAAACTACTAACCAAGCAAATTAACAAAACATTTAATACAATAAGTATCCAAAGGAATGAATATGTAGAAGTGAAAAATTGAAAATAAATGGCGAAAGAAAATAGGAAAATACAAAAATGCATAATCAATTAGAAATTTGAATTTTGAAAGTTTTAGAACATGCACTCATATGTTTCAACATGTATAGTGTTAACACCGTTTTGATTTTCCATATCTTTGATGACCCTGCAGTAAATAGCATCTTTAAACTTATAAAATTTCACACTTTGGATATTAATTTGCCAGCAAACGTTTCTTCAGAGTTTATAACAACGGTGATTGATAATAAAACATATTTTGTGCCAGGATTTAATTGAAGGAATAATTCAGAAAGAAGCGTATGCTTTTTAACTGTACACAATATGAACACAATTTAACTTGTTATTAAAAGAATGTTAGATTCTAACAATATGATATTATTGTTCTATTAGCAATATAATATTGAGGCTATACGTAATCGAAGCAAAACAGGGATATACCGACATTCAAATAATAGTTTGATTTATAAATTACGAGTTTACTATTGAGAAACATTGAGTGAAGATTTCGAAGTGTCTTAAAATTCCAATATTTGATATCAAAAGAAAATATTGTATAATCATAACTATTTCTTTTGTGTATATAGATCTGACTCTAGATATAAATATTCAGATATTACTGAAAATATGAAACTACAAAATGTTGCTAATAAAAATTACAGTAGAACACTATCATAAATTAAATCGTACCGAAGTGAATGAAGTGTCAATGATGAAGACATAATCGTATTGTTTATTACCAAATCCCGGAAATCTATTTAATTTGATCATTCAAGTTCTATAACAACTTCAATTTAGGAATAATTAATGAATAAGTAACTCTGTTTGTAAATTGAAAGCGTATTACTTGAATTTATGTTTACAACTTAAAGACAAAATACTTTATACGAATGTTGGACTACAATGTTACAATTTTGAAAATTGACGTTAATGGTGGTAACTTCAAGAAGAATTTATGTATCATGAAGGTAACACAAGTTTTTGATCGAAATATTTGTGTCTTTTTTCCATCGGTATATCCCTGATATTCGGTAAAATTTCCTCTGATATTAGTGATGCGTACGTGAACATCTAAGGTTGCTTTGCAAATACTGGTGAGAAAACAATATCTAAACACTTTTGTGCTTTTGATTAGGAAAATATTACCGACTGATTTCGTTGGGTCACTCGCGTCATAATCGTCGTGACGTTGGCGGAATTTTGGCCACCTATCCCCACCACAGTTCGAAAGATGTTACCAGCCGCTCTGGCCGTGCTGTCAACAGTGTTCTGTTCAAAGTTTGGAAGAGAAGACATAGATTGAATGATGAGGATAGTAGAGAATCTTTATCATCATCAATTTCATCCGAAGAAGAAGAAGCAAACATAAGTTTCTCCTCCTGTGTTTACTAGTCATAAAGAAATGTAATCATTAAATATTACAATTTTCTGGTCATTGTTTTATATGGTAAAGACTTATCCTTAGGGGATCAATACAAATTAACTTTCACAATACTTAAATTATGTTGTCAATGCACCGTTAATTACTTTAAAAGTGCAAAAAATGATTGTATATAAGTAACCTTGAAGATTCCTTTAATAGAAGATGTTAGTGGAGAATCAATTTGGAACTATTTACTTTAGCGCGATTGTTGATGTTCAGAAACATTCCTACATTAAGAAAATAAATGAAGATATTATTTTTCTTAAGTGAAATTTGTAATAAGAATAGATAAACAATTTTGGCCCATAAATCTAATAAAACGAAAGAAATTTATAAGAAATAATTAAAAATGCATAATTTGTTTTATGAAAGAAAATAAAATGTAACTATCAGGATTTGAACAAGCATCAATTTATATTTAAATTGCATATCATAATGATACAAATATTTGTGCTTGTGTCGGAATTTGTGAAATACCTCTTTATTTGAAATAGGACTAAATTCCTGCTAGTCTTTGAATAGATTTATTTCTTTTTAGAAGTTTTCTAAATGAACGAAATATGTAAATTAACTAAAGTACAGTAAACATTATGCAAAGATATCTACATATGAAATCAATTTCATTATCAAATTAAAATTTTAATTTCTGTTTGTGAGACAACAATGTAGTTTAATGTGTTATACTTGGTTAGTATCTTTAGGATAGATATGTACTTGTATTATAAGTAAAATATCAATGTTTTGACTATTAAATAATATAACTATTAATTTAAGTACATAAAGGAACTTCTCGGAAATTGTATAAAGAAAAAGTGTTTTGAATTCTAATGTGAATTGATCTCCATAGGAAATGAAATTTCAAAATTGATGATATTGCATCGTTTGACTCAGTCGAAATCTTACATTAGCCCAAGTTTTGCCTTTCTGAAAGACGTTTTGTTTCATTCAAACAGGTAAAATGACGTGCTATCAAATACTGTATATAATAAACAAACAATATCGTAAGTTTTGTTTGACCAGTAAAAGTAAACTACATTCAGCATTGAGTAAAATATACCTACCTCCTATTAAAAAAGTTTCACACTGATGATCTCGTATAGTGAGTTCTGCAGACTAATTGTTAAAGTAATATGTTCTCAAACCTGTACCAACTCTTGTTAAAGTAATATACTGTACAATTTGTCAAGATTTTGAAAGCAATTCTTCACTCAAATCAAGATACATGCAAGAAGTAAAAACTTAAAAGTAATATCAGAAGAACACCCAAATAATCAGCTATTACATGCTTATCATACTGCAGGCTAATAGTAATTAAGTAACTAATAATAGGATAGAAGATATTAGAATTCATTATACATTCTCCGGCATACTCACTTGTCAGTAACAAATTTCCCTGAGATATTCATTCTATTTTTATAAAACTAGAAAATAAAAGTAAATGTTATACTTGGTTAGTATCTAAGTAGATTTGAGTAGACTTGAAGAAAAATGTATATAAGCGTTTGAATAATTATTGTGCCACGTCTTTCATTCTTTATAGTTTACTTTATGGATATCAAGATTGGTGTATAAATGATTGCTGAGTTTTGTATACCACATCGGCTTCGAATGGGAAGGAACTAAATTCATAGCTTTGAAAATGCAATTCACCCATGTCCCTAACGTAAACTAATTTTGAAAGAGACGGCTGAAATTATAACAACTAGGAGGTGTCAAAGCAATTTAATACTTTCTTCTAATTAAAGAAAATACAATTTTGTACATAGAAAAGTATTTATTAAATTACGTATAGTTCTTATGTTTATGAAATGGAACACGAAAACTTGTCATGAGTACTCTTTATAATAATAGTAATAATAGCAGTTGAAAGTGAAACTTTTCCAAGGAATCTACTTTAGAATCATATATTGGTATTGAATACTTGACCTATAATCTGCAAACTCTAAATTCATTAGCACTTAACAATGTTTACAATTTGGATGTAAAACTATAATAATTGTTAATTAATTTGGCACAATATTGTCATCTAGTCCCGAAGATGCTATTTATTTTGATGAAAGAATATAATTACGACGCTTTGAAATCACATTATTGTGCTATATTAACTTCAATTTTGAATCAGAAAAATCTTTGGTGGAAGAAATTATAGATTGATATCTTCATAAAAGGAAATGGTTTCTTATACATGCTAAAATATATAAGAATCACACAATTTTACAATAAGTACTAGAAACGTGATAATGATTCGATGTTAAACGAAGTTCAGATGATTCCATCTTTATTATGTTCAATATATATATAATGATATGGATGCGTACCTACATATATAATCGTACGATATGAACACTCTATCACCAGCAGAAAGCTGAAAAATAAAATAGACCATATCCTTTCTTCTAAAGAAATTAAAAATATAATACAAAAGCGATTTTGTCTTATCCAAAACTACCAACCAAAGGAAGCCAACAATATATATTTATATGTAATGTCATGTATCGTTTCGAAGTACCAATAGAGGCTATATATAGAAACGCAGAAGATGTTGCCCTTTCTACGAGAAAAGGGAACTAGTTCAGTTTTTTGATGACGTACTAAACACCACCTACCCTAATGATATCGAAAAGAAAGTTTCCGCTGCCACCGAGGGAAAATCCTCGTTTTTCTCTTTCACTTTCATCTAATTCGGCCTCGTTGCCATTTGTGTCGGAAGCAGCGGCCACAGAATCAGCTGGCTGATAAGTTTCGGCATTTTCCGATGCCGCTACTGCTTGGTCGTTTTGATATTGTCCGAACTGGTATTGGTATTGTTGTTCATCATAGGGTGACCGCACTTGACGTTTCTTGGTTTCGTTTTCTTCAACCTTTACGTCATCCTACAACATATAGATAAAGGGTTAATACATAAAACAAACAAACAACAATTATATACATAGTGTTATATGTACGTCATTGTCATTCACATAGAATAAAATATTATTTGAGATACAAATAAAGAAAGTATTTTCTGTTGTAATAATCAGGGTGCAAATTACTGCCAGAACAATACGTTAATCATATACCTATTTGTAGTAATTGCAAACATTAACGAAACGAATAAGAAAAAATAGTACGCTGAATAGGACACTTATGTATAAGTGGTAGAACAAAAATAAAATATTTTCATTAATTGAGAATAAAAAGTAATTTCGTAACTCGTACGTTGTGACTTTTGTAGCTTGGATATTATATGAAAAAATACAGTATTACTACAAGTGGTTTATAGATGATCTTGTAAATTTACTATATAAACCTTATATTCGAATTAATTAGAAACAATGGCGAAATAGAAGTAAACACATTTTGTGAATGTTTACTGAATTATTTATTTCCTTTATTATTCGTTAAGCTGTTAGAATATTCTAATGAGCAAATCGCTCAACTTCTAAATTATTCATATAATTAACAAGATTTTTAAAATTCAATTACAGTGAATGAATTGAGCCTTCTAATTCGCACCTTGATTATATTTGTAAATTCAAAAGTTCCAATTTCATCTTCAGATCAACTCGTTATTCTATAAATTCGAAAAGGGATTCAAATAACTATAATCTGCGTTAAAAATCTTAGTGTACTTAGAATAATACTATGGATATATGATATAAGTTGATGTAGTTTACCGATAAATGAAAGTATATTTGAAGTTTTCATTGGGAATAATTTAGCAGTTCAGTTTATTTATTAGATGTATAACAAAGCTTCCTATTTTCATCTAGATTTAACCTGTAATTTGTGAAGAATAAAAGGTAGATATTGATACAATTGTATATATATATATATATATATATATATATATATATATATATATATATATATATATATCCATTTTGTGACATGACTATACTTTAGCAACAATAACCTTTGAACTATAATTTGGAGATTCTATGTTACTAAAATATGATTACGAAGTCAAAATCTCAATTTAATAAAATTAATATAAGTTATATAAGTCATAGATCATTATAATTATATTTTCCCTAAGAATCAAAATTAATTTTTGATTTTATTGAGTATAATATATATAAATAAATATAGAGATTCCTAGAATATCTTATATATTATATAATTTGTTTTAAATAGTAACTTGAAAGTAGCTTAAATATTGATGTATAATTTATTGTCATGTTGTAACAAATATTTCTTTAGATATATTTAAGTTGCTGCATCATTCAAAAGGTAGTGCTTTTATGTATCCTGAAATAGAATATTACATATATTGGTCATAATTTTATGAAATATGACATCACCTATACATATACTTCACCAAATACTTTGTAAACAAAACTACTGACAATAACATCTTTACTATCCAACATAGGTTAACATTCTACGAAGATCGTTACATGGGAAATATTTCAAAATTACATGTTCCATTACCCACTACAGATAAACAATAAATAAAGTGAAATTGAAAGAAGCATGCTTTGTGAACATTGACCGACAGAAGTTCAAGAATAAATCCACTATTTGGAATTTTAGAAAGGAAAACTACTAAAGAAAATGTTCTATTTCACATAATCTCTTTAATTTACTGTATTTCTACACGTATGAGGAAAATGAAACGAGATTGTGCATTATATTAACACACTATGGAATATATACTAGTTTCAAATATGAAATATCAATTGCTAACCAATGAAAAATATACGGACATCAAAAGATTCTCCATCTCAACTCTCAAGCCGTTCGGAACCCTTTAGTTAAATTAACCGATCAGTGATCAAATTTTCAAGTAAGTACAATTAAAGAAATATTTTGTAAATATCCGCTAGATTGGAAATGTCATTTTAATTTAAAATTTCGTTGAATAAACCGTTTGAATTACAAGAGCGCATGATAAAATACGACTTTAAAGTCCTTCTAAACAATTTTAAAATAAATCTATGCATAGAATGATTTGATGTTCCTGACGAGTTTGTTTCATAAAGCTGTTGAATTAACAGAGAATATATTCGTTAAAATTTGCAATAGCATTTACTCTAATCCATTAATATATACGTCGAACTTAAATAAACAGAAGGACAAATTTTATATCATATGACTGTATTCACAGAAAGAACTCCTTTACAATTGGTTACATTTAAGATAGAATTCTTATTAAAATTCAATATTGGAGATTTTCTAATCTTGTGCATACACCGAAATATGCAACTTGCCTACCTCATATTTTATTTGTCATAATAATGAACCGCTCTTATCATAGAAGATATTCTTGCTAAAGTTAATCGGATCTTCTTATTCCGAAGATGTGTTTCTGATCTTTAAAGTTGTTGAAAGCTTTATTTTCTTAATTTTTGTAAATAGTAATAATTGAGAAATCAAATTCATTAGGTTAGTTCAGTATATTAAAAGCTACTACATAACAAAAGCAACTTAAGCACACAACTTATATACCAAAAGCTTTTCATATATAAAAAGCATTATTTATAGCTTTGGATGTGCTTAAAGCATAGTGCTTAAGGTGAAACAGCAGCATGAAGTGTGCTAGTGCAACAAAGCATAAGCATAAAGCTTTTTAAATACTACTTTTAAAAAACTTAAATTTATCTTGATACTGATCGCTTTTGTTTTATTTTGAATCAACTATTCGTGACATTTCAATAATCTTATGTCCGTATGTAACACATTTTGTAAACATTTTAGAAAATATATCATCCGTAGATATCTGAATATATATCAAGGTATTACCTTATCCCATATTTCAAAACACATTGGCTATCAAAAAATAAAGTTGACTTCAATGTCGGTATCAGTATTCTTATTAAATAAATAAAGTTTATTTAAGTATTAAGTATAGGTTGTGTAGATAACATAATTATTATTTAATGATAAAATATTGATATTAAAATTTAATTCAAAATGTTAATAATTCCTTGTTAGAATATAAGCTTAAAAGTTAGGTTAATGAAATGAAGATATCATAAAATATTTGAATTATAATACTGCCTGACCTAACTCACTAAATTATTACTTTTTAACAAATTTTAATTCAATACTTTTCTTGTCAAATACCCAAAAAGATGATTTAATTCTTTAAGGTAAACTATTAAATCTTCAGTAACTAAGCTCCATGAATTATAAGAACATGTAATTATGTTTCTAGTTTCACTCGAAGTATTGTATGATGTTAAGGACTTCATTTTCTTGTTACTTGTATTACATCTTAAAGCATCATTCAATGATATACTAATATATTTAATATTTTGATCACAAGCATTGCATTTTGAAATTACAATGTTAATTCATATAAAATCTTCAATAGTATTTATTTCCTACTAAAATTTATTTACAATTCAAATAAAAATCATATTGAAAGATTTGGGTATTCTTAAAAATATAACTGAAAAGATTCTGAAGATATTCTGGCGTAACCATGATCATTCTATGACCGAAATTTTGTACATAAGAATTGAAGATATTTCTTAGGTATACATATTCTTCCAATGATTTTTTATTTTACGAGAATTCTTATTTTATCTATATCAGAAATTCGTATATCTTTGACGACCTGTCCTCATATACAAACACTGTCAATTCATCTATGACAAATATTCAATATTATACTATTCAAAATCACGACGTATTAATGAACAATTTTTTAAAGTGAAGTTAAAAACACATTTTTCTTGACACTTGCATCCACTGCAAAATAAACATTCTTAAATTTATCCGTAAACATTTGTTGAAAGAATGTAGCATCAGGCAGCATAATAATTGCAAATATTATTAGGATATTACAATTAAAGTTTAATAAAGTAATGGCAGAATTATGAATAATGTTAGTGTATATATTTGAGTTTAGTCGGATGAGAGGGTGGAACTATTCACGACACTTTAAGGACTTTCGTTTTTAAGATAACTGCAAAGATGGAGAACTAAGTAATTGAATGTCGTGACGAGAGTTTATGATTACCGATGATTCTTCCTCCTCGTCCTCATCCTCCAGCTCTGGGGGGTAGGTGGGAAGAGTGATGCTGATTCTTCGATTTCCTTGGGATCCACCAGAGGACGACGAATCTGAGGTAGAGGATCCCCCACCACCCCCACCTAAGACTAGACGACCGATCAGCCTGAATAGGTAGCGGGTCAAGTTTTGTATTTGTCTATCAATTAACTAGAATAAAAAGAATAATAACATACGTGTATCGAAAAAGAAAACTCGGTCATGATCATGATAACAGACAAACACTGCCAAATATAAAAACAGCAGTTATGAACGAAAATTGATGCAAATAAGAATTAGTTCATTGTTCGCATTTCAGATACGTATGAATTCAGGAATTACAAAATAAATTAAAGGTCTTGTTGAATGTATTGTTCAAATTTAGTGTGTGTGTGTGTAATATATTAATTAAATATATGTATATCACAATAATATGTGTGATACATCTACATTAACACAACATTTTACATACTTATTTTTTACTAAAATGTACTTTGAAAATTTTGATACACTTGAACTTTGTCTCAGTAGATAAATTACATATAAACAATTTATACACTTGAACTTTGTGTGTTAGTATATGAATTTAAAAATATGGTTATAATGCGGGATCTTTAAAAAAAGAAAAGTTTCAAATAAACTATGAAATTCGTATAATTCGCGAACTGTTTCATATAGTAATGACAAAATTTTTAAAATATTCTTATAATTGCTCTTAAAAAGTATTGAATTTTAGTTTATACAAAACTAGTAATTTCTCTGTATTTACAATTTCAAATACAATATTTACAACATAGTAATTATTATTCATTTTATTTTTTATGACAAAAAATATTATAGTCGAAATATCGTATTAATATTAATTTATTGCATATAATACATTTATTTTCAAAGGTGGGGTCAAATGTATGATATTACTTTGTTGATATGACGATTTCATTAAAACGGTAATATTTTATGTATTTTTAAAAATATGCTGCATATCATTTTGAAATTGAACATTTTCAATTGTTAAATTTCAAGTATTCAAAATTGCTTCTGCCCTATGACTTAACTAGTTTAGCAATATATGGCAGGGAATGTAAATTCTGTCAAATCGTAAAACTGAACACAATTGTACATGTGTAAGTATATTCTTTCTTTCTTTCTATGAATTCAGTTCTCATTTCATAGCGGTGTGGATTTTGGATTCAAATCTAATTTTGGCCGAGGATTTTCTTATTGAAATATAGTCTTTTATGATTACAGTTCAAGAGGACTATGCCGTAATCTCGAAACCTGAAGTAAAATTTAAAACAAGAAATACGTTATAAAAATATATATATTTTATTGCGAAGTCAATGTGACAACTCCAATATACAAGCTTGCATTAAAATTTAACACAAGTTCAAACCAGTATAAACATTATAGGAAGGAGTATAATAAACTAAATACTTCACGGAGCACGAACTTGGGTAAGTCATATCGTTCTCAGACATATATGATGTTTCAGTTTCGAAAGAATGTAACTTCCCTGGCAAACATTCATAAAATTTAGAAAAATGTATTATTAATACCTTTTCCTGTTACCTTCACCATTTAATACTTCGTGGTCAATTATGATATGGCTTTTAAAATCATAAAACTGTTAGTACACAAGAGATGTAATATTATAAAATAATTGAAAATTATATTAAAATTATTTTTATATTTATATTTCACCACAAAACTAGTTACCAGAAATACTTTAGATAATTTTGTATTTTATTTACAAGTAAATAATTTTCGGGTAAACGATCCCTCAACGGGACATGTTATCATCTCCATGATCTTCAAATACACTCTCAATAATTAGTCAGGTTTCTAGCCTCAGCAAGCCATTATCGCACTTCACATCTCTCAACAACTGGCGTTTCATGGTTGAATGAACTTTCTCTTTTTCCTGAAATCAGCATTGCAACCTTCTTTCTTAAGATAAAAAAAAATTAAATCTAAATGTTTAACAGAATAAGGAGATATCACTAATAAATTTAATTTCGAGAGTACACTAAGTAATACGAAGTACATCACACATAATATTATTAACTTCCTAGTAATGATAGGAGACAAGACTTGAAACTTAAGGCTTTTATAAGATTCAGGAGTAGTAGTTAACTCTTGCGAGTGACATCTTTCTGGACTATCTTTTCAAACGTGAATCAGTTTTATCAAAAACGACTCAGGAGATTCTGCTTATATTTCATAAATAAATATTTAAATCTAATAACCCAAGAATAATGTGTAAAACAAATTCTTATATAAAAAATATGCAGGAAAGGTAATTTCCTGTTACGGCTATTTCTCTCTCTCTCTCTCTCTCTCTCTCTCTCTAATACGGCATGCGATTTTATTGATACTTCCTTCAACTTGCAGAAATAACTCTGTTTGGGATAGCGATACATCAAGTTTACGTGAGGTAAAAGGAGTAAATTCTACCCGATGTTGCACGTTTGAACATGCTCATACAAAATAATTTTCCAGTGAAACCTACCGAATAAATTATTCGATTTTATTAAAATATGTTTACAGTTATCTTCTTTATCGTATTCAAACAATCCTCACTTGTTGCGATTGAAAATAGTAGGGTAAACGGGAACAAATACCCGACTTTGAGATTTCCATATTTTAAATAATATAATAAGAAAATAATTTTCTATGAAGATGTTCGCCAAAATTGATAGATTTTGACATAATAAAGAGTATAGTTTGTTTATGGCTTAACAAACATTCCAATGCATGTAGTTAAAATAGATCAAGACCCCCTTATTCTCCCGATAGTCTGAAAGTTATTTCCACGATAACTTTCGTGAAAAGTATTCGCTTTTGAACAACGTAGTGTATATACATATTGCTTGCGATTTAAATTAGTGAAGAATGGGGATAATCCTAGGTAGATCATTCCGCTGGCACTTGAAAGTCTCTTCAATGGTAACTTCAATGGTCTCTTCAATGGTAAATTATTTTGTATGAGCATGTTCAAACGTGCAACATCGGGTAGAATTTACTCCTTTTACCTCACGTAAACTTGATGTATCGCTATCCCAAACAGAGTTATTTCTGCAAGTTGAAGGAAGTATCAATAAAATCGCATGCCGTATTAGAGAGAGAGAGAGAGAGAGAGAAACAGCCGTAACAGGAAATTACCTTTCCTGCATATTTTTTATATAAGAATTTGTTTTACACATTATTCTTGGGTTATTAGATTTAAATATTTATTTATGAAATATAAGCAGAATCTCCTGAGTCGTTTTTGATAAAACTGATTCACGTTTGAAAAGATAGTCCAGAAAGATGTCACTCGCAAGAGTTAACTACTACTCCTGAATCTTATAAAAGCCTTAAGTTTCAAGTCTTGTCTCCTATCATTACTAGGAAGTTAATAATATTATGTGTGATGTACTTCGTATTACTTAGTGTACTCTCGAAATTAAATTTATTAGTGATATCTCCTTATTCTGTTAAACATTTAGATTTAATTTTTTTTTATCTTAAGAAAGAAGGTTGCAATGCTGATTTCAGGAAAAAGAGAAAGTTCATTCAACCATGAAACGCCAGTTGTTGAGAGATGTGAAGTGCGATAATGGCTTGCTGAGGCTAGAAACCTGACTAATTATTGAGAGTGTATTTGAAGATCATGGAGATGATAACATGTCCCGTTGAGGGATCGTTTACCCTAATTTTCATATACAGGGTGTTAACAAACTATGCCGACAAACTGTAATATGTGATTCCTTACATAACAATAAGATAAAAAGTGCATATAGACCTATGGCAAGAAGTGTATAGTTTCAGAGCTAGGGATATCCAAAATCTCAAAAAAGCCAAATTTCAAGAGGCCCTGTTTCGAATTCGAGAGAATGTGGATGGTGGTCCTTATCAGTGTAAAGGAAGTCACGCATACGCAATCCAAAAATGCATATTTCATTAATGTTCAATGGGTGTACACATTATTCCCTACAGGGTGAAATTCCCAAACAAGCCATCAATCGAATTTTGAGATATGCTCTGTCTTTATGATTGGTCCAAAGTAGGCCAACGATATACCTTGATAGCAGTGAACACGGAATCTTTTGGCGCAATGTCGGAAGTGTTAAGGATCGTCAGCAGCACGGTCTCTCCTATTCGGGAAAACGCATTGTGCGATGTTTTGTTTCACGCTTATAAGTGAAGAAAACGTGAAATATACCCTGACGAAATACATATCATCACGCATTATTCCGAACACAAAGAAACATGAAGCTGCCGGTTTCTAACACTTCTGCCTTCCCTCCAAAGCATTGGATGTCCATTGTTGCCAAGGCTTACCTCCTGCCACTTTGGACCATTCTTGAAATCAGGGTATATCTGAAAACTCTATTGAAAACATATCTGAGAATTACACCCTGTGGAATACCCTCTACACCTATTGACAATTAATGAAATACGCACTTTTAGATTGTATATGCGTGGCTTCCTTTACGCTGATAAGAATCACCATCCACAGTCTCTGGAATTCGAACTAGGGCGTCTGGAAATTTGGCTTTTTCGTGATTTTGGACAGCCTTATCTCTGAAACTATGCACTTTTCACCATAGGTCCATATGAATTTTTCTCTTATTTTGATGTGAGGAATCACCTCTTGGAGTTTGTCGGTATAGTTTATTAACACCCTGTAAAATATATAATGTATTTATTGATATTTTAAAAAGATGAAATAAAACAAATGTTAGGGCTTTTAATAAAAAGTTACGTCATACAATTGGTTTAATTCGTTATACAGTGAATAGTTTTCATAGTGTTAATATGCTGGGCTAAGAAAGAAAAAAAAAACAATTTCGTTAATGTGTGATGTAAAAGAATTGTATGTCCACAATGAGTTTTTAGTGTCCCTTCCAGTATTTAAGTCATTTAATTGAATAAGTGAAAGTGATTAAGACATATATTCATAGAAAAAGATCGATTAACTGGAATATTGAATGTCGCGTAAATGAATATAAAAATAATGTAATCAAAATTACTAAGATGTCGCGCATATATTCTTAGTGCTAATTCTCGATTTAGCATTTCACTCAATTTCCTAGTTACTAAGTTTTTTTTTATACATATTCTTGCAAACAAAGGGAATACTGCGCACTCTGCCCCTTCTTCACTGGACTAGCGGCTCTATTCAGAGATTAGCGTCAAAAAATATTATTAATACGTATGTAAGGTTGATTTATAATGTCATACGGCAATTGGAAATAAAGTTTATTTCATTCAAATAAACGGTATTATCTATACTCTTGCAGATTAATTACTGGTTTAGAGTTTAAGAATTTAGGATTATGAATAGAAAAATTCTGTCCTTTCAACACAGAGTCTGTATTACTTAAGGTTGGGTCCGAGCCACTACTCGATTATTGATTAGGGTTTAGTATCCCTTTCAGAAAAAAAAACTGCATGAGATGTAGACCTAGAGCTTAATGTGGGATCCAAGAAATATGATTCACGCTGAGAATCGAACTCTGTTCTCCTGCACCGGAACTACTACTCGAGTATGTATTACAGAAAAATTAACCTCACAATTTATCAAACCCAGGACAACATGAACAGAAACCATTTGCTTAACCAAATTGAAAGTGAAGGGACTTCAAAGAATTCGTGAACAGAAAACAAATTATCTTTCTTAAGTCCGTAACTTTCTCCTAAAATAAAATATTGAACTACGTGGTATATGTGGAAAGGTTTAAAATTTAAAGTATCTAAGCGTGCTTAGATAGTTCCAGGGACGGATCCAGGACGGACTTCTGGGGGAGGAAGGGTTGTAATACTGCTACTTAGAGCTACTTCTAAGAGCTTCAAACTCTGGGATGGGTTTTATTTATATATAAAATTAAAAAAAAAACTTTCCTCTACTGGGGAAGGGGCAATCGCCCCCTGGATCCGCCACTGGATAGTTCAAGAAGTTAGATAGAAAGTTTAAGAGGAATTCATATCAGCAAAAGAGCTTGTTAGCTTAATTTATCATTACCGCTGCTTCTTACCTATACTTAAATTAACCGCTTTTAAATCTAGTAGCTTTTCAATTGTCATACCATCAATTGTTTAGACGGAATATGAAATATTGGACCACGTGCATCAAAGGTAGAGGCTATGTAACTGCTTACCATTGCAAGATGAGTACAAATTTTCAAGTAAATGAAAATTCAGTATTGAAATATTAGTGACAGTGAGATTCATTGTGAAAAAAATTTGGCGGCGAATAGTCCAATTACTATACCGTACTATTAGCAGAAGAAAATATACTATACACAGTATTAGAAGCTCTCTTCTGATTTACAAAGGCTATAGGACATATTCTTTCTTTCCTTTCTTTTTGTGTGTACATGGACAGGTTCAACAGTCAACTTTCTCCTTAACTACAGTATACGTAGGTATGAGTATGTTTATATGTATGCATGGATTACGCAAGCAATGTGTTGGCTTTTTTACAAGTTGGCACACTTGATTAGTAAAAATCACAATATTATGTAACTTCTTTTTCTTTTCTTCTTCGGCTTATTTTTTTTTTATTGTTACTGAATTGTAGCATTCACCTCCTACATATACACATAATAAATTAAAACAGTGTTCATTGAAAGAATCGCCTTTCACTTATTTATGTGGTTTTTGTTGGCTTAAATGTCCCATGATCTGTCTTATATATATATATATATATATATATATATATATATATATATATATATATATATATATATATATATATATATATATATATATATATATATATATATACATGGATTGCTACTGACTCGGTTAAAACTATCTGATATTTGTTCGAATATTAAATGGTTGATCTTATCATATTAAAAAAAAAAGTGACTTTGGTTCATGCAACTCTTAAAAAGTTTTAATTTTCTAAATCCATCCTTGACAAGTAATATGGTAAGAATAAATTTAAGCCATTGTATTACGCGAATTGTGAGATGAACTAGGGTAAACTATGATCTTGTCCAATCGAAATTAGGTGCTTAAGGGTTAATGATAATGGATTCACCTATAAATATTAAGTTCGAGTTTCTAAGCCAATGTTGCAAAATTTTCTCGGTTTATTTTTGTAATGAGCAAGGAATATATCCATAGTGTTGTTCAGAATACATCCATTTCTTAACATTTTTAGCAGTCCTTTCTTTTTATATATAGTATGACCGACTATCAATTTATTATCATGGATTTTAACTTAAAGACCACAACTGTTGTTCCTATTTTTACAAGACTAGATAGAAATGGGGATCACATAACACAAGTGCGTCTGGGATACTCACTGTTTACGAATTTCAAAGTAACTTACATTACATGATCTTCAATTTTATGAAGATCTTTTGTAATTCTACTACAAACATAATATAGTCCATTATTATCATGTCTATAAACTATTCATCAAAATATAAGTTGCTCACGGTAAGATTCATTGTGCAACTTCTACTTTTTACAACCCGGATGTCCATAAATGTTCAAGCAACGACATCATTCATTACACAGGGTTATTCAAAATGATCTCGAAAACAAATTTTAATATCTTACATTTTTAAACACGTACATTCATGAAAGTGATATCAAATGAAAGAGAAACTCAAAAAGTTTCTGACGGAACTGATGTATTAGTTGCCATCTTCTCGCCACTAGGGCGACAGTAACACAAGATGGCAGCAAATGAAGACAGCAAAGCTTTGCTTATGCTAAATTTTCAAAGTAACCAGTCTGTTATTAGTGCTCAAAGAAGTTTTAGGACAAAATTTGGAGAAGATTGTCCTAGCGGGCACTGTATTCGTAAATGGTACTCGATTTTAAAGCAGAGGATGCATCTGCAAGAAGAAACCACCCGGCATGTGCAGAAACAGTGGAGCATATTCGGGCCAGTTTCACGAGAAGTTCACAGAAATCCATCGTGAAAGCAAGCAGAGAATTGTAGATACTGCAGCCTATTGTGTGGAGGATTATCCATAAGTGACTGAAATTTTATCCATATCGGTTGATATTGTTGCAAACCTTGAATCCTGGCGACAAAGAGAAAAAAAACTTGAGTTTCGCATGGATTACGCAACCAATGTGTTGGCTGGATGTGTGTCGAATTACAAAAGAAGTTCATATTAAACACATGTGATGAAACAAAACTTTTTGAGTTTTTCTTTCATTTGATATTGCTTTCGCGTATGCGCGTGTTAATAAACGTGAGTTATTAAAATTTGTAATCGGGAAGATCATTTTGAATAGCCCTGTATGCGGATGGACTGCAAAAATATCAAAAAAAGAAGTATCTGATATTATATGTACTGGACTGATAGAGACGTTATTTTTCCAGAACTTACATTTTTGTTACAGGATATTTTTTTCAGTGTTGCAATCATATTCGATTTTCTCTTATTAGAGTATTTTGTTATCCCCAAGGTAGGATTACGCATGAATTGTATAAGACTTAAATTTACTTACAATTCAATTGCTTTTGTTCAATTACTTTTAAATCTTTAAATATTGATCTTAATATTTAAAGAATATTGGTATCTCAGGTCTCTCATTTAGAAATATATGTTCATTAAAATGTTGATTTTAACCATTTTACTCATAACATTTTATATGCTCCATTTAGTGTATGCAACCTGCCTTTCAAACAAGAAATGAAATAATGTTTTATAATATGAACAATTACTTTCTTGCCTAGTTGCATATAAAAACAGATTGGAGCAAGAATTTTTTAAGCATTTCTTTCTTGTTAATTATAATTCATTTTAAAGACAAATAAGTTATTGCAAAAAAGCGTTTCCAGCGACAGGAAGTGAAAGGATTATTTATACATGATGTTTTATTAACAAGTGAGAAGTATTTTTCATACTTAATTCATAATCTCTTGTCCAGGAAGGTGATATAACATCATGAAACCAGCATAAGGGAAATACCTAAATTATTATTACTGAATTTATTGATTTTATGTCTTACTAAAGCAGTGGTGGTCCAAAGACATATCCTTGAAGAACACCACTCTTCTGTCATATCTAGATTTTACAATAAGGTAATCATACGCGTCCAGAGTAGCGTATTTAGAGTATATTTCTTGTGTTTCTTTCATGAAATTAAAGAGGAAAGCAGATTTCAGTGTTCAGATTTTAATGTCGGTTTTCCAAGTCAAAGCTATTATGAAATATGGACCTACAGATTGATCTGGGATCTGAATCATACGTATTCTTAGCAGTAATCGAACCAACAGCAAGAAAGTAACCATACAACCAAAAGGAAGATATTGAAAAAAAAACGTAAAAAAAATGGAGATTAGTAGTTTGACCAATAGTTAGTCTCACTAATACAAATATTTAACAAGGACTTTGTAGAATGCCATTAATAGGTAATTGTTATAACATTTGCTACTTTTCTTATATATGTATTCATGTCAGTTCCAGATTCAACTGGTATGAGGTTAAGTGAAACTAAAATATTAACAACAGAAAACGATAAGGAATGCTTGGAAATATAGTCAATTTTCCATTTAAGGAGTAGATAATTGAGGTGAAATCTCAATCAAGATGACCGGATGTGCAATTACACTCAACACCTTCTAGTTACGATAATCATCCGTACTAGTCCTCCTCGCTGGTCCAGGCCATAGCGTGTGCACCTTTGACGCATGTGGTCCCGGGTTCGACTTTCAAGCACTAAAATGTTAATACATTACGGAGGTTTGAATTCCACCTTAGAATATAGGTCCACATCTCATATAGTCCCGGTGTTAAAAAGAGACGCTAAACTTCACCGAACAAACAAAATGTATCTATACTAGCTCCATAAACAGAATTAGAACCCTTTGTTTTCTATTTTTCATGTGTGGAAAGTATGACGAAGACAGATATAATAGCTTACAAAATATAGTAGATAGAAGCCTTTAGAGATCAAATCAACAGATATAGAAAAAACAACGAAATTAAATGGAATTTCTAGTTTAACGTCCCACGCCTATGCCCTAAAGATGGTTAATGGAAATTGAAAGATGGTTAATGAAAGAAATAATGGAATGAGAATGAAGGAGGAAATAAGAGAACTCAGGGAAAACCAATGAACACGATGCTATCCATCATGAACATACATTACTTGGGATCGAATCGGGGACCCCTTGCACCAGAGGTGAGCGCTCTACCACTGAGCCACCTCGATCAGAAATAGAGATGAAAATACAGTGTATAGAAGTTTAAAAAATTAATAAAGGAGCATTTGTTTCCTTCTCTTAACATGACATTTTTTGATCTTTGAATTACATGCTCTAGTTGCTCATTAAACACGAACACGAAATGTCATACACACATTCCTACCAATGCCAGTATGTTGTGGTCTAGTTTACATAGAATAACTTTTATTGCTGTTTCGTACAGGCAGTGACACCAACAAATAAGATATCATAATTTAGGAGAATCTCGTTCTTGAAGTCAGGCAATATCTTCCTACATGAGAAGATAAAGATGAAGATGCTCGGTAGATAAGTGCGTTGTCTTTATAAGACAGCAGCATCAAAAAGTATAACGTAACATGAAACACCGCATAAAATCAAAACCTAATAATAATAATAGTTAATTAATTTCTTGCAGTACACAAATTATCGTATATAAACCAACGGAATTCTTTCTTTTCGTTTCTTTTTAGCAAACAAGAGAAGTCCAGGATTAATGCCATAGCTGGTTATCCTGAGTGAGCTTTTTTTCATGGCCTTTCTTCAAATCTACTGGGTGAATGTAGGAATAATATATCTATCTGAATATTTGCCCTGGAAGGCTTCTTTCCTAAATTCTCTCTCCATGTACTATTATTAATAGTTCTAGTGTAAAATGTCTTTACTTCTTTATCTGGAAATTCTTTAAATAATAAATAAAAACAATTGTTTGTATCGCTGATAGATATGCTAAAAATGCACGTTATTTTAGGATTATATTTCTTTCAAGAAACATTACGCAGCAATGGCACAACAGTACAGCTCTTGTCCGTGTTTTTTTTTTTTTTTTTTTAAATAGGATTTGAGTTTATTGTCCCTTTAAACTCCGAGGATATACGAGACGAAGTTTTTGTTGATTGATTGATTGATTTTTAGTGTAACGTTCCGTTCAGCTGCGAGGTTATATCAGACGTGGACCTACTGATTAACATGAAATCCGAACCACATGAGCTCGCGCCGGGAATCGAACCCGGGTCTTCCACGCCAAAGACGCGTACGCTAACCGTTTAGCCACGTAGAAGCCCTCAAACCAAATGTGTTGTCCTAAATTGTTCCTAAATTGTGCTATTTAATCCCGATATGGTCATCTAATTTGATGTTTAAAGTGTATGGATGTTCTCGTACTAATGAAAAACGAAAATGAAATGAAATCTTTCAGTTTAACGTCCCACGATTATGTCGTTCAAGCTAAGGGAGACGATGATTGAAGCAAGTGAATGATGATGGAAGAATTGGTGGAATGAGAAAGTGGGAGGAAACGGGAGTGCCCCGATAAAACTCACGGACACGATATTGTCCATTACAAACTTACTTGGTCGGGGATCGAACCAAGTGCGTGGGGTAAGACGCGAGCTCTACCATTGAGCCACCATGTTCCCCTAATAGAAAAAACGAGACATACGCAAGAAAACTTCGTTATTTTACTCATTACTACTAAAGACTATTTTTTTAAGTAGCATCTAAGATCATGAATTTAAAGTACCCGGTGGTCGCTCAAAGGTTAAACATACTTTTTTTTTTTTTTTTTTTTTTTTTTGCTTTTTGGTCACGTACAAGACACAGTGACTGCGACCACCGCGTTCGAGAGTAACTGTTTGCACAAAATTAATTCTCATGCAAGCATCAGCGACTAGGTATTTTGATTTGAGTTTATAAATGTTGTAATGCTAACGAATTTATTCTTATGATTTCAATCTTTCCTTACGGTCTTATTCATTATCGACGCTATGAAAGAGGGAATATACTATTCAAGTTAGATTCTAAGCTTAACAACAGCTCTGGAATTTATACGAGATTTTGTATTTCCAGTATCATTTGAACCTAAAATCATGTTTTCAAAAAAAAAAAAAAAAAAAAAAAGCATTCTAACAGTGAGAGCAAGATTCCAGCGTCAAAAGTCGAATAGTAACCAACAACATATACTAGGATTTTCCCATGATTTTCCTGTTTTATTTGGCCGAATTTTCAATTATATGTTGAATCAACATCTATTTATCTTTCACTGTGTTCTGTCTATATGTAAGAATATTTTTTCCCCCTCAAACTTCTTATAAAGGATATTTAGTGTCAAACACATATAAGACATGTAACTTTTAACATAGTTTTAAATTCGTTCAACAACATTCACATTTAGTTTGTCAACAAGTCACAGGTCAACGTCATATTGTAATGTCGATAGACAATTATATGAGAGAGGAAAAAAGATAATATTTACAAGAAAAGTATAAAAATTAGACCGTCTATGTTAATGCTGCAGTGCTGCATTGCTTAATAAATAGTGCTACATAGTGTTATCAATATATATTTACATATACACAAATATACATTTACAAACACGAAGTGGTATTTTTTAGGTTTTTAGTTCCAGCAATCTAATTTAACAGGTCCGGATTCGTTTTATTAACTCTTATTTTCACATTTGTATCAATAACAAGAAAACAGTTAAATTACACTGACAGTAATTACACTGATATAATTACACTGACAGTACAATTATATATATGCGTGTTAACTGTCTGCATGCACTCTAGATTAACTATACTGCATTCTAGATTAATAACTGTGTGTCAAATTAGTATTTCTAAATAAATTTCGAATCGGAGTGAATCATTTCATTTAAAAATATTCATATTCCGAATACCCATTTTGCTTTCAAGACTATATTCATTACCACTGAAATGAATTGTATTAATTTCCCTCCTCATTTATGCCTATTACTATAACATAAGGAAAGTACAATAAAAAAATCCTATTCCTAAAAGTCATCAGTTCATTTATTGAGGCAAACCATGTCTGGCAGATTTTTTTGAAACAGTGCATTGTAGACGAAAATTTTCAAACAAATAATTTACTGTAAATATTGACGATATAACAGATCGTAATTCGTGATAATTATAAAGAAAACAAGTTCTAGAAGCAAATGAGTATGAAATACAAAAAAAAAAAAATAGTTAATTTTGAAAGTATAGAAGCAATTGGATTGAAAGTGAAGAAAGATTTAGAAAAAAAAAGACAACTAGTTGAGAAATTTGAGAAAGAAAGGAATGGTATTGCTGAAAGTGTAGAGAGAACAAAAACAAAGATTGTAAGATCATAATACGAAAATCAAAGAACAAATATTGTTTTACTTGCAGCGGGACACAAAAAGTTACAAGAGAAAGGTTTTCAAAAAGAATCATTTTATTGAGAACTAGGAGACCAGCAATGAACATAAAGAAAGTATTTTAAAAAACAGTGGGAGAGAATAAACTTAAGGTTGTTGAAATTGCAGAGAAATAAAAAAAGTTTAAAGAGAGTATGACTGAACATGATAAAAATAAAATGTTTTTGATGAAAGCTCGGTGAAAAAAAAATAGTCTTAAGAGTGCCGCTAAGAAAGATAAAAGAAATTCAACAATATAGAGGAAGGAACTGAAACAGGAAGAATATTCTTGAAAATGTAGAGATGGTAAACAACGATCATGAAAATATAACATAAGGGAAGTAAAATGATTGTTGTGACTTAAAAAGTGTTCAGAAAATATAGATCAACGCACAAATGTTATCAATATGTTGATAGAATAAGAATAGAGAATAATTAAAAGTGATTTGTAACAGTTAACTGATGCTGAAGGTGAAAAAGGTGGAGATAATGTGGAGGACGTAGTATGAACAGTAAAACTGCTTATAAAACATGGTTGAGGAAACAGAGGCAAGGGTAATGAGAGAGATAACGAGAAAGTTGAGGAAATAGAAATAGAATTTAAAAGACTTGTAGGAATAATTGTAGCACGTATAGTACAGAAAAGTAGTTGAAAATACGTTAAAGGAGACAAAGATTGTGAATCACAACAAAGCAAGATAAGGAAATATTTTAAAAAGACAACTTTCGTTAAAACGATGACAAATGTTATAACATAGCTTAGAAAGGTGAAAATAAATAGTTTTTTTATACTCTATAAAATCTGTAAGAGGATGATAAGGAGATACAAAATAAAAAAGTTTTGAGATAGTGAAGGACAGGCAGAAGAAGAGATACGTAATCACTTTTTAAAAAAATATAGTTAAAGAAAAAGAGAGAGCAAGAAAAAGTTATTCAAATATTGTAGAGTAACATAAACACTTTCAGAAATGCTAAAACAGAAAAGGGAACACAGAAAACTATAATTTTTGTTGTCTGGACGAAGAAGAGAGAAATAAATAGACAGGAAACGTGCTGATAGAATTGTAATAGAGAAACTGTAACAAATTGAAACAATGTTAGTAAATTCACAGAATAATTTTTAAAAAAGAGATTGAAAGTAAAAGTATAAAGTCATTGTAGAGAAAAATATAGATAAATGTTATCTTAAAATGAAGAAAAAGACAGTTGAAGGTGCAGCAAAGTAGTTCAGATGCCGAAAAGTAGTTGTTGAATGAGAAACAGAAGAAATGTAATCATGTAAGCATATCAGAGAAGGAAATTAGTCGTAATGATAATGTCAGATAAATATTATTAAACAAAGAAGAACGCAAATAAAGAAAGGAAAGTGATAAGAAAGGGAAGAAACTTATTTAAAAAATAGCTGAAAATGTTAAATAAAGATTTTATAGAAAGTTTTCTATATATAGAATAGATTGTAGTTGAACAACAAGTAGAAAAGAATGGGGAAAATAATTGAAAGTGCAATACAGATGACTATAAAATTTTGAAAGCTTAGGAAATTCAGAGAAAACAAATTTCTTGAAGTTGTAGGTAAACAAATAAGAGTTGGAAAAGAATGACAGAAAAGAAAAAAAACATTTGCTGAAAATAAGGTGAAATGAAAGAAAAAAGTTGTTGGAATTGTATTAGATGGGAGAGAAAAAGTGTTGAAAGAAAGAAATATTATAAAATTGTGAAGAAAGAGTTTGGGGGTTGAGGAAGGAATAGAGAAAAGTTGTGGTAGAGAAAGAGAAATTGATAGAAAACAAAGGAAAGTTGTCCACAATGTTATTCAGAATAAGATTACATTGTAGCAGTTGAGACATCAAGTGAAGTAGAGAACTACAAAGAAAAATGTGGTAGATAGTTAAAAAGTGTGATAGGTAAATATTTTTGAGCGTACGCTAGATGTGTTAGATAAAATGTGTTCGCTATAAGTACAAAAACTTTAATGTAAAATTCTTTAAGGTTTGCTAATGAAAGAAAACACCTTGTTGAAAATAGTGAGCACAATAGCTATAAGAGCTTATTCAAGGTGTTAGTCGTATATTTTGTTTGAATTACGTGTATTAGAAGAATGAATGCGTATGAAATTCTCAAACGGAAAAAATCGATTTCAAATTTCAATTAGGGTCTTGAAATAGGCATAAAAACACGATTGATTACGAAATACAATACATATGTAATATACATCGAATGCTTACCCATATTATATACCCATTACACTAGTAAGTAAAGAAAGAAATTACTCTCTACCAATACGTAAGTATACTTACAAGTTAGATTTGTGTTCAGTACAAGTAGGCTTTAGGAAAAAGTAAGAATATTAAAAAAAAGTAATACAAGCTGCAATGCAAAGTTTTGAATAAAAACCTACAAAATTAATTCTTCAAAAACTGACAATATTTTACATTATTTACATATTTTGTACATTAACAAAAATAACAAATATTTGTATATAATGCAATTTAAATGTAAAAAATACTTTGATATGTAACGTTTTAAAGAACAATTGTATTTTGAAGATAATGTTTCGCAATATCATAAAAATTAGTTGATTTATCATTTAAATCTCTTAGAAATCCAGGTGATTTAATTATGTGATATTGTAGCAATTATTTTCTCCTTTACTATGCATTAGGAGGAACTGTGTCCCGAAAAGATCATCTATAGTATGTTGGAGGGATTTTTTTTTAGAAGGAATTCTCTCCAATGCAGCATAACTTTATCCTTTTTTCGTCCGACGAAGGATATTCTAACCTCTACAATTTCCTTTTTGAGTAAGGCCACGCATTTACAATACATGTTTTCGTCGATATATGAACTATTGTTTCAATTCAATATCATCTACTTCGGAGAATCTCTATCTTTAACCCTCTATTCTTAAGATTTCAGCACATTATTTATAGGTATGATGTAATCTTAACCTTTTTAAAGTTCTTTCTTGTTAGAAAAATTTCCTATTGCTAGTGCGAATAGAAAGCATTAAACAAGAAAGTTGACATTCAAGATATTTTTAAAAAATATTTTCACGACTGTCACACGTGACTTTAGTGTGAGTGGTCACTGACTCAATGCTCGGTAGAGGTCTGGAAACTTTCAAGTGCTGATCCAGCATTATAAAGCAATTGGGGAGATAAGAATTAAGAGGTAGTGAACTCCGAGTTAGAAAGCCAGTAATAATGGCGCCTGTGAGAGGATGCAATGACCACGTATCACGCGGTTGAAAATGCGCCAACTGACCGGCCATACTCCTTCCAACTTCATATTTCTGACTCAGGCCAGCATGTGTTACATATTTTGTATATATATATATATATATGTGGCACGACTGTTAACTTATTTCAATTCACCTGAATTTCTTAGAGATTATTTTCATCTTACGTTTCTATAACGCGTTACGTAGAAATAATACAAATTTAAAGCAACTATATACAGGTATGACTCATTATACGAGTTCTCAATTCACGCAATTTCACTATAATGCGATTTGGTTGGAAATTGGCTCTGAAATAAAATTGCACATAAAAATAAGAATTTACTTAGTCTATCTGAAGATGTCAAGCTGCAAACTTGTGTTGTTGCAGTATTGCTATTGTACATACTAATTCTTCAAAACAAAGTGGAGAGCAATAGTGATCAAAAATGCTAAAACAGCTATAACACTGAAATAAATATTGGATATTATATTATATATAACTAAGAAATTGAAATTTTATTCAGTTTGCACAAATCACGGTTGTACGATATTTCCTAGAACAAATTAATGACGTATACCAGTGATACCTGTACATAGAATCTAATTTGAATCGGCAGTTGTAACAATAAGAAGAAGAAAGAAAACAAAAAGGGAAAAAATAAAGTAAACGCCAAATTGAATATCGAGTTTTGCCCTGAGTTTTATTTCGTGGTTTACAAACACTTTTGAACTTTACTCAAAGACTAGAATTAAGGTTCCCGCTGGTATAGTATAGTAAGATACACAAATTTTCCTAAAGACGCACAAAGGAAATAAATTCAGGGTAGAAACTAGATTTTGAATTTGGCAACACAAATTTTCTACTTGCAACTGCCGATTCAATCATAAATTAAAATTGCAAGACCATAAAATGAAACATTTCATTATTACTACTTATTATAATATAAAATTAAATATTGTAGTTTAAATGTCTCGTTTCGTATTTTCAATACAAAATTCTACTTTATGAAAGAAATATGGAGAGAAGAGGCGTAAGTTTTTTTGTGACCGTAGAGCAGCGTTTCCCAACCTTCTTCAACTTGCGGCACACTACGGGTATAACTTAAATTCTTGCGGCACACTTACAGATATTATTATTTGTAAACATAAAACACAGTGATATTTTTTCTGTGATTACTGATCTTCTTCTCACAGAGAAGAAAGCTCGATCACTAGTTTTCCTCAGTGGTAAACCATTATGCTTATTCTTCATTGTAATTTAAAAATAGAAAACAATTGCAATGAAATATTGAACTCAGGTTTTTAAAAATACGCTTTCTTTTTCGAAAACTGTATCCAACCTTTCACTAAGAAGGAAGATCACTATATAACGAACGAACGAACAAATCTCTTTTACTTTTAAAACACAAATGTACGTAATTTGTATGCATGTTTGCTTTGTCGAAGAGATTGAATGATATTTTAAAATTTCAAGTTTCGACATAGTCTGCAACAATAAAGAAACAATAATGGTCATAACAATGATAAATACTTTTTTCAACATTAAAAATGTACAAAAAGTAACACGGTATAAAACTTAAAATTGTAGGTTCATAGTAGAGGTTCATAGTAGTGTGAAATAGAAATGTACAATTTTCCCTACGTTTTGTAATTTGATTGCTATGGAATTAATAATTTTGTTTCGATTTACTCGCGGCACACCAGCGGCCCATTCATGGCACACCAGTGTGCCGCGGCACACCGGTTGGGAAACGCTGCCGTAGAGGATAACAATACAACTTAAAGGAAAACTATACTATAAGACAGTGATGCGTCCTGCCATATTATACAGAACGGAATGTTGGACGACGAAGAAGAGAAATGAACAAAGGTTACATGTTGCTGAGACGAAGATGCTGCGGTGGATGTGTAGGGTGATGTGGAAAGACAGGATTAAGAGTGAAGTGATCCGATGAACATTAAATGTGAGACAAGTAGTAGAAAAACTGCAGAAAAGTAGAGTGAAATAGTTTGAACATGAAAGAAGAAAACCTTTGGAATACGTAGCTCACCAGTGGATGCTATATAACTGATTTGGATATGTAAGAAGACGTTTGGAGTACTTAGCCCACCGAGCTGATGCTACAGAATTGAATGGGAAAAAGCGCGAAGCTGGCTAAAGAAGTAAAGAGATTGTCTGAAGAACGATATGATGCAGTGGGATGTCAGAGTGTATATGACACAAGATAGAAACAGGTAGAGGACGACCATCTGAAAAGCCGATCCCAACTAATCAGAAAAGAGATGTAAAAGAAGAGAAAGATATATATATTTTATTAAATTACTGTCCATACTTTTATACTCTTAAACGATCAAGAAAAGAAAGTATTATAGTGGCAAAACAGTAATCGAATTCGAGATTAAAAAAAAAACTAGTTTAAATCCTTCCTTATTCAGACATTATACAGTCAAGTTCATACATTATTGAGACCTTATACATTTTAGGATGCCCAGACTCCCGTCTGCATTTGCGGAGACTATCCTGCCATACCATTCAACGGATCGAAATCTAATATTAAAATATTATTAAAATGTTAACTGTGAATGTTTCATTTTATAGTCTTTTAGAAAAAAAAACATTGTATAGTAGCCGCGTTCGTAACTTTTCCACTCTAAGAACATTGATAATAGTTTAAACATTTAGTGAAAAGAACCGTGATAATTGCTGCATATGCCATCAAAGAGCTAAAGGTTCAATATACAAATTGCCCGACAGTTATCAAGGCGATACAGGCATATTCTAGGGACGAGAAGGAAAACGATGTGAATAAATTTTTAAAGGACCAACTAAATTTCGAAATAAAGTAGAAAAGTTTTAAGCAGGGATACTATACAAAAATGGTTTACATTGTAATTAAAATAACAACATTGATTCGTTCTAAGTTAGCACATAACTAACTATGTACTTACCTCAGATAATCCTGGGAACAAAGTTCTGAGAAATCCTATCGTTCGTTTATCTCGTAACGTTTGAGCATCATATCCTGGTTCTCCAAGATCTAAAGTTTCTAATGTTAACTGCAAAGAGAAAGAAGACAAAAATTATATAGCTACCACACAATAATCCCAGTTATGAGCAAGCATTACTTCGGAGAGAACTCCGGTAGAATACGGTTACTTGTTTAACATAAGGTTCAACTTAAATCCGATTTAAACTACTAGCTGAGCAAAACACTACGTTTATTGTTAAAAAAATTAATAACGAGTAACAGTTTCCCAAACTATTCACTTGGCTTCATCAGACACTATAAATACACAGGTAATGACAGATTGTATATATAAGAGATAGCGAAACAATTCTTGAATGCTGATTGGCTACCACAGAGTAAGTACTTCAGCCAATCCCCTTCAATTACAAAACCAGAATATAAAATAAAAACAAAATTTGCTAATTTCCTTTCCCCTTGTTGACACCATATACATGCATATATAATTTACAAAATAACCTTACAAATAACTCTTAAATATGAATACTAAATAAATAGTAAAGAATAAATAAATATAATATAAAATAAATAATATAGAATAAATAAATAAATAATACTGAAATTTACAAAAATAACCTGTACAACTAACATATTCAATCTTTAAGGCTTCTTAACAATAACAGATCAGTAGGATAAATTATTATTAAAGAGTCTTCAAGGTTGAATGTGTTAGTTTTACAGGTTATTTTTGTAAATTTCATTATTTATTTATTTATTCTATATTGTTTATTTTTTATTATTTATTTATTCTTAACTATTTATTTAGTATTTATAATTAAGAGTTATTTGTAAGGTTATTTTGTAAATTAGATATGCATGTATACGGTGTCAACAGAGGATGGGGTGGGGAGGAAATTAGCGATTTTTTTTCTGTTCTATATTCTGGTTTTGTGATTGAAGGGGATTGGCTGAAGTAGCCTGTGGTAGCCAATCAACATTGAGAAATTGTTTCACTATCTCTTATACATATATGATTTGTCATTACCTGTGTATTTATAGTGTTTCATGATGTCAAGTGAATAGTTGGCGAAACTATCACACGTTATTATAAATGTAGTATTTTGCTCAGAAAGTAGTTTGAATCGGATTTAAGTCTATTAAAGCAAAGCTTATAGAATGAAAAATATTAAGGTTCAACTATCTTTTCGTTGATAACGAAGTTTTCTTTACAGTGTTACATCAGGGACATTCATATCAAACATATCTTTCCTATTATGACTTCGATTCAAAGATTTTTCAGATTTCAAGAATTTTGACAAGCATGTTGTTATGTATGTCACTGATGCAATAAGTTATTTGATTGTACTCAATGAAAAAAAAATATCAAACAGCATAACAAAACTTTATCGTTTCCTGTACTTGAACACTATGTCAAAAATTAACCCTCTTCTATACACTAACATCAACCAACGTTAATTGTTTTCTGATCTTAAGCACAATTTTAAACTTAACTGTTTTCTGTTCTTGAACATAACGTCAATAATTAATCGTTTTCTGTTCTTGAACATATAAATAAAAAATATGAACTTTAACATCATGTACTGTATCAACTATATCAAAATTAACCGTTTTCTACACTTCAACATCATACCAAAAGCTAACAATATTTTGTACTTAAACACGATATGCAAAAGTAACTGTTCCCTGTACTTGAACTACATAAAGAAAAATTTGCCATATCAAAAGTTGTTAATTGTACTCTAACACTATAACAAAATTTATCAGTTTTCTATTATAATTCTTTCTGCGTTCTTACTGACTCTTAAACATCAAAACCAGAGTTTCATAGGCTGAGCAACATACAATAATGAGTTAATATGTATACCTATATTCAAGAAATGAAATGAAAACTTTTACATAGGCTAACGGAAGCGGATGGTAAATTCGAGTCGTTGGTGATGAAACTAGATGGGAAAGAAACAGGACAGTCCAAGATACTGTTGGTTTGAAATTAAATGTCGAGCACTCTGCACAAGAAATGAGGTAACTTTAATTAAATATTATATTCCTTACTGAAATATAAAACGATACGCTTCTTTGATTATGTGTTTCATGTGCTATGAGTACATAAATTAAACTTCCCAGCTCTGTAAGACACGAAATTCTTTATTCGGCCAGGACCGCACGTTTAATTGGGTGATGTGTGTTTATTGCATTGGCTACCAATACAGTTTCTGATTTCCTTATTTGACTGAAATTCGATGCCCCATTATCATTTGTGATGCATCATTCAATACTCCTATTATCCCTCTTCAGGAGGCATCATTCGGTACTCCATTATCCACCCCATACGTTACCCATTACTTTCTTCGAAGATTCTGAGTGTTGTATGCGTAATTAGAAGAGAGAAGCAATTACCGCGAAGTCCTAAAAATCACAGGCCAGCCATAAGCTATCTGGTAGATCTTCTAAAGTAGGATACATACCTATCACACAACGAGAGATCTAGAAATGACATAGATATTCAGATTCTATGAATCTCATTATCCGGTCCACTCCCAAATGGACAAATTGCGTTTATCATCGGCTCGGATACTATGCAGGGTAACCCTTGCAGTAATACCAGACAGGTAGACCTGGACTCGAGCCCCAGCCTGGCATCAGGATGCTTTCGAAGTTAGTTCGACTTCACCAGATTAAAGTTAAACAATGGAAATTGTTACTTGATAATATTGGGATACCGCCTAATGCTATTAGAGGAGTGAGCTTGCCTGAAACTCTTCCGGGTTGACACAAGATATTTCGGTAGAGTCCTGCTTGTTAGGGAAATTCTCTTCAACAGTAGGTGTAACAGGAAGATGAACCACGGCCTCTCGAACAATAAACAAACCCTATTATTATTCTTCGGAAGGGTGTTTTGTTACCGTCTTATTAATGGGGGAAAAGTTGTCTTTAGGAATAATAGTAAGTAAGTTCACAGCAAATCATCCCAACCTGACTATTAGTTATAAGGGAGACATTAGCATTTGATGCATCAAGTGTATTCTGCTTTCAACTTCATTCTTGGATGGGTGGCAATGGCGTCATAAACTAGTAAGTTACACATCATAGTAAACTCCAGAGCCAACCTCTGAGCTTGCTCATCTCCTCAAATCGCACCACACGATGCTAAATAAACATCGAAAAATAAGTACCAAGCAGGCATCACTTGCACTAGTAATTCGACCATGAAGGAACCTACATGTTCCAAATAGTTTGCAATGAGTATAGTGATTTCCATGTTCATCCAATCCTTTAAATACTATTAAACATGTAAGATCTAATATACATAAATTATGAATATAACATTCTTTTTTAAAAGAAGTTTTACATAGATGGTCATGACCCGTCTTTTCATCAAGGTCAAACGCGACTTGTGATTCTAAGAATCACGTTGGTTTTTCCTCTTCTGATGGAGAACATGATAATGTAGGCCAATGTCTTTATAGGTCCTGCTTAACTTTGCATGTTGTCAGACAGAAAAAGAATACCCTATAGCTACATAAAAAGAGTAATTTCCATATGTTGTTAGTATTATACGAATGGGGAAGGGGGAATCATCGGCTAAAGTGAATGACCTTGTGTGTCAAGGACAGTTCTTAAAGTACGTGAGAATCATTTTTATTCGTATGTTTCGGAGTTTCACCTATGAGAAACTTCAGGCAAATAAGAGTTAATTCGAACTAAATGATTTTGCCTATGTATTTTGTTTTATTATATCTTTTTTTCACTTACAATAGTTCTATGTTACATGTCACTAATACTCAAATAATTTAATTTCTCAAAAACTTGTTTTCTAAATTTTAAACACAACGGAATATATATAAAAAATGGAGCTTGCAAAACCAAAACGATCTAGTATTTAAAGAATAGGTTCATTGCACCTCAATGGTCAATGCCCTGCAGATGCTGGAGTGGAATCTCGTGATCAACTTTCTGCTGATTACAATATTTCTTGTAACTCTCATAATGATGATACCTATGTTATATCAATATTTGGAACTTGACTCCAACCAGATCTAAATATATCCTAAGGGAAAGTTCTGTGTTTGATACATTTTTATTTCTGCATAGCCTGGTATTAAAGACCAGCGACGTAGAGGGTGACCAGGGGCATAAAAGGACTGGTTCTACACATTTTCCGGCACATTTACTGGGATAATATCCCAGAGCCTAATAGCAATTCATCCTATAGTCTTATGATAAACAAATTCGAGGAATCATTAATAATCTAACTAGAATTATAGGCTTTTTAACGTGCGAATTAAACAAGTACTTATGTATGGTGATACGTACATGTTCATTTTTGGATCTCGATACGAAAATAAGATGAGAATTAGTCAGAAATAAAACCTTTGAGCATGGTTAGTAGATACCGTCAGATATTATTTTTTGGCAAGGGCACCACTTTTTGTCGCTACGATTCCTTGTGGAGAACAAATAAATTTTTACACAAAACAAGCTAACTAACTAACTCTATGGCCTATGGAACCCGGAGGTTCAATGCCGCGTTCACAAAAGCTCTCCACTGACTTCTATCCTTAGCTAACTGCATCCAGTTTCTACTTTGTATTCCAATCTCTGCGAGATCCATCTTAATATTCTCCTCCCATCGGCGCCTAGGTCTTCCTAATGGTCGTTTACCGATTGGTCTTCCAGTCAAAACTTTGAAAGCGTTTCTACTTTCTTCCATTCTAGCTACATGACCCGCCCACCTAAGCCTCCTAGACTTGACGACCCTAACAATGTTGGGTAAACCGTATAAATTATGTAGTTCCTCGTTATGAAGTTTCCGCCATTCCCCATTCCCGTTCCTCTTGGGTCCGAATATTCGTCTCAGGATCTTGTTCTCAAATACTTTCAGTCTATGTTCTTCCCTCAGAGTAAGCTACCATGTTTCGCAACCATACAGAACAACAGGCATGATTATCGTTTTGTATATTTTAAGCTTCAGATTCCTCGACAGAATTCGCGACGACAAGAGATTTTGAACCGAATAGTAACACGAATTCCCTGCTTTTAGTCGACATTTAATTTCTTCGTGAATATGATTTTCCTCTGTTATCTCTGATCCTAGATATTTGAAAGTATCAACTTTATCAAAAGTATTATTTAATATTTTAACGCATCCATAATTTGCTGTATTACGGTCCCAACGCACTTCCATGTATTCAGTTTTCTCGGCATTTACTTCTAAACCCATGTCCCTGCAAGCGTTTAGCACAAAACAAGCACTAATGTATAATTTATTAATTAGTGTAATTAGTGGACGTATATTTTTCAATGCTCATAGCCGAATGGTTTGCAGGATACTCATGGTTGGAGATTACATGATGTGCATTCAAGTCCTATTTTCAGACACGATAGTCCATAGGCCATTTTACAATTTATTTAATGGTCTCTTTTTAGCTTATAGGGTACAATCGCGAAACAAACATTTAGATAAACAAATCTACTACTGACTATTAAATGAGAAAAGGATTAAAATCTACCATAGCCGTACAGATGAGATGAGATGTGGGATCAGATGCCCTTTTCTTTCAAATTCTCAAGTTAACACAGGATAAAATGGTATTTACTAGGCACTTCGTTTCAAGTTCATTTAATACGTTCTTCTTTTGTTGTAAACAATTCCAGATTTCTTTTTTTCTGGATACGAACTCTCTGAAGTACGTATATTAGGCTTTAAAATTTTCAAATGTTTACAATTCCATCTACCTACACGTACTACCTCCCTCACAAATATTATCTTGGGAATTTGAGCCCAGCTTAAGGTCGTCAAAATTTCCACGGATGAGAAGTACCGGCCTTGAATTCCGTTTGTACGAACGATGCGTTCACATGACTATCATTATATATTACTTTCTTTCCTTTCTTCGTTCCACTGTAATTAAGGAGTCTGTTAAAGGAGAAGAAGTCATAAAGACGACGGATGTCTACCTTGCTAATATGTAATCACTGTGTAATGTATGACAAGAATTGTAAATATATTTGCGTGTGATTATATCTCAACTGTCGCATGAAAAAGGGATAAGAACCTAATTAATTAGGTGCTAAATTCTTATGGGAATTACCGTAATAACATTTTATTGTTTACAATGTTTTCAAGGTCATGAGATGAATATGATTTAACATGATTGTAACATGTGATAAATACAACTTAAGCATTGAAATTGCTTATATTTGGCTTTAAAATCTATTTACTTGTCTTAACGCTCAGGGTGAGTAACAACATAGACAATTTTTCTTTTCTAGAATATTTTACTGTAGATCGTTTACTTCCTATACTTTGTATATTCAGAATAACAATAGTTTAAATTCATTGCAGCCAATTAAACTGATTTCCACAAATTTGCATAATTTATTTTTTAAGTAGTCTATTTGTTTCTCAAAGATATTAGTGAGGTTAAAACCTCACATACTTGTAATATGAGAGGGTATATAATATTGGATGAGTCAAAATGGTGTTCTCAATTTCGTTAATTTATTATTCGAACAGTAATGAGCTCCTCTTGCCAATATATTTATTTTTTCTGGAATATGATCCCAAAAAGTTTTTTCCCTCTCTATTGCAGAGGCGTAGTTATGTAGTTGCCTACAAAGGGGCAGGTTAGTAGAAGTGAGAAATGTGGCTTCTACAGGCCAGCAGAACGCGTTCTGTGTACTTGATTTTCATAAAATGACCATCAAGATCCCCAGACCTCAGCCCATGCGATTTCCTCACCTGGAGCTTCATCAAAGATGTCGCATTTCTGCCGCCACTTGCTACAACTGTGGTTAGAGTGCGTGAGCTCATCACTGCAGCTGTGACCGATATAGACTTTGAGTTAGGAAGAGTTTTGTTGAAACTTGATTATATACTAGATGAGTGTCGTGTAACTTGTGGATCACATATTGAACATTTATAAAATGTTAGGAAAACAAACTTTTTTAATTGATCAATCAGTATGTGTAATCTCTGATTACATATGTGTTATTTAAAAAAATCATTGAAATGGGGACATCATTTTGATTCACCCTGTACTGACCACTTCAACTACCAGCATAAATTCAACCAAAAATGTAAGTTTCGCATTACCATGTCTTTACCGGAGTTTATTGGTTGCCTCTTCGTTGTTAACATTTTTTTTTTAAATGAAAATCTCTGGGAATATATTTCTTATTCGTTGATTTCCTGCTAAGAGGTGACTATACAAATTTTCCCAGTTTCTTTTAAAATGGACAATGACGTGTTGAAAGCATCAGAACGAAAAAAATAAAATAAACAAAAAATAATTTCACACACTCTCTTAACGAAAAAAAAACGTTGTAGATGTCTTATCATTAGGGCATCAAAAATGCACTTTCTCACAAAACGTGATGCACTCTCGACTTTTTTTTTTAAATGTCAAGACACAAAACAAAAATGAAATAGTTTAAAATAATTGGAGTTAAAGTGAATTAAAGCAGTATAAAATGTAATATGTATATTGAAAGTTCTTGTATAATTATGCAAACTCTGACCTTAGCAATAAAGGGTCAAGTACACTAGAGGAACCAAGCTTGTGAAGGTGACTTGCAAATTTATTACCTGGATAGAAATGTGTTTTCGTTGTTACTTTTTCCCACAATTAAAGTTGCATATGTTAGTGAAGTTTTGAACTTACATTTTTGTTGTTATTGTTTCTGAAGGACACAATACAGGAAAATTTGGCGCCTTGTTTTTTTTTGGTAAAGTATACTGAACCTTTTTCTAATTATGATAGTAATTGTAACGCCTGTTTAATTGTACTGCTTAGCATTTTAACTGAAAATTCATTTCCCACCGAAACAAAAATCTCTCTTTAATGCCTATTAATAGTTATTTGCTATTGTTCGTATTTTTTGTCCTCAGTAATTAGCTAGATAGGTTTCCCCCTAATTAGATTTTGCAGTAATTCTGAGAAAAGTAGCCCCAACAGGATGGATTTTCCATCCTTTTTAATCATTACTTAATAAATGTGAAAGAATATACAGTACACACACACACACACACACACACAACTTTCCTGAGAACATTGTTCTCTACAGTATAATATATGTAGCATTGACATAGGGCAGTTACTCTTAATTATATAGCGTTAACGTAGTAAATAACCACGGACAGCTAATTTTGTAGTAAGTAGTACAGCCAATTCGTTTAATATCAACACGGAATTCATACAGTACTCATGGATATCTACATTACAAAGTTGAAAAATCAAACTACGGCCATGAATATGCTTCATTATAGTATATACTGCTTTAACGAATTGTTAAAGGACATAATATCACAATATGACTTAATTAAAAATTTAGTTCTTGGAATGAATAATATTTGCCAAATATAGAATGTTTAAGTTATACAGTATACAACTGCACGGATAATGCTAATACCGCGTTTCCTTGAAATTAAGATCTAACAAGAAAATAAACCCTAACATATTCAGATTACTCGTAACATGACCCATACTCCAGAATTAAGTTCTATCCCTAAAACACACTCTGGTAGATACAAGACTACCAACAACTTATTACTTTACACATAATAAATGTATACATATATTTGTATTTGTATTTATGTAAATAGATGAACCATAATGTCTTTTGAGCAATATATATATATATATATATAGTGTGTGTGTGTTTCAAAACAACACTGACAATGCTTCGGAGATGATTCCTGACACCAAGATCAGGCAAAAAGTATAGACCAACCTGGGTGCACAAATGCTTCCTTTCGGAGTTATAGGCTGTCGAAAGCATGAAAAAATGAACTTTAATGGTCCATAGCTCCAAAACTATGGGACATATCGTAGTCGATTTAAGACTTCACTTAGGAATTAATATGTGCGCTATCCAAATATTCATGTTTCAGAATCCTAAGGTACTCACGAAACAACCTTTAAAGAGGGAGTTTGGTTACGGGCATATCATTTGAAGTACTCACCAACTACCTATATAAAAATTGTTGCGGAAGTACAACAGGATTCTGAAATTTGGATAGGGCACACACGAGTTCCTAAGTGAAGTGTTGACCCGTGTACGCTAGTTCCTATAGTTTTGGAACTATGGACCAGCCTATAACTCCGAAAGGAAGCATTTGTGCATCCAGGTTGGTCCATACTTTTCGTCTTATATTGGTGTCGGGAATCACTTCCTAAACATTGTATTATTTTGAAACACCCTGTATATATATATATATATATATATATATATATATATATATATATATATATATATATATATATATATATATATATATATATATATATATATATATATATATATATAAACTCGGTCTTATTTTCAGAGAAATACAGTAAAGACATAAACACCACCGAAGTATTACATAACAGCTAATTTAATGAAGCTACTTTACAGAATACTTATTCACGATACCGTAAACAAAGAGAAGGAACATCTTCTTTATGCAGACGCGTCAATTCTTCCCTAAGACAATAACCGGAACATTATCATTAAACGGTAATTCTTAATTCCGGATACAAATTGGTAAAGCAGAACGATTTTTAAGTAAATGTTTAGCAATTCCAGAAACAATGTTATACACAGTTCTTTTTTATGCGTAATAAAGTAAACTTTTGTTGCTAATTATTTCCACTTTCTTAAATATACAATACAAAGAAGACAATCTTGCTGATAGTATATTGGTCTGCGTGTTTCAATAAATTAAAACGTCAAAAACGAAGAAAGGGGTAACAGGATGAGTCTTTCATCTGTATTCTTATCAGACTTCTGCGTATCTGGGTGAAATGTTTCGTATGACCATTCTTCTGCAAAATGGGCGTGGTTAAAATTGAGGGAGAAAGCTTGACACTTACGTAAAAAGCTTGTATATAGATCTGATTCAAGAAACAGAAAAAAAATACATTGTCAGATTGTGCAATCAAACTTTTTTCTTAAAGTGAAGACTTAATATGTAAAAATACAATAGCTTCCCTCAACACTTAATAATCACAATCTTGAAAAACGTAAAAACGGAGTGCCACAATAGATTTAAGGGGGCAGACTACCAAAATGATACAGAAGCTAACCATTTTTCTTTTACCCGTTTTTCGTAAGTGAAAAGAGATAATGAAATGTAACTTACCACAATAATAGATTATGTTATTCTACACACGAAAATATGAATAAAAACAATTTTCAGTGTTCCCATCCATTGTAATTACAGTGTAGCCAGAATAGAATTTCCGAAAAAAAAAACCTAGGTTAAGACAGCGACTAGAAAAATTAACTCAACGGTAATCGACGACTTATCATGCTGTCTTGGTTCCTTGTTAACTACTTTTTAAATAATATTTTTTATTTATTTTGTATTGTTTATTACAAACTAAACAAAAATATTATTTAAAAAGTATTTAACAAAGAACCAAACAACATGATAAGTTCTCGATTACCGTTAAGTTCATTTTTCTAGTCGCTGCCTTAACCTAGATTTTTCGGAAACTCTATTCTGGCCATACTGTAATTACTATGGATCGGAACGCTGAAAATTGTTTAGATTTACATTTTCGTGTGTAGAATAACATTATTATGGTAAGTTACATTTCATTATCTCTTTCTACTTACGTAAAACAGGCAAAAGGAAAATGATTAGCTTTAGTATCATGCCCGCTTAACATGGTTTTTAACTTAGTTATCTTCAAACAAGGACAGTTTGGTGATGTTCAACGGAAAGACAGTCAGTCCTGAAATAACTTAGAACGGAAAATATAACACAGAGCCTTTTTACGTTTATTATCAATAGTAGCGATATCATACTCTCCGTCTGGATCTATTCAGTTCGCAATATTTGTCACTAGAAGTTCGTCAGGTGTCATGGTTTGAATATGGATCATAAACCAAAAAGATTTGGAAAGATTCCGTAGCAGCCTTGTGCAACAATTTTTATGATGCCAATCATATTAGGACATTTAAAAAAAGTGCTTAAGTAAAGTACTTAGGGATAGTTTATTGCAGAGCGAAAATCAAACATTGTAATTCTCTGGCAAACAGTTGTAATAATTTTGTTTATATTGCATCAATCAATATTTCATTAACAGCACATAATAAGGCATGTCATTTTGCTGAGAATATACAGAAGGGGGTAGTTTACTCTTCGGGGAAAGCATTTTTTTTTTCGAACAATTTCCTCAAAAATCGACCATTTTAATATTTTAGTTATGTTTCATAAATAAATTGTTGAGTAATACAGTAATTGCAACGTGACAGAATTTAATCTAATTTAAGAAATGGAAAGAGAAGATTTTGTACAATAAGCCGTACCTTTTAATTATTTTAAAATAAAGTTTCATTTGCAACATTACAAAGTACTTTTACGGAATCTTCCTTTTGAACGTGTTTTTTTATTTTTCCTTTCATTCATTCTTTCTTTCTTTTTAACCAATATCCTTTCGTTCGCTGACATCACTCGCACAAGCCAATGTATACGAAAGTATTCGTCTTTCTTTGAAAGATGGAAAAATTCTAGAAATTGAGGTCGATGCTCCTAGCTCTGATAGACACGGCAAAATGACGACAAGCTAAGAAATTCTTTTCATATAAAAAAGATCTAAAACAATAAGAACAAGAAAACCTTGGAGAAAAACATTGAAGTCCGTTTTTCTTCATAACTTGCATTTTAAAATGTTTAAATATTAACAAATAATAATAACAATAATATAAAAGATGACTTGAAATTGTAAATGGTCACTTGTTTTAAAACCATCTTCCACTGTTAGGTGAAGTGCCATATTTTAATAAGTTTCTGATAAAGTTTACATCCCAAAATGTTACGAGTTCTTAACTGTAATAAGTAGAATACATTCGTACTTGTGAGTATTATTATTATTATTATTATTATTATTATTATTATTATTATTATTATTATTATTTGCATTGTAGCAGAGTAATTTAAACACTACCTAATTTGTGGGTTTTATCACATTGCAAGAGAGGAAAATACATTGTGAAAAGATTACTTATGAAAGTATAGAGAAAGTAGATGTATAAAGCTAATATGTGAAGAAAATTAGAGATATGTGGAAAAAGGTACAGATGTATGAAGAAATAAAAGCAGTTAACAGATATATGAAGAAAATTGCAAATGAATGAAGAAAGTTACAGATATGTAAGAAAAAAATCAGAAATTACAAAGTGTATAAAGAAATAGAAAAGTTATCAATGCTCAAAGACAGTTACAGATGTATATATGAAGAAAGATAAAGGTGAATCAAAAAGTTGTAGGGATAGTGATATATGAAAAAAAATATAAATTTGCATACATTTCAAAAGAAAAAGTTACCAATGTATGAAGAAAGTTACAAATATATACATATACAGGTAAAAATTTATGTATGAAAGAAAACTTGCAGATGTATAAAGAAAGTCACAAATATGTGAAAAAAAAGTTACAAATATGAAAAACTGTCTTACCATATCATACCATACGGAAACTGAAAGTAAGGTTTGTAAATGGGAGTTACACGTGGCTTGCATGCGCAATTCGCACACGGTGCATATACTGGGTACTTAAATTAAAGGGTTACATTCTCAGAATCACACGTAGGAAATCTTAATATATTGTCTTGAAATAATAATTTGCCATAGAAGTTTTGCATTTGTTTGACTTAATTCTATCAACAATTAACAATATAGAGCTTTCTAAAATGACAATAGAGTGATGTTCAGGATTTTGAAACAACATTGTACCTCCACTACAAGAACTACTATGGTAAAGTTCTTAATTTGACAGTCAGCATCAGTAATTGAGTTTTAAACACTAAAAGTTCTTTTTCTTTTTACATTCCAGGTTTCTCGTCTAACTTTTTCTATCGTTTGTGAAGTTTAGTTTTTCCACAGGCAAACCAATCACTAATTTTTTATATATATAGAAAAAGTGACTTTTAATTTAAATTTTTTTACTCTATTATTGCACATTTCTTATTTCTGTACATTATCATAAGGACCTAGTGGTACTCTTTGACGGAAATAAAAAATTATTCAATAGAAAATGAGTCTGCAAAACTCCCAATTCTTGATGCTTGTCAAAGGCTTACACAAATGATTACACGGCTGTCTCAAATCGATTTAGTATTATACAGAGAGTTTAGAAACACACTGTACAAATTTTAAACGTGTAATTATACATACTTCAAATATTCTTTTCCTTTTCTTGTAATTTTCTGTTTGTGGTTCAGTTTGTTCTAAGTTTATAACGTCTTTTTTTTTTCTCTTTTTAGCACTCAGGCTATATGAGACCTACGACCTACAACTTAACGTGGAATTCGAAGCACCGGAATTTGATCTCAGATCTTCCATATCAAACATACGAATGCTAGTTACTTAGATTTGAAGAAACTTCTGTGACCTGTTTTTAGAAAAAATGAAATGAAATCTTTAAGTTTTACCTCCCACGGTTATGCCAGTTAGGCTAAAAGAGACGGTGATGATGAGAGATGAGTGCAATGGTGGAATGAAGAAAGTGGGAAGAAACGGGAGAGCCCCGAGAAAACCCACGAACACGGTGTTTGTCCACCACAAAGTCCACACGGCGCGAGCTGGATCGAACCAGGGACCCCAAGCATAGGAGGTGAACGCTCTACCACTGAGACACCGCGCCCCCGACCTGTTTTATAGATGTGTTGATATTAATGCTTTTAAATTCTTTCGAATATATATTCAAATATTCCTTACTACAATAATTTTTCAGCTGTTATTCGAATATTCGAACATATAGTTCGACTAGTTACTCCTTATTCGAATTCATTATTCAAATATTAGAAGAATGTTTCTTTAATGTTTAACAGCATTAGTAGATATTTGTTATTAGCTCTAATATAACTAACTCTATCCAGTGGAAAATGAATCCAGTCAGGATTTGATACATGTTTATTTCAACAATAGATATTATGTTTTATGTTATTTTTTCATTCTGTCCTTTTGCCTGATTACGTCCTTTTGGCTAAGGGAAACTATGATTAAGGTAAGTGGATGATGATGGAAGAATTGGATGAAGATGGAAGAAGATACACTACTACTAATTTTCAGGCCTAATTTCCAAAACTCGATTCGGTTTTTAACCGAAATCGGTTTCAGTTGGCGTCGAAACAACTTTTGAGTTCTTACCGAAACCAGTATGATTTTCACCCAAGCAGATATCTGTTCTTATTTTTGCTGTACTCATTTCCAAACAAATTAACGTAGAAGCAAAATGTTTTTGACAGAAGATCAAACTAGTCTGAATGAAACCCGAACCGGTCTGATACAAAACCGAACAGGTTTGATAGAAAATCGAACCGGTTGTTGATATATAATCAAATCGGTTTTGGGAAAAATCGAAACCGGTTTTAATAGAATATTGGACTGCTTTGAAAACTTTTTTCTTTAGTTTTGAGAAACCACTTTCAATTTCTTTTCTATAAACAGAAAACCGAAAAATAGATATTTGTGCACACAATTAATCCTAACTGGTTAATCAGATAAGTGGCTTTACCCTGCATTCGAGGGAACACTCAAACAAACAAATCTCTATCGGGACATAATCTGGACAAAATCTGTTTTATGTATTTTCGGAAATAAAATGAGATGAGGCCGTAAATTATTTTGGGTTATAAATAATGTCTTTTCTCAATTTTGTGCTTACTTTTGTCCGTCAGGAAGAACCAAAGTAAATAATCACAAAATTAATTACAATGTGTGAACAACAGTTTGGAAATTTTTCAGTTTTACGTTCCATGATTATGCCCTTTCGGCTAAGGAAGACGGGTGAGTAAGACAAGTGAATGATTATGGAATAATGGTGGAATGATAATGTGGGAGGAAACGGGGGTATCCCGAGAAAACCCACGGATACGATGTTGTCCACCTCGAACTTATTTGGCCGAGATCGAGGCAGGGACCTCACACACCAGAGGTAAGCGCTTAGCCACTGAATCACCGTGCCTCTCCCTAACAACAATATGGAAAGAAATATTTAGGCATACAAAAGTATATATATATATATATATATATATATATATATATATATATATATATATATATATATATATATATATATATATATATTTGGTCTAGGAATTAATTCGTGCGGGTGGATAAGAGATGGCGCAACGAACGGAGCGTCCCACAGTTCCGTGTATCCACATATGTGTTGCAAACCCCTGTCATCACGTATCGTTCGAAGTATAGGGCAGTGGATTAAAGCGTCAACAACACCAGTTTGTAGTTAAGTGAACATGGCGCAATTTGTGCCTGATAAAGTGTTTTTGCGGGGTGTCCTGCTGCATTACTTTAACATGCAGAAAAGTGCGACTGAAAGTCATCGTATTTTGGTGGAAGTGTATGGTGACCATGCTCTAGCTGAGCGAACGTGTCAGAAGTGGTTTGCACGGTTTAGAAGTGGTGATTTCGGCTTGGCAGACCAAGAGCGAGCTGGACAGCCAAAAAAATTTCAAGGCGAAGAATTGACAGCATTGCTCGAGCAGGATTCGTGTCAAACGCAGGAACAACTTGCAGTAGCATTAGGCGTTGATCAAACAACAGTCTCCAAACGCTTGAAAGCCATGGGAATGATTCAAAAGATGTCACATTGGGTTCCACATGAATTGACAGACAGAGACGTTGAAAGACGAAAAACCATTTGCGAATTGCTGCTTCAACGACAGAGCAGAAAGGGGTTTCTGCATCGAATTATTACGGGTGATGAGAAGTGGATCCATTACGAGAACCCTAAACGAAAAAAGGCCTGGGTGAAACCAGGTGAACCAGGTCCATCACAACCAAAACGAGATATTCACTGTGCAAAAGTTATGCTGTGCATATGGTGGGATATGAAAGGTGTGGTGTACTATGAGCTGCTGCAACCGGGTGAAACTATGAATGGAGAACGTTATCGACGACAATTAATGCGTTTGAAGCAAGCTCTGCCAGAACACGACCAGAATGGGAGAACAGACATGATAAACTTATTGTTCAACATGATAACGCTCGCCCACATGTCGCAAAACCGGTCAAAACCTATTTAGAAAATGTCGGATGGGAAGTTTTACCCCACCCGCCGTATTCACCAGACGTTGCTCCTTCGGACTACTACTTGTTCGATTGCATGAACAACGATTTGATTGGACAGCGGTTTACTTCTTCAGAAGATATCGAAACATGGGTCTCTGACTGGATCGCTTCCAAGGATGAGGACTTCTTTCGCCACGGGATCCGTACATTGCCTGACAGATGGGCGAAAGTGGTGGCTAGCGATGGACAATATTTTTCTGAAGGTATTTATGTATTTTGTGTTTGTACTACAGCTTCAATGTGTGCGTACCAACCGCACGAATTAATTCCTAGACCAAATATATGAGTATAATATATGTCATTCTTGAAGCGGCAGTACAGTGGATATATTGGAAGAAAAAATAATGATGGATGGACGAAAACAATCCTAGACAAAGAAGCAACCTAGAAGGCGTCTTCATATATGGTGTGACGAAATCAAGACACACTGCGGAGTAACGTGGGAAAAAAATCCAAGATAAAGTGAAGAAGTAGAGATATTTTCAACCCAAATAAACTAACAATTGTTGATTGTCATTATATAAAATAATTTATTTTCTTCACATCCTACATAACACTCAGAATTTGGTATGGTTTGCAATACTGCTCGAGAGTAATACAAAACACAAAAGAAATGATTCTTTCTCCGGTTCATTGATCACACAAACTCAATTCTGAAAATTTCATTTCTCCCTTCTATTACTTTCTGTGGTTGTGGGAAAAGCACGAGGAGGTTTTCCACTCATGCCAATACTTTTAATGTTTATTTCACTTTCCTATGGTGTAAAAAAAAAAAAAAAAAAAAAATTGTTATAGAGAGCAATTTTTTTGTCTTCAAATTGTGGTGATCATTGAAGATCAGAAACACCATTATTGTCTTTGAAATTAATCAATGTGACTTCGATTCCTTGTTACAGTTACGTGTGTTGGTTACAGTTACTATCCGTTGGGACTGAGAAAAAATTTATAAGTCAGGATGACGGTCACAGTATTCGAAACTGGAATCTTTCGATCAATTTTCTTTCAGACATATTTTTGAGATTTTCGGCCCCATAACTTCTCCCTGCCCCGAACACCCGAAGCTAAGATAAATGACAATTACATGTCATTTGAAAATGAAATCTTTCATTTTACGTCACACGGTTATGCCGACTAGGCTAAAGGAGACAGCGATTATGAGAAATGAATTAATTGGTGCAATTAATAAAGTGGGAGGACACAGGAGAACCCCGGAAAAAACTCAAGAACACGGTGTTTGTCCACCACAAAGCCCACCTGGCGTGAGCCGGAATTGAACCAGGGATCCCACATCCCAGAGGTGAACGCTCTACCACTGAGCCACCGCGGTCCCCTTTACATATAACTTTTATGCAAAGCATGTAACATCGAAAGAACGATTTCTTATGTCCCTGCTTCGGCCAATTGTGTTAATGTCTGCATTCGCAAATTTTTGAGTATATATAACACGTCACATTTTTATTTTACCTCCTTTCCTTCCCCGGACAAAATTTTCTGGAAGGAAACTTGTTCTCGATTTCAAAGGAAGGACGCTAATACACGAACTGTTTCACTACACCCTCTTCGTGAATTATAATTCTCATATTGCTTTATTATTCATAGAAACTACATACCTAAGTATGCACTAACACCTTAATCTAGGTAATGCATTAAAGCAATGCATTCTAATATACCTAAAGGATGTGTTTGACCATATCCAACTGCATGACTAACATTTGCAGTTTACTATGACATATTAACGCATTTATACAAGTTACTTGTACCTATGTCAATATGTTTCATCTTTATTTGGTTTAGAATAATCTGTGGAAAACATTATACATGATCTCAAGGTATTTAAATTATCTTCAATTTATGACATCACCAATTTTATTGACGAAAATGTTATCTCTTAGGTTCGATTCTCATTGGCAGGACACATTTGTTAAACATTTTTAGTTCTATTCTTGTCGTCAATTATTTTCATAAATGTTCATTATTCCACACCCTTGAGTCTTTAACAGCTGAATATAGAGAACATAATATGTTAACATGTGTCCAGAAGAAGATTCACATAAATAGTTTAATATTTGAATATGTGGTGAAAATATTAAAATGAAAAAAATTAATCATCTGTTTCTCTTTTTTAAAAAATAATGTTGATGTATTAAGAGTGCATCTTTTTATGCTTGACTAAATTAAAACATGACTACTATCAAAAATAGGTTATTTGGGTTCGAATCTCGCAGCAGGCCTAATATTTCGTGAAGGGTACCTAGTTTCGTTACAGTTTAATACCTATTTTAAAGAGTAATGTATATGAGACATGGAATTACAGATATGTACGAGACGTGTGTTCCAAACTTTATAAGTTTCAGTAAGAAATAAAAGTGGGGACACCCAGGTCAAAGAAACGAACGCAGGAAGAAATTCTGTATAAGTTATTAAAATTTGAATATCAAATAAATAACTATTCAAGTATTTTTAAAATAATTTATTCGAACAAACGAAAAATATAAAAAATATCGATGTAATTATAAGAATAAACAAATAAATACTTCATTAACTGATTATGTTCCTTTAACACAACGAGGTTACACGAGACAGCACGTACTTGTTCAAATTATGATTCAAGTTCAAATATTTCAACCAATGGAAATAAAGCTGTTCGAACAATTACTCCAAGAATATTAAATGATAGTAACATCAATAACAGATGACACGGGTACCGGAACCGAAAATCACTTGGATTCCGGTTCAGGACTACCAATAAGTGTTTTAATTCATCGTGCTTCGAGTAAAGGATCAAAATTCATTTTGATATCATAATTTGAAAATATACCAAGTGATACAAAGAGAGTAACAAGCTTATGTGAAAGAAACAAGAAGAAAAGAAAAGAACAAAAAAAGAAAAAAATTATGTCGGAGTGAAAGTGAAAGTTGTGATCTTAAGAATCGTGCGTGAAAATTGTCTTAAGATGTAAACCATCGCAAAGCGAACATATATATATATATATATATATATATATATATATATATAGATCAATAGCCCTGCAGACCCACGTGCAAAACAAGCTTCCATACATGAACGATAGCATTCCTCGTTCTATTATAGTAGAACTGTATAAACTGGCCTGGCAACTCTCAGATGGTTAGAAAAAAGAAAATAGATATATAGTGAATGTATTTCTTTGGTTTATCAATTAGAATTTTAAAAAAAAGAAAAAAAAAGAATAACATATTGGAATGCCATTTTGTAAGATTAACATTGTTACGATGTTAGACACACTGGCACATACAAACACGTTGTTCTTGTTTGTGCCACTGTTACAGTGTCAATGCGTTTTTTTGTCTGTTTTTTAAGTCTTATGCTGAAAGGAGTATACTATTATCCCAAACCGGTGAAGAAACCATAACAATATAGATATCCGGTTTTATTTTTTTAAACTTCTGATTGCTCTTAATTAGGCAATATTTAGGAATGTTCTATAGATAAACTGAACATTTTAACCACAAATGTCATCTATTCTTGTCCTGACTTTTTTTCCGCATTACCACGGGTACTATGTTTATACAAATATTGTTTCCTGGTTCCAATTTTTGAAGGATAGCAGTATAGCATCAAGGAGAACTTTATGGTTTTCTCACGGTTCCTTCGTTTACGCAATTATTTTAACTTCTCCTCCGTCCACAAGAAAAGGTGACTAAATATAACAAGGAATCGACTCGTTTGAAATACAAAATTGAATTTAATGAGCAAATTCCTGCTTACTGTTTGTAGCAGTCTCGTTGCTCACTATCGCTCAAGCTGTGTCCGTTAACTTTAATTAGAAAGGAAATAAAATGCTGTGTAAGAAACAGTGTTTTGACCACCACTCTTTGATTGATTCATATAACAGTGTGTCTTCTTGGCCAAGTAGCTATCGTGCATGCTTTCTATGCATGTGATCCAAGCAATTCGTCTCGGACATAAAGGAACTGCTGGTAATAATGCTAAAATATGGAACAATTGTTTGGTCACCATTTCTTATGGACATGACCAATCTTCCTTTAAAAGATCATTTAGATTATGACAACCATCAAAATGTAATGCTTAGTTTTTTTTGGGGGGGGGATTATGGTGGGGGAAATGGTTTGCATCCAATGTTAAATTTTAGATCTTACTAGTTGCTTCGTTAGAGTTTAGCCAGTGGCGGGTCTAGCCCAGGGCCGGAGAGCCTAGGTCCCCCAGTTTTTTGAGTGACAAAATAATTTAAACTGTTATTTATATATATTTTTTTAAAGTTTATAATAAACTCATGATATACCTATCATAGTCTGAGTCTAGCCACACCCAGTTTTTGTTGTCTAGGTCCGTCACTGAGTTTAGCGTCCCTCTTTTAGCTTCAAGGCTATATGAGAAGTGGACATAAAATTTAACCTCTGTAATGCATTCAAATTTCAATGCCCCCTTCCAGTGCATCAAAATCGTGTGCTGCAGTCAATAGACCAGTGGGGAAGACAATGTAGGTCCTTGTCTCGTACAACTTTATGCTAAAACAAGTCATTACAAATTCTAAACAAAAATAGACAAACTACATAAACACATAAACAAACAAACCTAAGATACATTCATTTACAGGTGTAACACTGCAATATGAAGTATAGATTTTACACACCAATGAATCTCTTAATAGGCTTAATTATTCAGAACATCTTTACATGTAAAGTTTCAAAATTAATATTGGGGTTTGAAGGCTTTGTAGTATTTATTACAATTGGTTACTCACTCCCTGTAGTCTACACCAGTGGTTCCCATTCCCAACCTTTTTTGACTGACGCCATACTTTTCTGAACGCATACGCAATTATTAATAATATCAATTACAATAGTGTAAAGTTTATGAAGTAATGAATCTATGTAGTTGCGAACATGGTTGCTGCCGCTGGAGGCATTGACTGCTACTCTATTACTACTATATATATATATTTCTACTTCTACTCTATACTACTATACAGGGCCGCGGAGGTTCAGTGGTAGAGCGTTCTCCTGTGGTTGATGGAGTCCTTGGTTTGATCCCAGTTTGCGTCAAGTGAGCTTTTTGGTGGACAAACACCGTGTGCATGGGTTTTCTCGGGGTTTTCCCGTTTCCTACCACTTTCTTTATTTCACAATTTTCACTCATTTCTCATCACCGTCTCCTTTAGCCTAGCTGGAATAATTGAGGGACGTAACACTTCATTTTTCTAGTTTTCATTTTTCAGAAAAATTTCATTTTTCTACTGCTCCTACGTATTATTATTATTAGTAGTAGTAGTAGCAGCAGTAGTGGTAGTAGTAGTAGAGCAGTAGTAGTAGTTGACACACAATAAGTATGGAATGAAGCTGAACAACATTCTTTATTCACGTGGGAATTGATAGCTGTGCCTCTTGGCATCCAAGGTGAGACTTCCTTTGCCTAATTAAAATGAGATATTTCCTAATTCAAGGCAAACCTCACTATACAAGGTTAAACATCTCTGTTAACATTGAAATTATGTAGATGACATACGAATATGGCCTACTGTATATTTACATTGTTCAACCTTTTCAAAAAAATAAAATCAATTAATCGTGTTTTCTTGGTTAAAAGCATATTACCTACAATTCTCAAACCAATTCGAATAATAAACAAACAATATTAACCATCTGCAACCCCGGCTCCTGAATTTGAAACTAATTTTAGTCATTCTTTTTTTTAATTAATTACTTAAGAAAGCCACAAATACAGCCGTGAGAAATTCTATACTATATGTAATTAGAAATTAAATACGGAAGCAGATTGTGGAAGGAAATTGGCTAGGGCCTATGTATAAAGATACTATCCCAATGTTTGTTTGGTAGAATTGACGAAAATCTGCAGAAATTTTAGTCAGAATCTAATAACGAAAGCAGTTCATCAAGAAATTTAATGGGATATAACCTGTATCTCAGGGTTTCTCAATCTGGGGATCGCGACTCCAAAGGGGTCGTGAGAGGGTTTCATGGGGGTCACGAAGATAAGCGGAAAATATTTTTAAATATTAGCTATTTTAAATTTTGCTCTGATAGGCATATTTTTATTTTTATACATACTATTAAGAACAAAAAAAAAACAGGTCTACTAAACATTTTCAACAGGTGCAGAATTGTTTAAAAATCAATTTATATGAAAGGGGTACGATACAAAACTAATGAGAACTACATATTGAAATACCAGAAAAATACATATGAAGTTTTAAAATTTTCAAACCGACCTCATTTTGGAACAGTGAGACGGAACAGATTCGATGTTTGCAATATGAATGAACTGACCAAATTTGGTTTAAATCCATTCGCATTTATTGAAGTTACTGTTTCCAGTATACACAAGAAATAGATGGATGTCGTGAGACCTCCGCAAATAGGTGTATTAAAAATCCTATATAAGCTTATTATAAACCAGAAATTATAAGGGGGTCGCTGGCAAAAGGATGTGATAAAATGGGGGTCGTGATAGCAATTAGGTTGAGAACCACTGCTGTATGTTATTTGTTTCTAGTACAAAGTTAGTTTCTCTTTCTGTTCTCAATAATATCCAAAATCGTTATTTTGTCCCCCATCACTTCTAACACCCCCTCCTCATTCGTTTTCCGCTCGACTCAGCTAATTCTCTTAATTCTTTTCCACATCCACATTCTCAAAGCTTTCGGCCGTTTTTCACCAGTTTCGCGTAATGTGCAGGCTCCTGCCCCATAGAGAACTATACTTTACACGAAGCATTTTATGAGCCTTTTTCTCAACCCTTTATTTAAGATCCCACGAAATAATATCTTCTTCGTCCTAAAGGCTTCTTTCGCCGTTCCTATCCTTGCTTTTATTTCACGTTCGCACTTCCTACAATCACTAATAATACTACCCAGATATCGAAAACTAGTCACCTGTTCTATTGTCTCCCCCTTCTACTTCTCTATATTTGCTTTGTTCCAATCGCAATGCCTGTGTCTTTCTAACATTTATTTTCATCCCATAATCTTCACAGCCATTCCTCAAGTTTTAACATTTTATTGATTTTCTTTTCAAAGACCCATATTATGTGCAAAATATATACATCTAATCATTCTACCTCCTACCGAAATCCCGTCTTCATTATGAAGACTCTTTTCCGCTATCTCTTCTAGATAGATATTAAATAATCTTGGCAAGAGACAGCATCTCTGTCAAACTCCCCTTCCAATTGCGCTTTCCTCTGTCATTTCCTCTCCTATTCTAACTCTTACTTGTTAGTTCATATATAAGTTTCGTTTACGAGTCTTCGATCTTTCCATTCCAATCCAACCTTCTTTAGAACTCCTAACAACAAATTCCCAATTTATGCGGTCAAAAGCCTTTTCTAGATCAATAAATACAACATATATCGCTTTCCCTTTTTTTTAAAAAAAAAAAAAAACTTTCGCCGATTACCCTTAATAATCCAGTTGAATCTCTTGTGCCCTTGGCTCTCCTGAATTCGAACTTTTCCTCCTCAACTTTTTCATTTGTTCTTCCTTGACTTGACGAATGAATAAATGAATTATTTAGTATTGTCGTGTGTATTATGAATATTCTCAGTAATCTATGAAGAGATTCAATAAAATCGTCTTAATTTTCCAAATTAATTCATTGCCTTCTCAATTTATATTCACATATTCTTGAATTTAAAAATTCATTGTTTTCTCAAAGACAGGCTTCTAAAATGTAAAAAACATCTGCGTTGAAAAAGTAAACAAAAATGCTGTATATAGGGCTACAGTGCTTTAACAGTGTTAATAATAATTGCTAAATCATGCTTCCCATTCCTTCAGAAACCCACAAATACGTGATGTCTGTCTTAATTAAAACGTCAAGTACATTCTTTAATTTTGTATTGTTTCGTTTGGACCTAGAAGTGCCTTCCTCTTTCCGTAAACTATTTTTCTTTATTTATTTATTTCTTAATTTTCAACAAACTTCGCTTTAAAAAAAAAAAGAAAGAAGAAAAGTATGTCTGCAGTACTCTAAAGAAATGAGTCGTCTAGAATGTACTAAGTATTACATCAGAGTATTCGTTCACGTTTCCTAGTTGGATAGGGTAATGGACAAGATTGTATTCTTCCGTTAACTTTCCGTAAACAAACAAACAAACAAAAAAAAAAAGCAGACAATTGCCTTATGACGTGGTCTGCGCCGGCCGTTTGAACGTAGAAAGTTCCTCAATTAGTAAGACGCTCCATATGTTCGTCCTTCTCAAGCTATTCTACCATTACTACTAACACAAATACTATCTTACTTTTACACGAGAGCTGCGGTCTGTTTCACTCTGTTTCCCGTTAATAAGCCACTCCCATAGTCTCCAATGAGGCGTGAGTCGTCGTCTCAGCCTGACTTTTTTTTTTTTTAATCCAAGTGAAGCGTTCACCAGTATCTCTTCGACCAATTCATTGTTTAGGCTACTACGGATCTCAGTTTCTGCTAACCACTTTTCTTTTCCTCTCACGTCGAAAGAATTAATATGTATTATATTACAACAAGTCTTATTTACGGAATGAATGCCCTGTCCAGACTAGGGCTACAGTAATTCTTATCTACTGTATGAATATCCTTTCCAAATTAGGGTTACAGTAATCCTTATCTAATGTATGAATGTCTTGTCCAGACTAGGGCTACAGTAATTCTTCTTTGCTGTATGAATGTCCTGTCCAAACTAGGGCTACAATAATTCTGATCTACTGTATGAATATCCTTTCCAAATTAGGGTTACAGTAATCATTATCTACTGTATGAATGTCCTGGTTAGACTAGGGCTGCAGTAATTCTTATCTATTGTATGAATATCCTTTCCAAATTAGGGTTACAGTAATCCTTATCTACGGTATGAGTGTTCTGTCAAGACTAGGACTACAGTAATTCTTATCTACTATATGGATGCCCAGTCCAAATAGGGCAATACGATAATCGGATTTGGTTATAGAAAAATCGATGAAACATCAAAACTAGATCGATATATCGAATACTGAAATATCCAGAAAATATATATATCCAAAATATTGAGCACGGAAATATCAAATACCGAAATATCGAAATATAGGAAAGTATTGAAATATCGGATATCGAAATATTAAAAAAAAAAAATTTGAACATAAAAATATCAAAAGATAATGTAACATCCAACATCAATCAAAAGGCATTGAAATATTGGATATCGAAATACATATATAAAAAAGAATCACATTCAAAAATATAAATATATTACATATGAAAAATTAAAAATCGAATATCCAAATATAAAAAATCGAAAATGAAATATCGAAAACATATTGAAAAACCGGAGACCAGCTAAAACTTGATTTACTAGTTGTGCCTTCTTGTAGTCGGATGGGTAATGTTCCTGCATTCTGTGTTCGTGGTTTCGAGTTCGAGTTCCTGTTGGGGGTTGAAAATCCTAGATGGCACAGCTATTCAACAGCTTAAGAAAATAATTTCTTTCATAATTTGAAGAAAATTAATTAATTTTATTATCACTCCTAGCACTCCTAGGATGAGGGGAAGAAGGGTGTGACAAGTAAACATAATCGAAAACAACCAATATGAGTGTTCAATCCACAGTTTTTGGGATGAATAGTGTCTCACCCGATGTCGTTAAAGTCTAAATTCATCTCCCATCGGCATAGTGGTGACAAGGGGTGAAGATGAATAAGAGCAGTGTCGAATACATAGTCTTCGGGGTCGCTAAGCTGATTGGTGACAGCTCCGATGACACTTGAATCCATTCAGGCAAAGCCAATTAATCAGCTAGTTACTTATAAATTACAAGATTAAGTTAAACTACTCTGTGTTTGATGTTCTTCGTTTGTTTCCAAGAATTTCGTATGAATGTTTTGATTATAAACAAATATTTTAATTCTTATCATAAGAAAGAGTGAATACCTACATGTTTCAACAGTTAAACATAAACTACCTTCTGTCCTACTTAATCACTTATAAATGATAACTGTTGTGTGTCGAAAACTTCTGAATTAGGAAATGTTCAGTGTTAATCTATCATTTGCAATTAGCAAACATCAAAGATGTGAAGATGAAAACGCATATTTCTGCGTGTATTGTTGGTTCATCACTTTCACTTTTTGCATAAGTAATAAGGTTGTGACCTTTGGACATCAGAGAATACTTCGTACTTCATTAGTGCAACCGCTTTATTTTTTTTCTTCTCCCAAATAAGCAATAACGGGCTGAGTTGCGGAAGAAATGCTAACAAAATTGTTCATATAATGTGTGAAATTAATTACTGTGCGTCATGTGAACTCTAAAAACCCTTACAAAAGGATTTCAACATACAAAACATAAAATATAAAGATGGAAAGTCCTTGTTTACGGAAGAGCACGTAGACGTTTGACGTTCAGATATTTGTTTGTTTTATACAATGAAAATTATGTTTTACAAAAGACTAACATTTGATGAGGTAAACGTAAAGATTTTAACCATTTTGAGCTCCTAAATAACGTAGTTACACCGTACTAAACGGAAACTTGTATACAAATTTTTAAACGTCCTACAACACAGGCTGGTCTATCAAAGACTGAATACACAAGGATTATCCTATGAGTGGGACACGTGAGGAAGTCGTCCTTGGCCCCTAGATTGAAGAGATCCGTGCCATAAGAAGAAAGAGTAAGGCTTTTTTTTTTTTTTTAGAAAAAAAAATATTGTTAATTATTCCTAATCTATTCACGAAATTCAAAATATTTCGAGATGATGAACCAACATTTCATATGTTGACTATGCCTAATCTATTCACGAAATTCAAAATATTTCGAGATGATGAACCATCATTTTATAAGACTATTGGGGGCGCGGTGGCTCAATGCTAGAGCGTTCACCTCCGGTGCTTGGGGTCCCTGGTTTGATCCAGCTTGCACCGTGTGGACTTTGTGGTGGACAAACACTGTGTTCGTGGGTTTCTCGGGGTTCTCCCGTTTCCTCCCACTTTCGTCATTCCACCATTTCATTCATTTCTCATAATCACCGTCTCCTTTAGCCTAATCGGCATAACCGTGCGACGTAAAACAAATATTTCATTTTTATAAGACTATTAATGAGGAAATGGCATAACACTGTCTTTGAATTAAAAAAAAAATCAAAGTAGGCGCAAAATAATCATGCTAGACATTGAGTTCTCACTTATATCATTGTCCCAATATTAACTTTCATCCTAGACCCTGGAGATCAACGGGATGATGACCTTGTCAATAAAATAAATTCGGTATTAACCAAACGAATATTCGATACTTACGTGTAGATAGATATTCGAGAGTTGTGTATCCGTATCAGCATATAATTCATACATTAATTTGTATAAGTAAGAAATGTTCAAAGCTATTTGACATGATCTATTTTTACAAATAGTATTTGTGTCACTCTTAAGGGTAATCAAACATCATTAGATACAAAATCTGATAGTTAATAGTTTAAATAAATAAACGATAATGTATATTTTTGTATGTACTTTTAAGTATTGTTAATATTTACGGGCAAAAGTGCTATTTTAAAAGCACAAGCAATTAAGAAGAAGAAGAAGAAAAATATAAAGAAATAATTTAAATGTTTGTATCATATTGAAATATTTATTAATTTCGTTGCTATGACAATTTATTTATCTGTTTGATGTCGTTATTAAGGTAACTATGAAGGATAGAAAAAACGAAGTGCCATCTTGTATAGACTGAATGTTAAAATATTTTAATGTGACAAACAAGATATATGTTGAAAGTGAATATATAGTGTTTTCAGATCCAGATCTGGAACCGGGTTTAGATCCGGTTCTGGAGCCGGATTTCCGAATCCAGGTCTGGAACCGGTTCCTATGATCCGCCGGAACCGGAACTTTGTGGCCATCCCTAGTTCCGACCAACCTAGTTTTTTCAACTTTTAGAAAATAAGTTCTAGTCAATGATTTGCTCAATATTCGAGATTGTCTCGTCGCAAATTGACGGTCTCTCGCCCCTTTCTTTGTCCTGAATTTTAATATGTCCAGCCAGTGATGATGTCCGCCGAGGGCAGATTTAAATACACAAGGGGGGGGGGGAAATGGTACAGCAAAAATACTGATAAACGTTATTGAGGATTTAGGATTTTAGATTTCTTGGCTTTCGACATCTAAGGCCATTTAGACCTTCACGTTTTGAGGGATGACGTCCCTCGGCGAGCACACAATCCGGGGAAAGGAAAGGAAGAAAGGATTGGGGAAGGAAGGAAGCAGCCTGGGACCTATAAGTTAGGTACCACCCCGGCATTTGCCTGGTGTGAATGAGGAAAACCCAGGAAAACCTCATTCAGGGTGGTTTGCCTGAAAAAGCGTTTCACACTTTTTCGACCGAGTGCCCCCACCGGGAATTGAACCCGGCACGATAGGATTTGCTCCGAGGGGAAATTTCGCAGCTTTGGGGGAAATCCACCCCGGACAACCCCCTGAAATCATCACTGTGACCCGCTACAAACTCCGTGCACTAGAGTCTTTTTCTATTTCAAGTGTACCTTCGAAAAATATGTGAAACATATTTCGGCTTCACCCCCGCCATCATCTTTGCTTTAGGGAAAGAAGTGAATTACCTAGGCTGTGTTGCTAACTTGTTATTTAGTCGCGTAATTTTGGCGAGTGAAGATCGTTGGCTACTTAGAATGGCTAACAAGTCAGTGCACAGCAAAACGCGTGAAATAATTCAATGTAGTAATCCAGTCTGCATCCAACTATTGAAAAATCTCACTCACAGCAATTTGTTCGTCCTTTTTCGAGGGAGGTACAGGAAAACACACATTGATAGCAGCGCCAGGGGGGCACAGTTGAAATAGAAAGGCCCTACTTACGGACATTTCCGACATTCATGCACGACTCATCATAAATTTCTGTCAATTGACAATGAATGTCAATCGTCTTTGCATTCAAAACTTAATAACTACGGGAACTTCATACTTGGCGGTAGCGCCAAACGGGGCCTTAATTCGGTTACAATCGGTTGTCAAGTTAAGACAGAGCGTCCCAGCGAAGTGTGCGCACAGGCTTGTTTGGAATTGTGGGAAACAATAATGTACCAATAGCCGCACGAATAGTTTCCTTGCATCGTCATTGCTTTGGAGATCTTACTTTTGGGACTATCGTAGTAATAAAGTAGTGTGATTCAGTTTCAATTTTTAGGATTACATAAAACTTAGTTTTTCTCGATTCCCCCTCCCCCCCCCCGAAAACTACACATGAACTTTCACACTGAGTTGTATCATTTTGTCCAGTGCGTTTAAATCTATCGATTATTCTGTCTCGTTTCTGGACTTTTTTTTTTTTTTTTTTTGGTTAAATACTAGTGATATCGTAGAATTGCATTAATGTTAACGAGAAAAAAAATTGTGTTGCAATTTTTTACTTACAGTTGTAGCTAAAACAATGATGTTAAAAGAAAGGAGGGAGAACTAAAGTTCATGGATAGAAACAACTTCTGAAAATGTTGATTAATCTTCAGATGAGAAAACTTGTGTAGTGTAACAAAGGTTAGTGAAAGAAAAATCCCAAAAGAAGAAAGTTTTATTTGAAGGGAAGAACGAAAAATTTTCACAAGGTCAAGTTTAGTGTCGCGCCTTGGTGAAGATGACAAACACAATTTAAGCAGGAAACCAGCGTGAATGGAAACGCATCTTTACTGAAGCGTAGTGGCATAGCTTCCACCGGAACAAGGTGGCAAGTTTGCACTAAGATGTTTTATATTTTCGTTCTTTTGATGCCGATGTAAGATTTTTTTTAAAACTTGCCATTTCACATTTCAATAATACAGGTATTGCATTGATTTCGAATGTATTTATAACTAACTAGCTTCGTTCAACCAGATTCGCTGAGATCAGCTAAAGGAATTATGAACTCTGACAAAGATAACAAAGAAGATATCGCGAAATTTATGAATCAATCTATGATGGTTAGTTGAAACGGTTATTGTTATATTCGCTCTCATGCCCCAAGTATTTGAGGTTTTAACCACACCAATAGTTTTTGGAATTTGGCCAAAATATTCTTAGGTTTGAGGTTCTTATGTTTGAGAAATGCCAAACAACAATACTTTATATATATTTTATGCTTTATATATCCTCTTATACTGCAAAAATTTCATGTCTCTTAACTCAAAGGATTCCGAGATATGGTCATCTCATAGTAACCGTAATCCCCATTCTTCTCCCCTTTCCACGACGTATTTTAAAACATCTTTCCTTAGTGGTACTCAACGTCACAAATCTCATGTACTATCCATATTTCAAATTCTGGCTTAAATAGTTTGGCCTAGGTGTTCATCAGCTAGTCCGTCAAGACGTGTTCTTTTATATAGGAGACAAGGTGTCCAAGTGTTCTAATATCCCTAGGTTTGAATATCACAAAAATACAATATCTGTGTAATTTTCGTTGTGGTATTGATAGCACTGCTTTCATGGTTACAGACAGAACTGTCTGGTATCTCTGCGTTTAAGGTCAGTTTCAGTTGTGGAGACATACTAATGTGAGTGATTTGGCATGGCTCTTGTCCATCTCTATTGAAATGGTCCCCACGAAACCCAGACATTACAAAGGCAACTCATTAATGGGAACTATCAAGTCAGACTCTCTCACCAGCGGTACAGGACAGATGAAGCAATTCGCGAAACGTCACAAATCTCATGTACTATCCATATTTCAAATTCTGGCTTAAATAGTTTGGCCTAGGTGTTCATCAGCTAGTCCGTCAAGACGTGTTCTTTTATATAGGAGACAAGGTGTCCAAGTGTTCTAATATCCCTAGGTTTGAATATCACAAAAATACAATATCTGTGTAATTTTCGTTGTGGTATTGATAGCACTGCTTTCATGGTTACAGACAGAACTGTCTGGTAACTCTGCGTTTAAGGTCAGTTTCAGTTGTGAAGACATACTAATGTGAGTGATTTGGCATGGCTCTTGTCCATCTCTATTGAAATGGTCCCCACGAAACCCAGACATTACAAAGGCAACTCATTAATGGGAACTATCAAGTCAGACTCTCTCACCAGCGGTACAGGACAGATGAAGCAATTCGCGAAAGTATATTAAGCCTTTCGAAACGTAACTCCTCACATGCTCCACTATATGTCAAGGATGACGTGGAGATGAACACATATGTGTTTACAATATGATGGAGCATCTCGTACAGATCAACTGGATACATAGTTCATATCGTAAGAAGTTAACTACAGTGTCTATTAAATGAATAGACTAAAATTACACTAGTGATACTCAAAGATGGTACAGGGATTTCGCGGACATCCTGTAGAGATTAATTGGATTTTCCTAATAATATATATATATATATATATATTGGCTTCAAGTTATTTACTAATTTCTTTTTTAAATGTGGTGAAAACCAGAGAAAAGACCTTTTAGGCCTCATGTTCTTCAATTTTAAATAATTCCTTTAGTTTCTGAAGACATGTGGCAACAGACGTATATGATATCATTCAACAAATCCAATCTGTGTTAAGTCAAGTCGTCACTGAAGCATACACTAACCAACAATGGGCCAACGGCTAACAAACGGATGTTAACGTTTTCTTTGTGACAACGAGAAAAAGGGAGTAAATCAAAACACATCCTTCATATTCTTTTTGTTGATTGACGAGCGTGAAATAATGAGATTGAGAAAGTTCTGCGATGACAACGTATCATTTTATTTTGTGGATAACATGCTTTGGAATTGAAAGCGATTGCAATGCTACCATAACAACAACACAAGATGCATTAATACTGTATTTTGTTATATATGGAAGATCCTTTATTGACACTTCATGTGTTGTTATAGAGGTAACCAAGAAAGTTCTGTCGCTTTTTGTGGATATCTGTGTTCAATTAGCTCTCACATCGTCAGTTGAATGCGAATGGAGATAAGGCGAAGATAAGTTATCGATGTGGGTATGTCCAATTACCAGGTTGCGGCAGTTCAGTTACACCGTGAACTTGCGTAAGGACAGAGTGAACATGGGACCTCCACAGAGTGTCATAAGGGCGTGTATGTTGTACGAGCTCAAACTTTAATCAAACGCGCTCCAGAAGGGCGGAAGATATGCCAGGTCTTTGGTGAGGGTGTCGTGACTACGCGGACAGTGCCGCGGTGGTTTAACAAGCTTAAAGACGGTGACGAAACATTCGAAGACGTACCACGTGCCGGAAGAACAACACATGTACAAAATGAAGATCTTCAGGCAGGAATAGAGGCGAACAGTGGCCAGACGTGAGGAACTGGGACTACAATTCAGTGTGAGTGGAGATACCATTCGGAAGCACTTCCATCAAATTGGGAAGCACTATAAGATGGGTCGATGAATGCCACATGATTTGACTACGTGCCAGAAGGCATAGCGAGCAGACTCTTGTGTTTCTTTGCTGTCTCGTCTGACGAAGGAGCCATTTCTGGACAGGGTGTTGACATGTGATGAGAACTGGGTTCTGTACGAAGCTCCATGGTGCTGTCTTCATTGGCTAGCATCCCATGAACCGATTCCAAAACAGCCGAAACCAGCACTGCATCAGAAGAAGGTCCTCCTGTGTGTTTGGTGGACTGCTCACGGATCGTGCATCTGGAACTCCTACCAGTTGAACAGAGCATCAATGCAACTGTGTACTGTAAGTGGTTAAACCGTGTTCAAGAAAAACTCAAAACTCTGCGGAGCCAGCACTTCTGAATCGCAAAGGGGACATTCTGTTACAGGACAAGGCTAAGCCTCACGTGGCTAGGATGACCCAGTACATCATACTACGCTTTGGATGGGAAACTCTATTGCATCCGTCATATTCCCCGGACATTACACTGTCCGATTATCACCTATTTCATTTCTTGGACAATCACCTTAGAGGACGCCAGTTCAAATCCCTAGTAGAGATGCAAAATGCACTTGATACTTTCTTCGCTTTATGGTCTAGAAAGTTCTACCGCTATGGAATCCATGGCCTCTCAGAACGTTGGCAGAATGTGATCGATGCTGATGGGGACTATTTTTGATCTCCCAGGTAAGTCTTAGGTGGCATATCGATTTTAGAAGGTGATGGGAGAAAGAGCGACAGAACTTTCTTGGTTACCTTTATACATGCATATTTTATATTATTAGGGGAGTAAAGAAACTGCTCCCTAATGACTATATGGTTAGTGTACACGCCTTTGACACAGTACACAAAAGTTCAATTAACGGTGGGAGTTCATATGGTTCGGATACCACTAAGAGCAGCTCCATGTCTCATATAGCCTCGGTGCTGAAAAGGTCATTAAACCTCAAACCATCCAATTAATAGTAATAGAATAGATCTTTAGCTAATGAAGGTTGCAAATGATGATGTCAAAATATATTACGGTTCTCAAACTATAAACACACCGAATTATGATTTTCGGTTTTATGAATGGAATTGATATGTCGAAATGCATTCCTGTTTTCTTCCCGAAGCACCTCGAATTAAAACGTTTATTCACATTCAGCGGCACAAACTCAAAACATTTTCGGTTCCTTTGCTGTTAACAACCTGAGGATAATTTGAAACTTTTGGGGATCAATTTTAATTATCCTATGATTTTAGTCTCTGGCAACATTGCATATCACCACATTGCCTTTGTGCAATAGTTAAAGTTATATTCACTTTTAAAATAAATGGACAGGACTTTACTATCTTTTTACATTTTATGTCCAATTGAGTTGTATTTCCAAGCTTACACTGAGAAAAACCTGTTATCCGGATAGCGGTATATTGTACAAATATACGGAATTCATATGTTTACCACGGAAATTTGTACAAAGCATACTTTATCCATATGCAACATGCGTACGTTTTCAGTTATGCCTTTGCTGCAGGATGTTACATATAGTCGTACGTATGTTTTATAATACTTTCCGCATAAGTATTCCATCTATGCGTACTTTCCGTATGAAAGATAGCACTGTGCATATAGGCGGTAAGGATCTCACATATAGATGGACATATATAACGCATAGCAGAAGCATGTAAAATACCTATACGTATGTGAGATCCTTACCGCCTATATACATTGCTTCTGCTATACCTTATGTATGTCCATCTATATGTGAGATCCTTACCGCATATATACGGTGCTTTCTTTCATACGGAAAGTGCGCATAGATGGAATACTTATGCGGAAAGTATTATAAAACACGTTTTCAGTTATGCCTTTGCTGCAGGATGTTACATATAATCGTACGTTAAGTCCAAAACTACAGGATTTACGCATGTAACCTACGTTTTCACACACGCCATATACGTATTTTTCTCTTTGTACCAGTTTTTTTTAACAATAAATTCATTATCTTTCACATTTCGTGTGAAATTAAATATAATGGATTTATATTTACAAGTCAAGATAAACCCATGTTAAAAAATTCATTTAATTATAAAAAAAGCATTATTATTTTCTTAAGAAATAGCTGGACAATCACACGAACGATGAATTGAGTTTCTCTTTAACGATTCTTATTGAATGATTGAGTAACATCACATCAGCACATGATATATGACCATATTTGAAAAAAATTCTTCTTGTTGTTGTTTTAATATTTGCTTTATGCAAATGTGAAAAGGCAAAAGAGCATGGAAGTCAAGGAAACTCATTGAGGTCAGGTGAAGGATTAGTGATCCATGTAACCATTAGTAGGCAACAAAAGAGAGAAAGAGAATATTTTGGGCAGTTTCATGTCATCAATGTACCACTCATGTCTGTAGCATACATAATAAGAATTACAATGCCAAGGATATCCTCGGGTATGAGCTAACTATTGCAACAAAGAAAACAATAAAACACGAAGCTGGAAGAAAGTAAAAATGTGCTATTTAAAATGTCTTTTTTTTTTTAACTTAATCAGCATTTTTAAATTATGATTCATGTTAAATTCAGTTGTACTTCCAAGACACTAGCGTATTTTAGAAACTATTAATTTACCATCTTCAATATTTTATCTTCAATTGAGTTGGAATTGCAAGCTCTTCTAGTGTTTTCTACAACTATGAATTGGATAACTTTCTCATTTCATTTTAAATAGGGTTGTATTTCCAAGCTTATGAGCATTTTATTTTTAAAAATGAATTGACTAGATTTCATATTTCATGTTAAATTTAATTGTACAATATTTCCAAGCTCACCAGTGTATTTCTAAAATTATTAATTAACTACACATCTTTCATATTTCATATTCATTTGAATTGTGGGTTCAAGCTTAAGAGTGTTTTTTTTTTAATGGCTCCCCCTCAGCAGCCGCCGCTGCTATGAATTGACTATCTTTCACATTTCACGTTGAATAGAACTATATTTCCAAGCTTATCAGCATTTTTTAAAACTATGAATTGACTATCTTTCACATTTCATATTAAATTGAATTGTACTTCCAAGCTCACCAGTGTTTCTCTAAAACTATTAAGTAACTGTCTATCATATTTCATGTTGAATTAAATTGCGGGTCCTGATCTGTTAAAACTGTGAATTGACTATCTTTCACATTTAATGTTCAATAAAATTATGTTTGCAAGCTTATCAGCGTTTATTTATTTTTTTTTTTTTTAATGAGAGTCAATTTCCAAATATTTTCGACAAAAGAAGTTCTGATTCTAACTTCTTTTACAATGTCCTGTAGCAATAATGAACGCACTAGCTCTAAACTTGATAATAATATTAATAATAATAATAATAATAATAATAATAATAATAATAATAATAATAATAATAATAATAATAATAATAATAATAATAATAATAATAATAATAGCAATATGTACTTATTAAGTTAAACTTTTTTTCTTTTTAATAGCACGTATGTAAATATTGTAGGTCCATAGGAAAATAAGGATTACTTCTAAACTTACTCCTAATTGCAGATGTGAATAAACGAAAAATTAATTTAAATTTTGAAATACTTAAATTTTGCTTTCATGTAACTCCATAATCATTCCTGGAGGCGCGCTGGCTCAGTGGTAGAGCGTTCACCTCCGGTGCTTGGGGTCCCTGGTTCGATCCCAGCTCGCGCCGTGTGGACTTTGTGGTGGACAAACACCCTGCTCGTGGGTTTTCTCAGGGTCCTCCTGTTTCCCCCCACTTTCTTCATTTCAGTCATCTCTCATCATCACCGTCTCCTTTAGCCTAACCGGCATAACCGTGGGACGTAAAACTTAAAGATTTCATTTTTCCATAATCATTCCTTCTTTGTTATGTTTTACTACAATATAAGGGAAATGACAACGATAAAAATTGACATCCAAAGAGAATACAACGTACTAGTAACATGCTGTAGTCTAAGTAATATACTTGTTTCGCCTCTTTCCTGTGATTACATGAATGGAGTTTGCATGTCGTCAATTTCCCATTCTGACTTTCCTTTACCTTTCGCGTATATTGGATTGAGATACAATTCTTACATCAGAGTAACCTTGAATGCAAATGACCAATTACCGGTACAAACTCAGAGTACGTATTCTCATACGATTTTTTTTTTTTTTTTTTTTTTTTTTTTTTTTTTTTTTTTAGTGTTTTGATTTTAAAGTTGCATTTGCTTCAAGTATACTCAGAGTTGAAAGAACTTTTTTGACGTCATTATACCTTCGAATATTACTATTCTTCCACTTTGCGTTTCAAATGGTATTTTGCTGTTTTCTCTCCTTTCTTTTATTTTCTTTCTTTTTTTTTTCCTTTGCGTGTACCATGACCTACAACACTTAAAAAACATTTTCTCAGTGACATTGTCATGATTTCAAGATAATACTAAATGACAAAGAAATATCGAAATGAATTTTTTTTTTCAGTTCAACGCCCCAAAATTATGTCCTTTAGGCTAAGGAAGACGGTTTATTAAGGCAAGTAAATGATTATGGAAGAATCGGTGGAATGAGAACGTGGGAGGAAAGCGGCAATAAACCCGAGAAAAACTGACGGACACGATGTTGTACACTCATGTCCAAAATTATTGTCGCATGTCTATAAACATGTTCTTGTAAGGAATATAATTTGATAAAGAATTCACCCGGTATTTTTTTTAATAATGTTATTATGTGTGTAATCATCAGAGACATGTATATGGCAAATTTCATGTCAAAAGAGCAGTAAATAAGAACAATAAAATGAAAATAAAACTCTCTTCTCTATTTACCAACATTTTGTTTTACTCATTCTAATTTTCGCATTTATAATTCTTTTCCTATGAAATGTACCACAAATATACATCTTCCGATTATGCACATAGTATCAATATTGAAAGTACTCTGCAAAGTCATTATCAAATTATAATCGTACAAAAAGACAGTTATAGATATGCGACAATCATTTTGGACATGAGTGTACATCACAAACTTACTTGAACGGGGATCGAAACAGGGACCCCGAGGACCAGAGGTAAGAGGTCTACCACTGAGCTACCATGTCTCCCCAAAGACATAATGAAAAACAAAATAACATAACTAGAAGTGTCACGTGTACACCACGGGAAGAAGTCTGATTCGTAAGGCTTGATATTTTCTCTAAATTAATATTGGAACCGGAAGTTGTAATGGATTCTATCACTTCTGGTTTTAGTAAAAAAGAGTGGAGATGGACTATATTCTTGGGACACTTAATCTATTGCAGGAAACCCTTTCTCGCTATCTATGACCGTTTTGAACCTTTTAGTTATCAACGTTAAAACCGGAAGTGGTTGATTTCTAAAATTTCCGGTTTTCAATATCACCTCCACTAACAAACTCCTAACTTTTGACCTTGTACATCCTGGACAAAATTGATGGTGATCCGTCAAATAATTCCTAAGATTTTTTGTTTCCCGGACGGCATACACACACACAGGGGAAATGTATAAATGAGTTTTTATTTAGCCAAACCTTCTTTAAAATACTATTTTAATTTACATCGTATGCACATGTTCCTGAGAAAAAGCAACATTAATGAATCTGATTTACACACATTACCGTTAGGAAGCATAGAAACACTTTGAAGTTAATTGTTACAGCCTTCAACACAATGTCAAGTGCTGTCTTTACTGCAAAACATTACAATAAACCTTGACCATCTTATCTCGCCCGAAAAATGATAAAGCATAATGAATATAATTAGAAAAATACTAGGAAGTAGCTTATTTTCCAAATATAAAAAAGTAATTATAATACAGACGAGACGGAAGTATTACTTATGATCATGAATTTAAGATTTTTTATATATATAAGGATTTAACGATAATTTAACTGTCCTTGAGGCTTTAAAACCTAGACTCTTCTCAAATATGTTTCAAATGAATATATTTATTATTTATGGCTGTTTAAAATATATTATTTATAACTAACTAACTAACTCTATGGTCTATGAAACCCGGAGGTTCAATGTTGTGTTCACAAAAGCTCTCCACTGACTTCTATTCTTAGCCAACTGGATCCAGTTTCTACTTTGTATTCCTATTTCTGCGACATCCATCCCATCTGCGCCTAGATCTTCCTAATGGTCATTTTCCGATCGAATTTTTAGTTAAAATTTTGAAAGCGTTCCTATTTCTTTCCATTCTAGCTACATGACCTGCCCACCTAAGCCTCCTAGACTTGACGACCCTAACAATGTTGGGTAAACCGTATAAACTATGTAGTTCCTCGTTATGAAGCTTTCGCCATTCCCCATTCTCGTTCCTCTTGGGTCCGAATATTCTTCTCAGGATCCTGTTCTCAAATACTTTCAGTCTATGTTCTTCCCTCAGAGTAAGCGACCATGTTTCGCAACCATACAGAACAACAGGCATGATTATCGTTTTATATATTTTAAGCTTCAAATTCCTCGACAGAATTCGCGACGACAAGAGATTTTGAACTGAATAGTAACACAGATTCCCTGCTTTTAGTCTACATTTAATTCCTTCCTGAATATGATTTTGTTCTGTAAATATTGAAAACATATTATTTATATCCACCGTAATTCGTTTCGCTTACGCGCTGAGGATTGTTGCTGATCCAAATCCAGAACTAAAATTCAACATCACTTTTTTTTTTTTTGGGGGGGGGAGTAGGAAAGAAGGAGTGATTTCTTTCCGGTTAATTTTCTCAAAAACGAGTGAGGTTATTTTTTCCATACTTTATAAATGAATGTTTCACTAAAATCCTATAACATGACATCATTCATTAATTGTGAAAATAAATCCATCTGGGGTAGTTTACGCCCTTGAGCAGGGATAAAAGTGAGGAGGAACACGGGGGACATCGTTCCCCTACTTTCAAAAATATCTATGGCATCTCTACACTTCCTGAAATATTACAATGGGCAAAAATAGGCATGGGGGGATGGTGTGACGTCATGCGTTCCCCTACTTTTTCAGAACCACTTTTATCCCTACCTTTGAGCAGCGTCGTAACTTAGATCTTTTCTGGGGGAACAAGCATTAATACGCGTTTTTGGGACTCCTAGAAGTTATTTTTCTAATTCTTGGGTCCCTTCTTTCCATCTTCCTCTTACTCTTTATGGGTCCCCCGGAGCCTGTGGGCCCTCCCGCACGGCAGGGTGTGCAGGGCCGTTAATTACGCCTCTGGATACGTTCCATACATGACAAATTAATTAAGGGGACAATACTGACAAATCTTAAAGCCATAAGAATATATATTATTCTAGGGCTCCTAATAGTAGGATTTTTTTTTTTTTTTTTTTTTTTACTGAAATGGGCCCACGAATCATTTTTGTCTTATTTACCTTTTGTGTGCTGTTTTGTTTATGTAATGTAGTGAATCTGTTTGACGCTTCATTTATAATTTCATGTTTGTATCGCATATGGAATAAGAGCATTTTGTCTTAAGATGGGCCCCTCTGGAACTGCAGGGAGCCTCCCTGGGGACAATTGCCCCTCTGCTCCCTCACAAGATATGGCCCTGTCCTTGAGGGTGAGTTCTTTTCACACAATATTCTGAAAAAGGATTCAGACGATTTTGTTCATATTTCACAAAATTTACAATATTACTATGTTTAAAAACAATCGAAAGACGAGACGTATACTAATGCGTAGTTTTTCGAGAAAACCGAATAAAACCTAAAAATTAACAATGCTCCAAGAACCACGAGGTAAAACTGAAACTGATATTGGGGGACCACGATTTGACTCCCGGCAGGAGCTCATGTGGTTCGGATTCTACGTTAATCAGTAGGTCCACGTTTCATATAACCTCACTGCTGAAAGGGATATTAAACTCAAACTCAAACTCAAATGAAACTGATGTGTATACTTTCATTATTCTTTTAATTACAACGTTAGCAAGACAACAGTAGGCCTACATAATATGGTTAAGAAGATAAAACAATACATAATTTTAATTAATTCTCGGCATACTGCATTAATTATAAAACACTCACAAAGGGCAGTATTACTTTAGTACTTTAGGGATAAATTTTTCTTCCGACGAAGTTATCTGAAAATGAATCTTATACGATTTTCTTTGTTTTTCATAAATAAATATTTCCGTAATAAATTGCAGAATGACATAATTTAATATAGGAAACTGGGAGAGAGAGAAAGTTTGCCTCAAACAATGACCTAAAGCAATTTCAAAGGCAAAATATCGCCTTACACTTGATTCAAATTAAAACACCAGAGTTTAGCAAAAATTAAAATACTATAAATAAAGATTTACTAAACTCCGGATCATGTACAATACTCCTTTCGTTTTCTCTTCTTTCTTTCTTTTTCCTGTACTAATTGTTATATATTATGGTACTAAAGAAAAAATCTAAGACAGTAGTAAAAGTGGAACGGTAGAATTGTGGCAAAATGTTAAAAATGAACTTCAATCAAATAAAAAAAACAAGAGGTTTTAACATGGCAAAATAAAAACAGCTCACCGATTTTTTTCTTAAAAAAGTAAACTAATAAACTTATAAGTACGGTGAACTACTTTTTATTAAATCATATATATATATGTAGGCCCCCAGGTACGTATGTAAAAATTTATTTCGGGTGTTCAAAGTTTTCGGAGGCTTCCAAATTCCATATGAGAATGAATTAAAATTTGTAAAATAACCCCTAAAATTGGACAAAATTTACACAAAAGTCGTGATTACCGAGAGATACGGACCCCCAGGATCTCCTAGCATGCATCCTTGATAAATAATGTTCTACAGCATTTTCGCGTTGATTTGTGTTCTTTTTACGGCCATTTTGCAGGTTGCCCGCGGTTACCGCGCCACCTAATTCCGTGATTAATCGCGAGTTTACTGAATTAGCTAATCTTTAAGGCTATTAAGTACAGCGTATAGTTCTGTATAAGCTCTATGATGAAAAGCGGAAGTGAAGTTATGTCGGTGTGAATATGCTATGCTGTACAGTACATTTCTTTTCATAGTGAACCCTATACAGGGAAATAATCCCATAAATTACATTATAATGATACGTTAAAAAAAAACTCTACCAGGAAATTTATGGTGTGAATATATTAAAGACTCATGGGAAGGTTGTTTTGTCATAATAATAATAATAATAACACAACAAAAAAATTAACTCGACCTACTAACATACACATGTACTAATTGCTTAACAAAAAACTACAAACATGAGCATTTTTTCTGTTTTCTTTCCTATAAAAAACAAACAATGATCATGACAAATTTATTTAAAACTACTACATCAAGGAAGTGCACAAAACATATTATAGTCTTTTGATTGTCGTCAGAAATATTTATCTTGGAACATGGCCATTTTGTTAAATTATACATGCTACACTTGTAACGTTGTAACATAATTGCAAAGTATGTCTTTGCCTAGTTCGCTTATTATTTGTAATCCACGCACGATTCATGAGCCCAACACTTAAATAGTATGCATAACGTACCATATACACCTATGTGATTACTTTTACTCATTCCTTTTTGAAATATTAGCACACTTGAAGGTCACAGGTGCTCCTTTCCCTTTTTACTCATTTCTTTTCGCTTGCTTATAAGAACGTAAACATTTCACAGACTTACATGAAAAGAACACTCTCCACGAACTCTCCCTTGATCTAATGACTAGCGTGTGTACCTTTGGTTCACATGATCTCGTTTTCGATTTCCAGTAGAAGAACACAAAAATTTTAATTTTGCCAAACATAATCTTTCACTAATAATCCTTCTCCTTTAATCTAAAGGGCATAACAATTGGATTTGACACTAAAAATTCATCTTTTTTTTTTCATAACACATTACAGTAATTTTCAAACTCCTTTTCTCAGAAATTGTTAAAGTTAACTTGTCATTAAGAGAAAAGATATGAATAGAAAATATGAGTATAAGCCGAAGAATATTGAACAAAATAAAAATATAAAATGTTGCGAAATAGTATAACTAGATAAAAACTGAAATATCTAGAATGTGCGTATACTGACAAATTATAATGCCCACGAGACAATATTTGGGGCTGCCTCGTCTCGATAAGAACATCTATTTCCATTTAAAAAAGTTCTATCTCGTCTCGTATATTGTCCCGAAAATGCTGTCTCGTCTCATGGGCAACAGTACTGACTAAGTGATTTGCGTAATAAAGCTTACATGGTACGACCACTAGAGTTCTAATTAGCTCATCAGCACTCTAAAGGTAACTCTTGGATTATTGTGCCGCAGTGTTACCATGATCCTCCCACTCCCTAAACACTTAAGGGTACTAATATCATATTAATACAGTGAAAAAACAAACTAACTGAGACTTGAATTAGGCAACACAAAATCTCATAATGTACAAAAATATCGAAAACTGGAAACAGATATATTAGATATAGGTACAAGTTTAGTTGCTTTTGCAGCTTAGTTATTGATCAGTTTCTAACAAGTAGATACCACCACCCACTTCAAACATACATAAGAGGTTTCTTGTTTAGGAGGAGTTGAAATACAACTCCCTGCTTGACAGAAAATATTACGAATATCTTGTGTCTGTGTTATATGACAATACGGTCAAAGGGTGTGTTCCGAAGTAAGTTGTTCTGAATGAAATTGAGTGACTAAAAGTAGGTGGGGATAAAAATTCTAGTGCTATATGTACAAGACGAGAAATCCTGTAAAGGCAACTCTTGTTCTAAGTTTATGTAGAAGCGGAAAAGTGGGGAAATGTGATGTTTTACTTACATACATGTGATACATGTTCTGTCAGAAGAGAAAGCAGAACTCATAGGAGACTGTAGACGAAGAGGATGAAGAATAGGTCAGATCTACAGCAGTGCAATAGGTTAAGTGTGTGATAGAAAAATCGGAAAAAAAAAGTATTGACGGTTTGTCATTACGTAATTCGAAATACAAGAAAAAATGTCTAAGTTGACAGAAGTTGAAAGTGCAAAATACTCAAAGAAAATCCAGTTTGAAAGGTGGTGGAATATATATAAATACGCTTTAAATTGATATAACTATAGGAATGATACAATAATTTTAAAACAAAGTTTCTGTGGCAAGCAAGATGTCTCTAATTACTTGTTGGGAAGATGAATTTATTGTAGGAATATTGTTTGGCCTGATACGTAATTTGTGTCATCGAAAATTAAATGGAAAACTTGAGAGATCGTAGATGAAATAAAGCAATACTACTTTGCAAAATTTCTTTTGGTGTAGTATGAGAAAGACCTTGGATGTCAATCGATGTAAATGAAAAGTACAAATAATAACAGTATCAGAAGTACATGAAGGAGAACGAAATTAAGTTGTTAGAAAACCCTAAAGTAATGAATAAGTAAATCATATCTGGAATGCCAAACTCACCTATTTGTTAACTAATCTCAACAGTTGTTTAGTAACGAACCATTAAAATTATATATATATATATATATATATATATATATATATATATATATATATATATATATATATATATATATATATTTAAACTTTGTTATAACAACATTTATATAAACTTTGTTATAACAACAATTTTCATTAATTTCGATAGTGTCTGAAGAAGGATATGCTAGATATCCGAAACAGTAACAAATTATAATTTAAAATAAAGTAAAGTTTTAAGCTTTGGTCAGTGTCTCTTTTGTTAAAACAATTAATCCAAAGCCATGAATAGTATTACTGTATATATATATTTCTATCAACATACACAACATTCGTGTGCTAATGACAGGTTCCGAAAACTAGTTAACTGTTAAAGTTTCTCATGCGTCTAACTCTACATTTGATACCGATAGCTTCGTTCCAATTACCATTGCTTTTGTCTTTCTAGCATTGTTGTTCTTGTAATTCATTAGATATTCTTCAAAGTTCTAACTCGTGCTTTCTAATATATTTGCAGAAATTAGGGATCATATTTCTGCGCCTTCGCCATCTATGGCCATTTTTAGCCTGTGGCGATCACAGTACTCGAGAAATGGACAAGGAAGAAAGCAATGTGGGCTCTTTATGTCAGATACCATACCAATATTTACCTGGTATGAGTAAGAGAAAACCTGATGGATGGCTGTCCTGAAAAGATTTCTACAGTTTTTTGACCGAGAGTCCCCATTTGAAATCAAATCTGAGATCGCTTGCACTAAAAGCAAGAGGGGTAGCGATTACGACAGTACGCAGGACCACAATTTTCTTTCCTATATACCTAATCCTTATAACTCCTACCGAATATCTGTCTTCATTATGCAGAAACTTCTCCATTATCTCTTCTACATAGATATTATACTAAAATTACGTCGGTGTGAGACAGCGTCCCTGTGGAACTCCTCTCTTAATAGCAGGTAGAAGATAAATGAGTGGGAAAAGGGAAACGTCAGTTGATGTATAGTGTTAACGAATGGAGTCTCACGTTAAGAGATGGAGCTTCAGTGGTTATATGTATCGAGAACACGCATTTGGCGGGAAGACCCTGGTTCGATTCCCGTTGGGAGCTCATGTGGTTCGGACGGATTCCAAGTTAAGCTGTAGATTCACGCGTCATATAGCCACGCTGCTGAAATAAATGCTAAACTGAAATCGAATCGAATGTAACGCTAAGTCGCCTCCCTGCTGGTTTAATGGTTACTTTACGCGCTTTTGATGCACGAGATCCTGAGTTCGATTCCTGTTGGGATAGTCTTCAAATCTCAACGCAATACAGTGGTTGGGATTCATTAATGATGGTATATTATACATAAAACTCTCTTCACACAGTAATGTGTTAAATTCAGATTTGATATATATTGTGCACAAAGTAACTGTCCGTCATTTTTTAAACCTCAAGTTTCTACATTGCATTGCTTTCATGGTGATTCATGATCTTCAAATTATCCAAAAGAGTTTCCGTGGTAAAATAGCTTTCTTGAATATTTCCCCGTCATTATGGATCATTTTCTAGGGTCATTTGCTGTTATTTTGATATCAATCATTAACTTTCGCTTTTCATATATATAAAACGCAGAGGAAGGAAAGATGAATATATATGCATAATATTCTTTCTTCTTTCCTTCCTCTACGTTTTATGTTCATTCGCCGTTCGCCGTTTTCTTCTATATTAAGAAAAAGACCGGAAAACTATTTCTAATTAAATTAAATTGTATTTAAATGATTTGAGTTCAAAGTACTGTTGTCCCATACAAAGATGCCGTGCAATGAACTGTGATTTTGTATCATGCACAAGAGAGTACACAAAGTATGTTCTCTGTATAGCTTATCTAGAGAACTTAGAAGCACATGATACTAGTACGACATGTAAAACTATTAAGTATTGTATTGCGAAGGGAAAGAGGCTGCCTTTCATAACAATATTGAGAAAACTTTTTCTTTGTTTTGGTGGGGAGAGAAAATTTAGTTTTAGAAGAATAAAAGAAAGTGAAAGAAACGTCCTTCTCAAGACCAAAGAGCAAAAGGAAGAAAAAAAAAAGTCCCAAGTATTGTTATTACTGTATATAATATAATGTACTATCATACACATAAAGAAACACAGACCATGGTCACTCCATTTATACAGGGTGTTTCAAAACAACACCAACAACGTTTGGGAGGTGATTCCTGACATTAGTCATGCGCACGAGACAAGATTTGTGGCTGTCTCGTCTCGAAAATGTACTGTAAAAGTTATGTCTCGACTCGAAAACTGTATATTTTTCTATTGGAAGAGCCGTGTCTCGACTCGCATTTTGTCAAGAAAATCCTGTCTCGACTCGTCTCGTGTGCATCCCTACCTGACATCAAGATAAGACGAAAAGTACAGACCAACCTGGATGCATATATGCTTTCTTTCGGAGATATAGGCTGTCGAAAACATGAAAAAATGAAATTTAAAGGTCCATAGCTCCAAATTTATGAGATATTGTAGTCGAGTCAACATTTAACTTAGAAAATATTATGTGCGCTATCCATAAATACATGTTTCAGAATCCTAAGGCAATCACGCAACAACGTTTATAGAGGCAGTTTGGCTACGAGCATATAATTTGAAGTACTCACCAACTGCAACAATTAAAATTGTTGCGGAATTACCGCAGGATTCTGAAACATGATATTTCGATAAGGTACATACTAGTTCATAAACAAAGTGTTGACCCGACACGGTAGGTCACATAGTATCCTCATAATTCATTTTTTCATGTTCTCGGCAGCCTGTAACTTCGAAAGGAAGCATTTGTTTACCCAAGTTGGCCTATGCTTTTCATCTTATCTTGGTGTTAGGAATCACTTCCCAAACGTTGTCGGTGTTGTTTTGAAACACCCTGTATATTTTCTATGCTGAATTTCGAAAATTGTGCACATGAATTAGTTAGTTTATCTTGCATCGTATTCTTTAGCATTTTTAGTTCTGAGCACATCACCAGCCAAGCACTTGGGCGCAGACCCCCTCCCAAAAATGGTGTCTAAGTTGCCCCCTCCTCCTCAAAGAAAGATAATTAGTTCCTACACTGATTTGCACATCATATAGAAAGGAGGCAATACTTAGTTTGGTAGCCAGTGTTCTCATTTTCCATACAAAATCAATCCTTACTACCCGCTTACACCTCTCGGTACAATTTTGTCCTTTCGATCAAAGAATAATGCATCCTTTGCTATGACCAAGGACGTATGCAGGAATTTATAAGCAGGATGCTATAGAACTAAAAGGAAACGAGATCGGGGCCGACCAAAGAAGAAGTGGAGAGATTATGTGAAGAAAGATATGGTATATACAATGTGGTGTCACAGTGGATATGACATAAGGTAAAAACAGGTGGGTGACAGAGATCCTAAAAGCCGACCCCAACTAACTGGGGAAAAGGTTTAGAAGAAGAAGAGTCTTTTCCATGTATGTTTATGAAGTTTCTTCAGTTCTTTGGATTGAAAATTTTTTAACAAGACATTTTACAAAAAAGATATTTCTTAAGTAAAATTTCCAGTTTCTTCCCACTTTCTTCATTCCACTATTTCATTCATTTCTCATAATCACTGTTCTGCTTTAGCCTAGCCGGCGGCGTAATCGTGGGACGTAAAACTTAAAGATTTCATTTTTCACTTCGGTAATACACAAAATTCAGAGGGAAAAAGCTGTGTAGTAGCAGTAATAATAACACATGCTCAAGGGAGAAAAAAAATACCTTCTATGATGTCAGCGAGCACATGACAAAACCTTACGCGAATTTCAACAATAAAAATAATACGGTAGTTTACTTGTATTATGATAAAGTGAAAAAAGGGAAAAAAATAATTATTATTATACAGTAAAATGGGCGGTGGCGTTCACAACGTTAAGTTACACGATTTGTTGTTATTTGAGCTTGTGTAAACATTAAGCAATGTCCAACTATCTCGTGTGAATATTTATACAAATTTTCAGCGACAAACAAGGCCCACGCATGAGAAACTGCTGTTGAAGGAAGTAGGATAATTCACATAAATAATAATATAAAAGAGTCGACATTTTGCTTTCTTTCGGTCTTTTCCTATCTTTACACAATGTTGCTTCATTCCTTGCTAAGATACCACATTTTATTCCTATTATAAATTTCACTTTCTTATACTTAACATTTTCTTCCTCTATTTTCATAACTCTGGACAGGTAGCGAGAGAGGAAATTCAGAACGTAATTCAAATGTGAATTCATATCTCAGAAACTAGGTTTGACCGTCAGCATCTCTAAGAAGGTTTGTATTTCAATTACTCTGTATAACTATTAGTGTTGAGAAAGAGTACCTTATTATTGTTATTATTATTATTATTAAAAGACGTATGTTTCGCGTCATTGCCTAAGATTTGAGACTCACCCTCAATATCTGCTACATTAGGGTATCATTGTGTTCTTATTAGTACATTGCAGAAGAAAAAAAAATGAAAGCTTCAATTTGATGTCCCATTGTTATACCCTTTAGATTAAAGAAGGTGGATAAATTGAAAATGAATGATTATGAAAGAATTGGTGGAAAATAAAAAAAAATATGGAAGGAAACGGGAGAATGCCAAGAAAACTCATGGACACAATACAGGGTGTATCAAAAACGACTTTACAAATTTGAAAACTCGTATTGATTTATTTCTTCGTAGCAAGATACATCGATTTTTTAAAATCTAATACGTAAAGAGGATGTGGCTTCTACTGGTGATGTGAAACACACTAAACTTTGTCTCACTTGCTATCCAACGTCTTCAGACGTACGGGGGAGATCTGAAGATTTGTTGTGTCTTACCGAACATTAAGTTTCAATAAAACACTTCTGCCACTAATAAATAGTAGACCTACTGGGATATCTTTACTTGTTCGCAAATTTGGATTATTCGAGCCAAAACACATAGCTAGACACGCTCGGGACTAGCAACGGCAGCCATCTTTGTTGCAACTGCCGCTAGCGCTTGTGGTGGCTTGTTTCTGAACTAATGTACTGCGTGAGTCAAAACTTGATGTATATTTTGCTACAAAGTGACACCAAAACCATGTCAAATGATAAATCAATACGAGTTTTCAAAGCTGTAAAGTTCTTTTGATACATGCTGTATTATACAGCATAAATTCACATTGCCAACGTATTTCCCTATCTTACTTTTTTTTGTTTCATTCTTTCATCTCCAAATTATGGCTCAATGGTAGAACCGGTAGCAATACCCGAGTTATCTCGGGTATTCGGTTGTGTATCACGCGGCGCAATCCTTCTGGGGTCAAGTCCCACTGAAGAGTATTGGCATTTTAACTGTCCTCGAAACTTGTTTTGACATATTGAAAAAGTGATAGTGTGCCCACCTGTGGGGCGAGGAATCCTTGGTTAGATTCAAGCTCATTTAAGATTTTGGTAGAAAACATCGTATTCGTGGATTTTCTTGTGAATTCTCACATTTTCACCCATATTCTCATTTCACTAGTTGAGAAGCATTGTAGTGTACGGGCCAGAAATATAGACATTAAACAAAAATGATGAAAACCGACTGGAAGCTCTGAAAATGTGGGCGTGGAGAAGAATGGAGAGAATTAGCTGAGTCGAGCGGAAAACGAATAAAAGTTTGTTACAAGTAGTGGAGGAGAAAAGAACAATTTTAGATATTATGAAGAAGAGGAAGAGAAACTGATTGAGACACTGGGTAAGAAGGAACTGTAGAATTAGGAACGTGCTAGAGGGTATGGTGGCAGGAAAGAGAGGGGGATGACGAAGGAGACTACAATTGTTGGACAGTATCAAAACAGAAAAATCGTTTGTGAAGACGAAGAGGTTAGCAGAAGACCGTAGAGCATGGAAGCTTCTTAGCTGCGGCAAGTGACCTACGAATAATGGTAGAATACCTATGATGATTATCAGGCCCGTATCCATGGGGGATCAAGGGGGGTCGGGTCCCCTAAACTTTGGCTGGCCCCCATAAAATTTCAAGGTAGGCTTGTAAATGAAGTATAATATGGTGATCAAGTATAATATGATTGGGTCGCCCCCCCCCAAACTTCTACAGGGACCCCAAAAATTTTGGGCTGGCTACGGGCTTGATGATTATAATAACTTATTTTCATTAGTAATCCGACCTGACACCTCTGACATCTACATGAGACATAACAGTTTAAAAAAATAAATAAATAAATAAAACGCCAAGCTTTTGTGTGATTTATAAGCAGTGGACCTGGTCTGAAACCTGGTATATTGAACGTAATAGCAGTTGAGTATAAAAAAGAAACCGGACATGTGTCTTGGGAATTTCCAAGCTATTACGATACAGTAAGATGATTTATAACTTATAAGTTATTGGTGTAGGTAAGTCCTTTCAAGGTTGTGGTAAACAAAACCCTAAGTTATTTGCAATAGTGTTAAACAGCTTATTTAAGACAACGTTTATTACCTTTTCAGATGGACTTTTTTTTTTTTTAATGAAACTGCTCACACTATATTTGAATCCGTGGTACAATTTCAACTTCAACACATATGTGTGTACGGGGACGACCTCGAGGTTATTACATTCTATTCAGATATGTGTTACATATTATTCATTTTTGTCTAACCCAAGTGGATTAAAATGATTGTATTAAAATGGCCAAATTACATCAGTTAAAGCATTATGAAAACAAACGAGGTTACTAGCTTGAACTTTAACAAAAAAACTAAATTGTTGTAATTATGAAAAATGAGATAAAGAAAATTTTATAAACATATATGTTATATAAAGCATTTTAAAGAGAAATAATGATTTTAAATAAGTATACTTCACAGTTTAAAATACTTCTTTCTTATCGATTGGTGCACTATTATTAGCATACTTTAATAATTTCTTAGGCTGCTGCAATTGCAAAGGTACTTTCTAATAAGACTGAGGCGATACTAAGTCATTGACTTTCTTAAACGGTTTTTTCTATTCTTTTTTTTCCCTGTTATTTTGTTGAAGTTTTCTTTCGGTTTATTGCTCCTTATGTGTTGGCTATCTCTTTTCTTTAGTGTTTTCAGTTTTTTTTTTTTTTTTTCAATTTGGTAAACGTAATAAATAGCTGTATAGGAAAACAAAACAAAAAAAAAAAAAAAACGGAAAATGTACGTACATTTATTAATGAAAATAATTCCAATCATCATGTGTAATTGTGTAATTAAGGTAATATATCTTCTACGGTTCATTTGTCTTTTAAGAAAGTCTACTCTGTATGTACTTCATTATTTTGCTATTGGCTTTCAAAGTTTTTTTTTTAATTAATAGGGTAGATCTACTTGTTTATGGTTCAACATATATATATATACAGCATTATGGTATGTTATCAATTGAATGATTTTCATACGTTAATGTTATGTACCGTATATGTATAGTATAACATGTAATACTCCAATTTCTCCCATAATGATTAAAAAAAATTAACGACTTTCTCAAAATCTTTGCTATTAAATTTCTTTTCTCTGTGGTTGGGCGAAGATTAAAAAATATTCCTGTAACATAATGGTGCTAGAAGACGTACCGACGAGAAGTGTGATATATTTCAATGCCATTCATTCATTATTTTTCTATAAAAGTAAAAATCAAATAAAAGGATTCGATTTTGACCAAATTCTGACCAAACTACTTTTTAAATAACATAATTATTTAATTTTAATAACTGTATGTTAAAATTATTTTGTTTATTACAAACTAAGTACAACTATTATTTAAAAAGTAGTTCACAGGATACCAAAACAACATGATACGTAATTAAATGTAATTGAGTTCGTTCCTCTAGTCGCTGCTTTAACTTAGATTTTGGGGGAAATGTTATTCTGACAACACTGAAAAGTTTTCAGGTTCATATTTTGTGTTGTAGAATAAGATTATCTATGAGTGTGGTAAGTTGCATTTTATTCTCTCCTTTCTCTTATGAATAAACAGGCACGCTTTTAAAGAAATACTGGTTGTGAGTCAAGTGAACTAGAAATAATGAAGTTTTGAGTCAATTGTGCTCTAAAACATATATCTTCCAGTGAAAAGCGAGACTTCTGAATTAGCTTATATATTTTTGCAAAGTTGCAAGACAATATGATCTTAAAAATGACTTTAAAATTAATTAAAAATTAATTTCATTTTTATTATTTTTTTTATCGACATATCTTATAGTAATCGACACAGCTCGAGGTACGAAATATCCTTCAATAGTTGTTGCAGTAGCTTAGAAGAAAGTAAGCCACATGTTAGAGAGAGTATGAAGGTGAACCAGTATGTATGTAGGTATGTTTTAAGACAGCTTCTCTTCGTCTCTTTATGCATTACCTAATTAATACTAGGTGAAGGTCTGGTGCAGGATGCCATGGTTGATTTTGTTTTTTCTAAATAAGCACAAATATCCTGAGAAAGTGAACTGTAAATCGTATTACACAATATAAAGACAATTATAACCTTGATATTTTAACATTTTAACTTGTTCTTAAGAGTTTTTTAAAAAATATATAAATTGATTTAATTCAAATACAGAACAAACATACTAAAAGTATTTTAATCACTGTGACACAGTATTTCAGATAAAAAAAATAAAGTGTTGTGTCACTGTTAGGAATATGTATTTGTAGAAATCTCACTTTTATTTTTGCCTACGGTGTTATATTTTTTTATAATATTATCATATTTTGTTGCCAATTTCATATATTAATAATATTTATTTAATTTTTCCAAAGTTTCGTTTAAGTCAATTAGTTAGTCATATCGTTAATTAACTAGCTTATGTGTGGGCGTAGTGATACAAATGATCAAGTTTAGCCACTGAACTGCGTAATATATTTAGGAAAACTCTTTTAAATTATGTCAATTTATATTATTCTAGTATTGTCGTATCCTAAACATTCGATTCTGTAAATTGGGATAAGTATTTTCAAAATTTGTTTACGCAAAAACTTTGATGAGTATTAGAGATAGGAGGATTATATTCATAGTCTTGTATAAGTTTACATTCCCGTATGTTTTAATGTATCGTTGTCATGAAAATGGGCGTGTGAACCCCTGATTTGCTTAACATCTGCGGTTGAGGCTAGGTACATCGATGGTAAATTTAAATGGAGTCAGTCATAACGGAATTTCTGTTCTCGCATATATATTTCGATGCTGTTAGCAGAAATAAGGTATGTTATACACCTGAAGTGTAATTACTAAAGTCCAAAAGGAATGATTGAACTAAAATTGTGGACGAAACTACACTGAATAAAATAATCGAGAAGTGAGCAGATGGGCTCTTATACTATCATCAGTGACACAATTTGTTTATATGGTTGCTGATCAGTAAATATGGGACAGTACTGTAAGCTGAAACATTATTTTAGTTGAAAGTTTCTTCAAAATGAAGGTAAAACTAGATATAACATTTTGGAAGTTTTAATATTGAAGTTCAAATTACTTTTATATTTATTAGGTAGAAGTTGAATTTTTAGAGCATGAAAAAGGCAAGGAATATAATTCGTGGCTAGTTTAGTTTTGGTTTATCTTTCCACAGAGTAAAAATGACTGTATTTCCGAGCATTGCACAATATTTTACTACATATGTAAATTATTAAGATTTTGGCAGAGTGAAAGAGTCTTGGTAAATAAAAATGTACTTTTGTCTCTTTTAGTTCAATGACCCACAATATATACTATTGACAAAATTCTTCAAACCAGTTTTATTCCTTAGAATAATAAACTTTCAAAAAAATATAAATAAAGCTTAAATTAATTTTGTGACTCAAAAAACTGAGGAGCTAAGTCCCCTCGGCCTCGGGCTAGATCCGGCTCTGGTGACAAATTGGCTTTCTAATGATGATAATGATGATGTGAAAAGAAACCATCTTTATCTATAAATTAGGGTGATATCAAGGGACAACAATCGCTTCAAGCACTCAAGATTCAAAGGACACGTCCCAAATTAAATGTCTCTAATAGTAACTGTGTCCAAAACACAACTCCTCCCTTATAATATTAGAATTTAAATTCTGTTTTTTTTTTTACTAAGTAAATACAAAAAGAAAAAAATCCCCAAAGCAAATTCCTTGTAACATTTACTGAGAAGGTTATGTTTACACATAGTTATCTTGTCTTTTTTTAAAAATGTTTTTGTCAAAAAATGTGACATAAAACGTTCGCGAATTGATTGAAGTCACGAGAAAAAACTCAATCATGACTTCAATTTATCATGCGTTACTACATACGTGTGCAACGTAATATCCTCCCACACACGTTCCTATTACTTTTAAACGATTTCGTTTTTTTTTCTTTCTTTTTCGCCTGATTAATACTAATAAAAAGATAGAAATTCAAGAAGCAAGTGCTTCCTAAACTATGCCAAGGATAACGACTTTTTTTTGTATATAGAAAGAAAAATGAGAGTGAATAGTTTATGTACTGTTAGATAATTGAATATTTTTCTCATTATGGAGTCAGAGCATATCCTCTGTTTGTCAATATAAAAATGCATATTGCACCACACATGAGGAAAAAAAAAGTATATCTTAGAAGTGTAATATACGAGGGATAATCGAAAAAAAGTTACAAAACATAAAACTTTCATGTTATCCATTATAACATAATGAAAATTTATTTGTAGATTAATAACATGTCTGTCTTGGTGCAGGTTTGAATATTTCGGATTTTTATCATGTATACCCGAGAAGATGACATTAAAAATGATGACTCGTCTGGAAAATTAAACAAGAATAGAGGTGAGGTCAGCAGTGTGTTTCCTGTGGGCCGAAAACAGGACACCTGCAGACATTCATAGCAGATTGTAAAGATGTACGGGGAGGGCTAAATTTCAAAGCAACATGTAGGGAAGTGGTGTTGTGCCTTCAAAGAAAGATGGACCAATATTGTTAATGACAACCCTGGACACAGCACTTGAACCACTGACGTTATGCTTGGAACGACCAGAGCACCCCTTCTACAGCCCTGACCTAGTCCCAGTGACTTTCACCTTTTCCCTGTTCTAAAGAAAAAATGGCTGTCCACCATTATATGGCATGTGATTATGTCAAAACGGCTGACTCACGCTGGCTACGTGAACTTGATGCGATTTTTTATGCAAATGGTATAGAAAACTTTATCTGCCGTTGTGATAAGCAGTTGAACAAAAACTGTGGCTAAATCGAGGACTATTGTTAAGTGCCCTCTGTCATTAGGTGTGTTGATAGTTATGTCTTACACATATACCATAATAGGCTTTGTAACTATTTTGGTCATCACTCGTACGTAATTTTCTTTTCATATATCCAACTGATTTGTAGGGATGTGCACGAGACAAGATTTGTGGCTGTCTCGTCTCAAAAATGTGCTGTAAAAGTGATGTCTCGACTCGAAAAATGTATATTTTTCTATTGGAAGAGCCGTGTCTTGACTCGAATTTTTGTCAGGAAAATCCTGTCTCGACTCGTGCGCATCCCAACTGATTTGCTCCTCTACAGTATAAAGAGCTAGTGTAGCTTAGTTGGTAGGGCATCTACCTGCCACTTGAAGGGCTCGACTTTGATCCTCGGATATTTTCCCCTACTCTTAATCCAATGCGACTGTGAGGTTTTCCCGGCCTCTTTAAAGTGAGTATCTGAGTTATAATGGGACTAGTGCGTAGTGTTCATTACATTACTCGATGAGTGCCAAAGTCAAGAAAGAGTGGAGCGGTTAGATTCACACACAGAGTTCTTAGGCCTTCATGATATATTTCGCAAAGGGTGTAGAATGATCTTTAGCTTATCATTTTTTGTAGTACTCTGCTATAAATGCAAGGATTTTAGTGTCAGAGGAAATATATGATACCAAACACTGTTATTTCACATTTGAATTTACTCTGTAGTTTGCATGAGAATTTGCTCTGTAGTTTTAATGAGAATTTACTCTATAGGTTGCATGAGAATTTGCTCTAGTTTTAATGAGAATTTACTCTATAGTTTGCATGAGAATTTGCTCTGTAGTTTTCATGAGAATTTGCTCTGTAGTTTTCATGAGAATTTACTCTGTAGTTTGCATGATAATTTGCTCTGTAGTTTGCATGAGAATTTATTCTGTAGTTTGTAATTATATTGAACTGAATTAGATATAAGTTATTGATTGATATAATATGCGCCTCAATTTTGGACAATATTCAACTGAAACATTTTTTTTAATTAACAAATAATCATAACTTTGGGCCTCTTTCTTTATACGAGGGCACGGTTATAGTACAGTACCAATTTTTAAATTGACAAAAATATTAGTTTTTCTCAAGTTTCTCAAAAACTACACGTGAGAATTTGAACTCGCGTATCTCATCTTGTTCCGGTCGAAGAGAAATATCGATTAGTGTATGTACAGTATATCCATGGACTAAACGATAAACGCTAAAAAAATATTTCAGAGTGTATATGACAGGATTCTTTTAATTTGTACAATGTACCAGTGGGTGCACAGTGGCCTAGTGGTAGAGTTCTTACCTCTGGTGCATGGGGTCCCTGGTTCGGTCCCCGACCAAGTAAGTTTGTGGTGGACAACATCGTGTACGTGGGTTTTATTCAGGATAATCTCGTTTCCTCCCACTTTCTCATTTCACCAATAATTCCATCATCATTCAACTTGCTTTAATCATCATCTCTACTAGAGATGCGCACGAGACAAGTCGAGACAGGATTTTCCTGACAAAATTCGAGTCGAGACACGGCTCTTCCAATAGAGAAATATACATTTTTTCGAGTCGAGACATCACTTTTACAGCACATTTTCGAGACGAGACAGCCACAAATCTTGTTTCGTGCACATTCCTAATCTCTACAAGCCTAAAACGCATAATCGTGGGAAGTTAAACTGAAAATGTTAATTTCATTTCATTGTACCAGTATGGGTTTGTTGTGAGTTCAAATCAATTAAAACTAGCGTCTCAACAAGGAAAAGCTCCATGAATCATTAAAAAAGACCTGATTTACTTTTTTTTTTAACTTTTTTAAAAAAAGCAACACTTTATTTGTCTTGTAACCTAATAAGTATTGTTAACCAAAAACAGGTTTCTTATATAAGATGCAACCCAATGGTTGCTTGCTGTAGTAAATAGTTATTACGTACTACTTCATGGAAATATATTTTCTCTTTCTTTTTTTTTTCATTATTATTTTGCTAAATAAAATAGGATTGTTAAAATGCTTTAGCTACTTTCACACTACTATTCTTATTAAGATAAGCTTTTTTAAAGAAAATAAATAAAAAAAAATATGCCTACAAGGAGAAAATGAATAAGCTACATACTGTGTGTATAGTAGTACTGTAATAATAGATTGAAATTGCACACTATAAGGGAATTTTTGTTTATTTATTTTACGAGAAAACATGTAGTAATACGCTAAGAACTGTGAGCCTTTTCTTGAAAAAAACACACAGGAAGCTATATGCAGAAGAACACTGATTACGTTCCACGGACGTATTTACACTCATAAAAGCATTGAGTCAAGCCTTTATATGTATCCAGCCAGAAACTTGCACATATACATATAAAAACGAGGGTGATTATGTTTTGTGACTTAACACTTGAACCACCCTATCGATATCGATCAAATTTTCATTATAGATGAGATTTGGGCCTTCGATGTTTTTTATCATTTCAGTTTGACAGTGCAACTTAGGAGAGGGGGCGAGGGGATATATAAAAATGATCGAAAATGACCGATATTTGTGTCGAATTTATAGTCTTCGGGTTCGCTTGAATGAACACTGACACTTCAGATGCCGTGTAAATCCAAATTCACTCTTGCAATTTAGGAAAGAAGGAAGGGGAAATATAAAAAAATGATTGAAAATTACCTATATTAGTATCGAATTCATAGTTTTCGGGGTCGCTGAGGCAAACAGTGACACTTCCGACGCAGTTTAAATCCAAATTCAGCCTCTATTAGTAGTCCTAAGGAAATATGGTGACATAAAAATAATTGAAAATGGCCAATATTAGTATCAAATTCATAGTTTTTGGGGTCACTAAGTTGATTGGTGGCAGTTTCGGTGCCTTTTGTATTCAAAAACAAAGCACTCCCCCCGTGCGAAGAACGGACATTCTGCTAGTTAATGCATAAACAAAGCTGTAATAATTAGAAATGTCACGTAATACACTTAACTGTATCATTATTAAAGCAAAATATGTTCTGCTTTTAAAATAGAGGATTTCAGTTTGATTAGTAGTCTGAAGAAGGAAGTGATATACTTCCGAAACTGTAACATTTCTAATTAATTTATAATAAACATTATAGACAGCCTTGTAAGAAAGTTGTATTTAGTTTGTGTTTAAAATATCTATGTAGTGATTGTATTTTTTAATTGTTGATTAGTTAAACTGCTATTTTGGACTTCCAGAACCAGCTCACTTTATCGGTAGACAAATTAAAGGACATTTGCAATTTTTGTCTAGCGTATTTTGGCTAACCAATGCTATTATTATTTTGTAATTGGAAATATGCTTATATTCAAAGTTCAAGCAAGTTTCTGCATACTGATCATAGTATTTGACAATGAATAGAGGACCGAAAAAAGACCTCGTGACCCTTTTCTTCCTTGCTTCAAGGCTAACCCTGCTGCCGCCCCTGTTCCACATATACTGCTGTATTAAACCGATCTAGATTCAAAATAATCACTATGCTCTTTTACCTGACATTGACCTGACATTTCGTTGTCAAATTAATGGTCCTTTATGTTATCGTTCCGGCCAATTTCCCGCGCGCCATAGTTACGAGATGGCGCAGTTATGCACCCATATTGATCTATATTTTCTTATGTTTCTGTAGGAGAATTAATGTTCCAACGTTTTGTTGTTCTTTCCAAATAAAATTTGCCAAAAATAAAGTGGTAAAAGTACAATAACAATACTGATAAATTCAACGTTTTAACTGAAAATGAAGAAGAATATCAACATTTGGTAAATATGATTCACATGTATTATTGTATCCACCAAATAGATAAATAAGCTACTTATATCATATGATGTAAAGTTACGTGTGTGTGTGTCTCTTTGATATAATTTCCACGTAGTAATTAAAGTTTGGAGAACGATACTTTTTTCGTTTAATTCAAATTTTACGTGTTAGGCCCATATCGGTATGTTTCACAAATTTCAGCTCTTAACCCTGTAGGTGTACCATCGCAAGAGAGCAATGCTATGGAGGTAATTCCCTAATTGACAGGATGCAAAAGCCTATACATTCAGCAAAACATATTTTTTTGGGTTCCGTCTGTTCTTGAATGGTCCCCTAAACATAATGTATTAATACTAGGTTTCTCCGTGGTACAAGCACTTGTGGGGCTATGACGTCAGAGGGAAGGGTGAATTTCTATGCTGCCTCACTATTTTTAGGCATGCTCAACGGTCTTCCGCTAACCTCTTCGTCTTCATATGCGATTCTTCTGTTTTGATATCGTCCATTAATTGTAGTCTCCTTCGCCCTCTCCCCCTCTTTCCTGCCACCATACCTTCTATCATGTCTGTCATGATAACTACAGCTCCTCCTTAGCCAATGTCCCAACTACTTTCTTTTCCTCTTCTTAATATTTAAAATTGTTCTTTTTTCCACCACCATTTCTAACACCTTTTCATTTGTTTTCCGCTCGACTCAGCTAATTCTCTCCATTCTTCTCCACTCCCACATTTTGGGAGCTTTCAGTCATTTTTCATCGCAACGAAAAACAGAATGTTTCTAATTATTTATTAATACTGTGAACATATGTTTAAAACAATATTGTTAAAACTGTGATAGTTTTCCGAAGTAGTATTTTTCGTAATAAACATCAATTACATTTCAGAAGGACATGGACAAAATGACGGAAAAAGAGCAGATCACATCAAAAAACGAGAGAGAGAGAGAGAGAAAGGGAAAACTAAAGCAAATCAAGCAATACAACAGACTTATTACAATAGGGTTACGCGACAAAAGGGTTCCTTGACAAAACGGAAAGAGACAAAATAGTTACCAAGAATATATTTACAATTTTTTTTCTTTCCATATTCATAAATAGCATGCTTGAATATAAGTTAAACTTATATATATGAAAGAAACGAAAGAATTACTTCCTGGTTTTCTGTATTTACATGAAATGTACGTGTAAACGAGTATATTTTCTGAATAAAAGGTTATCGGTCATTGAAGAAAGTGTATCTGCAATTGAGTATAGTGTAAATTCATCACGAAACAGGCTGTATTTATTAACTTTCCAACGTAAAATCCTACTGTTTAACATTTACACAAATAGCTAAAAGAAACACAAAAAAAGAGGAAAAAGAAAAGATTTGATGATAGAATAATCTGAATCACAAGAAAAGAAAATTAGATTGTAACCTATTCTTATGTTAAATTAAACACCAACTCATAAAGGTCAGAAAGCATTTTCACTTTCTAAGAGAAGTCATTGCTTCTTTCCGTACATTTAGATCATCGTAGGTAAATGATCGATAGAAGATAAAAGGAGAGCTCACGATTTGAATATTACACTTACGTCTGTAAAAATATTTGAGATTTTCTCTAAAGAGGAAGAGAAATTTTTCATTTGAAAGAAATTGAAGGTTTGTTGTTGTGTGTTTGTGGAAAGGGAAATGACTAGGCAACTCACGAGCCCCTTACTTCCAAGGGCAGGAGGAGTCAAGGTGAGAAGGTTGTTACAATTTTTGCTTCTAAGATGATGACTTGGCAACACTTTCATGTTGTGATTTTTTTTAAAAAAAGATAGAGCGCCTTATGCAGAGTTCGTTTTGACGTATGATTAGCGTCATACTAAAATCCTGACTACTGCACGAAACATATGTTAGTAGAACTCTTTAGTATGGCACTAATCACGCGTCAGAACGACTCTGAATAAGGCCCAGAAACTCCAAAGAGGAAGCGGAAGATTACTTTTAGGAAGTGATATTATTGATACTATTATAATTCTCTTTGTATTTCTATTTTTAATTATAATTATTTATTAAACAATTACAACTAATTATAGGTCTTTTAAGTATAAGGATTATATAAAAATAGAAAAACTTGTAATTCATCACTTTGGTGTTAAGGATCGATCTAAATCTGTCTGAAATCCCAAATATACCTTAAATTTCACTGGAGGAGAATAGGTAACTAGTTAATTAATTTACCAAGAGACTTTCAGTTTAAAGTTGAAAACTGTCACTGTCTGGGTTTATTTTAATATACTTTCCAGGTAGTTAAATAAAATATGTAAATATTGTGATTATTTTCTAACATGAACAATGAACTATTTTTCGATTAGATAATCGAAAATGAAACGAAATGAAATTTTTCAGGTTTACGTCCCACGGTGATGATGATAAATAAATGGAATGAGTAAAATTGAAGGAAACGGAAGGATTTCGAGAAAACTTACACACACGGTATTTGTCAACCACAAAGTCCACTTGGCGCGAACTGGGATCGAAACAGTGAGTCCACATACTTGAGGAGAACACTCTACCACTGAACCAACGAGGACCCCGATGGGATAATTCTGTTTGTTATATTGGCATTATATAACATTTGAAGTTGAATTTTGATAGTCTTTTAAATGGGGAAATAACGCAAATACCCTCCTCTCCCGCAATTTCGGTTCATGCGCGATTTTTGTATTTCTGGGGATTTGTTTTTTAGCCACAAATTGCGCACACGACCACGAAAATGTCGTCAAAACCAAAGACTATGCAGCTACACGATTGATGTTTGTATTCTATCAAGAATGAGCCAAAGATAGTGTGCTTTTAAATTTTTCTCTGTGTAAATTTTTTGTATGTTCTCATGCTTATTTCAGGCTTATTTTTGTTTACTTTGTCTTCGATGTTTGAATGCTAAATAGCCAAACTGCGTAGCGTATGACTGTTGTTCACAATTCTGCGTACTAAGGGTTGCAAGGTTTCATTTTGTAAAAGATCTTGAATATTCTCAGATTGCGTGTTGTTCTATGTATTCTATTAGAATTCTGAACCATAGTTATGAACTAACATTTTCTTTCTGCCACAAAGTAAACTGTAAATATTTTTGAGTGCGCTTTTTCTTGGAAACAAAATGTAAACTATCAACAGACTTTCATTTCAATAAACCAAGAACATACGTGATGGAACTATTGCCGCGATTCTAATTTTTCGTTGGCGTCAATCGCGGCAGAGATTCGTAAGCTAAGCTATACCTGTCGGATATTAGTGTCAAATTCATAGTTTAAGAGGTCACTGAGATGAATAGTAATATTCTCGACGCCGTTCAAGTCCAACTTTAGCCCCCATCATCATGGGGAATTGGGGCTGGAGGGACGTGAAAAATAACACGTCAAAATCACCAATATTAGTGTCAAATTCATAGTTTTTGGTGTCGCTGAGATGAATATTAAAACTCCCAACACCGTTTAAGTCCTACTTTAACCCCCATTGCTGTGAGGAATTGAAAGGCGTGAAAAATAACATGTACGAAATGACAGATATTACCCATTAAGCAAGCACATCTACGGTAAGCCTAAGTTTGCCCTTAATTTGCTTTGATAGAAATTATCTCTGTGTATGGCTGGGCCAAGTGTAAATTTCAAGTCATGCTTGAGGTCCAGATAGCTTTGACGTACAAACCTGTGTATGCTTAGACCAAATGTAAGAATGAAGGCTGTACAATAATTCGTGCATGTTAGACTTAGCCTTAAAGATTATCTGTCTGTATGGCTTTGCCAAGTGTAAATTTTAAGTCGTGCTTGACAGGTGTGTCAATTTAAAGGGATTTTAAGGCTAGCCTTATATTGTGTATTATTGCCAAGTATGAAACAAGCTTGCAATTGAGGAACTAGCTCTGCTATAGCCTTGATTAGGTCTGCAGCAATGTAAATGCAAACTTGTGCAAGTATAGAGTAACTTGACCATGCAGGTTTCAGTAAGGCTATTAAAAGTTTACAATGTTATTAGGGTAGTGTCGAATGTATAGTTTTCGGAATCGCTAAGCTGTTTTTACACAGTCTTGATGACATTTGAGTCTAAGTTTAGGCAAAAAGGGACATTGCAGCCAGTCTGATAATCATATTGACAGGAGCAACGCCAAATGCGTTTTTATTTATTTATTTATTTCACTGATTTCTTTACCTTAAAATATGATATATTGCACAAACGTTATTCTCACCATGCGAAGAACGGGTATTTCAGTTAATAATTTCTTAAATATAAACGATTAGAGCTTACAATTCAGAATAAATTTATTTATTTATTTAACAATCACCAGATACAGCTCAGAAGACATTTGGACATCTACTGGATATCTGAAAAGAACAACAACAATGGGAAGGATTTGGGAAGGTATAGGCCAGGACCTGTTTAATAGCTACCATCACAGCATTTGCTTGGTAGGGCTGCGGAAAACCCTGGAAAACCCCAGTCAGGATGGTCGGCAGCGGAAATCGAACCTACGATCTCCCGAATGCGAAGCCAACGCACCACCACTTGAGGTACTTTGTACAGTAGGCAAAAGGCTCGTGTTGACCTGCCATTAGTTAGTTGTAACTAAAGAGATATTAATATGGAAAGTAACGTAGAATTGAATTTTAACCATTTTTAGAGATGACGAATTGTGATTTTACTCACATAGCAACCACGAAAAAGCAATAACCCGTCTACACTATTAATTTATACTTGTAATAATATAACTTTAGAGGGGAAAAAATCTTGTTCTGGACGTCATAACAACACCAAAGCGGAAATGTAAGTAAGTATGATGTAATTTTCTCACGTTGCGTCACAAAGTTACCGGTAGTGTTCATGTGGAGACAGAGAGAGAAAGAAAAAAGCAAATCTGGTGTAAAAGAAACTATGTTTGAAGATATATATATATAAAAGACGTAATTATGGAAAGAAAACATTGTTTTCGTGCATTCCTTGATTACACGCTCATTCAATTTTGTTTCATTTGGAGTCAAGAAGTGTCACAAATATAAGTGTAATAACGAAATTAGAGTACTCAGTTGTAGTTTAGTATTGATACGTTGTCCTAAGTTTAGATACAGTTTTACCTAATAGCGAATGAACTGTTTGGATTTCAAGAGGACTAAGTTAAAAACTTAAATTCAACACCGCATGAAAAATTCACATTTTTATGTTGGCAACCAACACCATAATTAAATAGTTTAATATCTAATATTTTTATATTTATGAAAATCTTTTGAGGAAGGTTGCTATATATAGAAGTGAGTTATGGCATTAGTCATTTTTCCACTTCTTGGTGTTGTGCCATTTGGCGTAAGATTTACCAAGTAATAAATATCACGAATAACGTTAAGAAACAAGAAAAGTACCAAACTTTTGTACAGATACTCTGGAAATGTCGTTCGGGGTAAAAGTGGATCTGAAAAGGTAGGGGGAACACATGACATCACTCTGTCCCCCCATGTCTATCTTTGCCCATTGTAATTTTTCGGAAGTGGGAGAATGCTAGATATCTTTAAAAGTGGGGTAACGACGTTCCTCTGCGTTCTCCCACACTTTTACCCCTAGCCTGGACTCTTTTACCTCCAGCCCACACTCTTACAACAAGGTCCACACACTTTATAGATAAACACACAAGGATAAATCGAAACTGTGAGTCACGTGTTAAAAATTCCATTTTCTAACACTACAACAGATGATTAGCAACAAGTTTAATATCAAGCCAAACAAGAGCAAAACAAAAGTTACAACATGCACAAGAAATGAAACTACAAGTAAAATGAAGAGCAAAGGAGATCATCTTGATGGAAGAGGTGCAGTAATTCTGTTACTTAGGTTGTAAGATAATTCTGTCAAGGAAATTGAAGCTTAAAATATACAAAACGATAATCACGCCTGTTGTGCTGTATGATTGCAAAAGATGGTCTCTTACTCTGAGGAAAGAACGTAGACTGAAACTATCTGAGAACAAGATCCTGAGGCAAATATTAGGACCTAAGAGGAATGGGAATGGGAAATGACAAAAACTTCATAACGAGGATCTACGTAACTTATACCGTTTACCAAACATTGTTGAGCTCATCAAAATCTAGGAGGCTTAGGTGGGCAGGTCACGTAGCCAGGATGGAAGAAAGTAGGAACGCTTTCAACATTTTAACTGGAAGACCAATCGGAAAACGACCATTAGGACGACCTAGGCGTAGATGGGAGGACAATATTAAGATGGATCTCGCAAAAATAGGAATACAAAGTAGAAACTAGATCCAGTTGGCAAGGGATAGAAGTCAATGGGAAGTTTTTGTGAACGCGACATCGAACATCCGTGTGCTATAGACCATAGAGTTAGTTAGGGTGTAAAATAATGAGCGTTAGTAAGTGCAAACAAGATTTAAAATTCAGAATATCTCAGGTGAAAAAGGCAGTCGAAGGGAAACAGAAGGTTTTAAAACGGAAACACCCATAGAAGCATATGTGGCATTGTATGGATGTGAGACATGGATTCTAGAAGAAGAAGAAGAAGAAGAAGAAGAAGAAGAAGAAGAAGAAGAAGAAAAAGCGGGAAGTGAAAACCTTGGAAATGGAAGGATGTTGAAAACTATATAGGTGGCTTATATATCAAATGAAAGAGAAATGAAAATGATAAGAAAGCATCATACTTAAGGTTGATTTAAAGGGACAAGTTTTGCCGATAGATGTCATTATAGTCTTCGTGTCTCGTTTTATTTTATTTTATTAATATTTTTTTTTTTTTACCTTCCAAAAAAATACATGATTTCTCTTACAAATTTCAACCTACAGATTTCAAATTTTTAGAGAGGGAACTTCATAACGTACTGAAGACAACAATCCGTGTCAAATTTTAAATTTAGAATTTTCTTCATTGTTAAAATGGCTCCATTGTTGAGTTAGATAACCAAACCTTTAACAATGGAACTGTTTCAACAATGAAGAAAATTCTAAATGAAAAATCGGCACTTATTGTTGCCTTTGATAGATTATGAAGTTCCTTCTCTAAAAATTTGAAGTCTTCAGGTTGAAATTTGTAAGAGAAATTGTAAATTTTAGTAAAAGGTAAAAATACATGAGATACGAAGACCGTAGTGACATATATCGGCGAAACGTGTCCCTTTACACCAACCTTAAGACAATTTGCAAAGGAAGAAATAGAATTGTCGAATAGATTTTGAGACGTGGAGAAATTATACGTGTTAGCTGTAGGAGGAATGTCAGAAGGAAAAGTATCTAAAATAAAGCAGTTAGCAACAAGAGAGTAGTAATTATATTTCATAATTATGAAATTTGAGATCATAAATTCGTTTAAAATTTCGTACTTTACAACTAATTAATTTTATTTTCCCGGAACTTGACTCCGTTAATTAATTTTTTGAGATAAAACCGAACAGACTTTTCCTTGTATGTCGCTTAACAATAGTCTTTCTCAAGAAACAAAAGCGAGAGAGAGAGAGATGCTACAGCAACTTTTACTCATAGATTCAAGGCCAATTTACGAAAAACAAGTTTTCTCATTTTGTTACGTCAGTTGTGTTGGCCTTTGACACCGAAGCTTGTATCTTCAATGTGTCTTTTATTTTGCAACATTATGTAGATTTTTTTTTTTTTTTTAAAGGAGGATGTGAAGTTACTTTTAAACAAATGGATGCTGAAGACAAGATAGACGTTTCTAGTATCCGTGATCTGAGCTTATTTTTCTATTTTTTTTTTTTTTTCAACAAACACGGATAGATACTTAAGGTTTAATTCCTTGGTAACACACATGTATACGTCACTCATGGTTTGTAATCACATGTTGGTGACGACTTGTCTCGGTAAAAAAATTAAATGTTTCCTCTTTAAAGTAAGGGAAGAAAACTGCATGTCAGGCACGCACCCAGAAATTTTTGTTAGGGGGGGGGGTCGTCCCAGCTTTGGGAGGGTGTCCAAAACTACAAGTCACTACGTCTATATAGTCTTGAAAGGGTACTATTCTGTACCCGAAACGACGATAACTATTTCCACCTATATTTTCAGAAAATGATAGAACTAGACTATTTTTATAAGAGAAAGAGTACGTATAGATGAAGTGTAAGATCAAATTTTCATGCTTTATGCAATCATTTCTCTCTTATACAAGTACACTTTTATTGAGTTCACTAGAAATTAAATTTAAATTTAAAAAAAAAAAGTACGTTATTTTTCCCCGTTAAAGTCGAAATGCCAGAAAATCTATATATTCTTTTATTGAATCAAAATGCCATTTTTTTTTTTTTCAGAGGAGAGATTTCTCATGAAACAAAATTATATACAAGCTGCATGTTTTAGATTGAATGATGTTTAATTATCATAGGTACCAAGTTTAAGTAACTTTGCACAACTATTCTCTTGCAGATACCAAATATTCAGCGCCGTAGCTTAGATTTTTTCTGAGGGGCAAGCATTAATACGCATATTTGGACCCCCTAAAAAAGTTGTTATTCTAATTCTTGGGCCCCCTCTTTCCATCTTTCTCTTACTCTATATGAGTCCCAGGAGCCTGTGGGCCCTTCCACACGGCAAGGTCTGCGGGGTCGTTAGTTATGCCTCTGGGCCCGTTCCATGTATGACAAATTAATGAAAGGGACAATATTGACAAATCTCAAAGCCATACGAATAAATGTTATTTCTAGAGCCCCTAATAGTAGACATTTTTTTTTATTGAAATGGGTCCACGATTAATTTTTGTTTTATTGAACTTTTGAGTGTTGCTTTGTTTATGTAATGTAGTGAACCTGTTTGATGCTTCATTTATAATTTCATGTTCGTATCGTATATGGAGTAAGAAAGTTTTGACTTAAAATGGGCCCTCGTCGAACGGCAGAGAGTTTTCCTGGGGGGCAGTTGCCTCCCTGTTCCCCCCTACAAGTTACGGCCCTGCAAATATTACAAAAGCCTTATCGAGATGATAACAGACAATCGTATAACTCTCTCTTACAATGTCATGAAGTTTAATTGAGGGTCTCTATTTTACTGATTTTTATGAGATTTTACTGATTTTTTCTTGAACTTTAGTTAATTGTTTATTTTTAAAAAAATGTACATGCATTAGATACAAAATTGGTATTACTTAAACGAAATTTGACAATTAAATAAAACTATTTTTCAGAAAATGTAATTCTTGTCAAGTAAAGGATATTTAAATAAATCTAAAGAATAAATCAGTTAAATTAATAAATTAAGATTCCTATCCATTTAAAACAAAAAACCGAAACACAGTTATTTCAAATAAATCAACGGAATAAAAAATAAAGATTACGTAGGTATTCACTGGGGGTGCTCATTCTCCCCCCTTACCCCAAGAGCTTGGGCTAAACCATTCAGATTTATCATTCCCTACCCCAAGTCTACCATTCCTTCGTCCAAATTTATCATTAGCCCCCCTCCCCAATATATGCCTTGCCCTCGTAAATTTACCATACTTTAGTTTACTTGTACAGTCAGCGACAAAAATGCTTTCCGTTTGGTAAAAATTATTTTGGGAATAATGGTGGAATGTACTCAGTTTCACTGAGTTTCAAGGATGGAACGTACAGAAAAATTACATTCCTTTTTAATTTACTGAAAAATGTGCTCAAATTGTCCTTCTATTCTGGTCATTTAGGAACCTAATTTCATCAAACGGAAATAACTTTTGTTGCTGTCTGTACCTTTTTCAATAAAAATGTATACCCCCTCCCCCAAATATTTTCATAAAAGTGCAACCTGCACCTTAAAACCCACCATGGTGTAAAAACACGGTATTTAACAAATTCAAAAGACCAGAAATATTTCTTTTCAGAGATTGTATATTATTGAAAATGTAACGTCTTTTTTCTTTTTCTTTTTTTTACTTGATTATGCATAGTATTATGCATTCTTTTCATTTTCTTTGTTCATTTATTTGTTATGTATACAATTTTTTTTATTTCGTTTTGTCCAAACTTTCTTTGAGTGATTAACACATTCTAGTAATTAAGAAAGGCAACGAAAGAAAAAAAAAAGTTACAACAAGTCCAAAACAACAAAATAACATAGTTCTCTTTGGTTATAAAGGTAGTAACGTAACTTTTACCTAACGTAATGACTGCCAATGGTTATGTCAGATGGTTCACTGTTTACTTCCGTTTTCCCCTCCCTATTACCGACTTTTTTTTTAAATTTATGTGTGTGTGTGTATATGTATATGTGTAGATGTTTACTCTTGTCCAACCTGGTACATTATTACTACACTTTTTTTTTTCATTTCTCCCTTCCTTTCTGTCATCCTTTTTATTGGAGAAGACGCTTCTTTCTAAGAAAGAGTGTGCTCGTCTGGCTATTTCTAAATCTGTTTTCTACTTTCTCCGATAGTGTAAACCTCCTTTTCTCTCAAATGGAAGCTATCTCTACTTCCTCTCTCTCCCACTCAACTGCTCATGCTCTGATGGTGAAAGTAGTAAAATGATTGTTAAGCAACTTCTGTTACATAGTGAAGCAATATGTATATATTTTTGTATTATACACATACACACACAAAAAAAGTAGATTGGTTAAACGAAAATATTTAAATATCTATATTAGCGTTTTTCTCAACTTGTGAGCCGTGAACAACAAGTAGCCCACGAAGCCATCACTTGTGATTTTGTCAAATTAAATATTAACACCCCCCCCCAAAAAAAAAAGTTGAGAAAAAACTAGTTGATAATATATATAGATTAAAAACTAACTAACTCTATAACCAATGGAACCCGGAGGTTCAATGCCGCGTTCACAAATGCTCTCCACTGACTTCTATCCTTAGCCAACTGGATCCAATTTCTATTTTGTATTCCTATTTCTGCAAGATCTATCTTAATATTGTCCTCCATCTGCGCCTAGGTCTTCCTAATGGTCGTTTTCCGAGTGGTCTTCCAGTTAAAACTTTGAAACCGTTCCTACTTTCTTCCATTCTGGCTACATGACCTGCCCACCTGAGCCTCCTAGACTTGATAACCCTAACAATGTTTGCTAAACCGTATAAGTTATGTAGTTCCTCGTTATGAAATTTCCGCCATTCACCACTCCCGTTTCTCTTGGGTCCGAATATTTGTTTCAGGATCTTATTCTCAAACACTTTGAGTCTGCGTTCTTCGCTCAGAATAAGTGACCATGTTTCGCTGCCATACAGAACAACAGGATAATTATCGTTTATATATTTTATGCTTCAAATTTCTCGACAGAATTTGCGACAACAAGAGATTTTGAACTGAATAATAACACGAACTCCCTGCTTTTAGTCTTCACTGAATTTCTTCGTGAATATGGTTTTCGTCTGTTTGAGTGAAAGCATATATATATATATATATATTGTTGTCTAAAGCGTAAAATTTCAGGATAGTTGAATTGAGATGTGAGAGGTACTGAACATAGTATGTTCAATTGTAATTCTTAAAACTGAGACAAAAAAAAAAAAAAAAAAAAGATATAGATCACGATTTCTCAACCTGAGAGTCGCAAGAGGGTTTCATGGGAATCGCGAAGATAAGCGGAAGAAATAAATATAATTAGAATCTAATACCGGATAAAATTTCTAAATACTTTGAATTTTGTTCTGATAGGCATATTTTTATTTTTATATATAGTGTTAAGAACAACAAAAAAGTAGGTCTACTAAACATTTTCAACAAGTGCAGTGTTGTTTAAAAATCAATTTAGTTGAAAGATGCACGATATGAAATTAATGAGAACTGCATATTGAAATACCGGGAAAATACAAATGCAACAAAACCTGCATATTGAAATACAATTAAAATTGAAAGCTAATGAGATACTGACCATGGTATGATTTCACTAGAACGGCAATCTGGTTCAATCTTCCTGACGCACATTATCAAATCATTTAAAACACTCAATAACTTTTTTTAAAACAACTGTTCAAGTATTTTAAAACCAAAATTAGAAATCAATTTACGTTTTTATCATATGACTCAAAATTAAGAGAGTTAGGAAGTTTTAAAATTTTCAAACGACCTCCATTTTGAAACAGTATGACGGATCGGAGTCGCTATTTGTAATATGAATGAACTGATCAAATTTGATTTTAATACATTCACTTAAAAAATTTCAAAAACCGGTTTCGATTTTCCTGAAACCTGAAAACCTAGAAACCGGTTTTCGTGCCCACCACTAAATTAGACACAGTATCATCTACAGTATCTCGAAGGTCTCGATTCAACTGTCGTCAAATTTTGTGCTTTTGCCAGGTCTACCTTTGACACACGGTGGCAAAGTTCTTGTACCGATTTTTTTTTCTAATGGATTCACAGTAGGTGTTCATAATAGATACTCCAAGGTGTTCGTAAACATTTCAGTGGTTAAGTATAAGTGTATAGTGCTATACGGAGCTCCTTCGTGGCTAAGCGGTTAGCGTACGCGCCTTTGGCGTGGGAGACCCGGGTTCGATTCCCGCGGGAGCTCATGTGGTTCGTATTCCACGTTAATCAGTAGGTCCACGTCTCATATAGCCTCGCTGCTGAAAGGGACGCTAAACTAAAAATCAACTCACAGTGCTATACGTATACTCAAAACGTTTAAGAAAAAAAATAAACGCACAATTTACTTCTGAAGGGGACAAGAGTGCGGTGGTTTATAGAAAATTCTACTAAAGATGGATTCCATTAGAAATAAAGTTTGAAAGATGCTTATTTATCCTATATGGAAGTATTTTCTTTTCTGTCAGTTAGAAATCAAAGGAAAATTATAAACTTTAAACTTGCCTTCATTTTTGTTCTTGTTCCTGATATTTGATCATTGATATACCTGTATTGTATTGTTCCAAACTTTTATGTATGTATGTTTCAATACTTTTCTACATCTAGAGGCATATGTGACACATCAGCGAACTTTCATTATTACATTGACCAAAACCGCTTATAGGATTAATTCAACACCGTGACTTTAGAAGAAGGAAAAAAGAAATCCTAAAATTAAGATATACTAGAAATACTAATGCCGAAAAGTTTTCCAACTGTTTTGGTCTTTCTTCTTCTTTCTCTTCTTTTCTTTCTTTATTTCCTATTTTTCTTTTCTTTTTTTCTTTCTTTTTTTGTTGTTGTTAAGGCATGCATGATGTTATATTTTATTTTCTTGTACGCGATATCAGCGCACGTCAAACGACCTTTGTGGTGAACAATTATCATGTGCGTAGGTTTTCTCGGGGTTCTCCTGTCACTTCTTATTCACTTCATTCAACTGTTTCGTTCATAATCACCGTTTCTCTTAGCCTTGGAGCATAATCGTGGGACGTGGGACAAAAAAAATAAAGATAAACTGAATTTAGTACGAGTTCAAAAACTGAATAAACAATAAAAATAAAGATAAACTGAATTTAGTACGAGTTCAAAAACTGAATAAACAGTAAAAATAAACTGAATTTAGTACGAGTTCAAAAACTGAATAAACAATAAAAATAAAGATAAGCTGAATTTAGAACGAGTTCAAAAACTGAATAAACAATAAAAATAAACATAAACTGAATTTAGTACGAGTTCAAAAACTGAATAAACAATAAAAATAAACTGAATTTAGTACGAGTTCAAAAACTGAATAAACAGTAAAAATTTTAAATCCAGTATGTGTCCGAAAATTACGTGAACATCGAAAATATAATAAATTACATGTTCATAATGTAAATAAATAGGGAAGAATGAAAACGATTATATTTACTTATCTTAATATAGATAGACTGCGCGTTTATTTTATTTGTACACACGGGAAAGAAAGTATTTGACAGTTGACAAATTTTATTTTGCCAATAACTCGCGAGCAAATGAATTAATTTGGATCTTTTTGTTGCTGTCCTTAGAATGATTATAACTTGATAACTTGCTCAAGTCGGTACTCTAGTAGGTTAATTTGTTGTTCAGTTACTAGGATAAGAAATTGTGTCAACTGAAGAATACTTTCTTTCGTGACTGTACATCCCTAAATCCTCCAGCATAATTAATCAATGTTGCTTAGTAAATGAATAAAAAATTCCGTTGGTTTGTCATAGTTACGTTTCACTACTAGTTGTTGGTTAGATTGAAATTGGCGCTCCTTTCCTCACCAAGGCTACATAAAATAAAGGCCTATAGCTTAACGATGAACTCCGAGCGGTAATCGAACCCGGGTCGCAGTGTACACACGAAATGTTCGCATTGCACACACCAATAAAAATTTACTGAATATATATAGGTGTGTGTATGTTCTCTACAGCTAACGTCATCACTGAAGGGTCTCTATCTTATTGCCCCCGAAACTTATGTATTGTAAAACTCACAAGTTAAGACTGACTTTCAAACACAAGAATAAGTAAACCGGGTCCTCATTTGCACACAACGAGTGTCATGCAGATCCTACGCAACTCAATGGATTATGTAACGCATGTGGAATAAACGCAATAAAAAAAACAATCGCATTCATTCACATATAGAGACCATTGGCAGACATCCCTAGCATACACAAGAAATTAAGTGTCTACGCAATATCCTTACATAGGAACAAGATCTTCGGGTTTTCTTTCGGTTTCAGCAAGGGAAATCACGTAAAACTGAAAAAATAAAGTCTGTAAGAAAACTACAGATTTCACAGTTTCCTGCTCTTTCGCATAATAAAATGTTATATATACATGTTTTTCCTCGTTTCTTTTAGTATTGATAAATATGGTGCAATAATATTGCCATTTCAAACTTTTTTCACATCATCACATACCTAAATTAAAATAGTGTAACATACAATAATATACAAATTGTAAATTAAATTTTCAGAAAAGCAAGAGGAATTCGAATAGTTAAAGATCCCATCCACTAATCAAAATTCTATTTCTTTCATAGGAAGATGAAATTACATTATGCCCTTTAGAACTGATGAAACTGAAATGTGCGAGTAAATAAGAGAACCGAGGGAAAATATGTTGTCCGCCATATTTTCATATGATTTGGGGTCGAACCAGAAGACTTCTCGCATCAAAGATGTGTACTACTAAGCTACTGTGCTTCCATTTCTTTTATGGAAACAAGTTGAGAATAATTTAAGTTTGCGAAAGAAGCCTTTAGGAGGAGTAAAATATTATTTTGTGGGGCTTTGAATAAAGAATTAAAAAAAAAAAAACTTATAAAATGCTTCTTGTGGAATATTGTGCTGTAAGCTTTCGAAATGTAAGTGTGAAGAAGAATGAAGAGAAGTAGGTGGATGGAGTGGAAAACGAATGAGAGGGTCCTAGAAATGTTAGGGGAGAAATGAACAATTTTAGATATTATTAAGAAGAGAAAAAGAAACTGGTTGGGACATTGGCTAAGAAGAAACTGTATCATGAGGGACGTGCTTAGGGTACGGTGACAGGAAAAAGGAGGAGGGGGCGAAGGAGACTACAATTAATGGACGATATCAAAACAGGAAAATTGTACGTGAAGACGAAGAGCTTAGCGAAAGACCGTGAAGCATGGAAGCTTTTCAGTTGCGGCAAGTGGTGTGCCAATAATGACAGAATACCTATGATGATGGTGACTCAGTACCATTGGTGAGTATGCTTAAAGCGCAGTACATGACAAAAATCCTGAAAATTTTGGATTTAAAGTCTTAAAAATTTTAATTCATTTTCAAGATCAGTGGAAGTCTCAGACAAGTCAAAATTTTGAGGTTCCATTAAAAAGTAAAATTTACAGGAGTTTCCTTAATAGAAAGAGATGCTTATCAAGTGGAAGCCTTTGATAGTAGCCACTCATAAATGATAATATCATATTGATTTAAGATAATTTAAAATAGCACGAATTGAGAGCACTTTAAATAGATGCTATGTACCAAAGACAATTTATAAGTTTGATCTTTCCACAGTCCAAAAATTGTTAGATTTTGTAAACGATTAAATTAATATGAAATGAATATAACCTTCTTGAAAGTTATTGCTGTTCATCAAATCTTTTGTGTATTCTTTTCCAAGATGGTCAGTAAAGGAAAGCACGCCTTTTAGCCCTTAATATTCAACTTGACCTTTATATTTACACTTTCTAATTGATTGCCTAATACAGACAAGCTCATGTGAATTGTTATTGATTTCACTTTACATTTTTGATTTTATAATGCCATTTAAAAACAGAAGCAGGATATATATATAAATCAAAATTGACATGCAAATGTGGTGTTCAAGTTCCGTTGGAAAATCCTTCCCACAAATTCGCGACACTCCCATGATTGCACAAAGCGCAATCGATAGTTTTAGTTGAAAAGCCTAACATTTTAAATTCAAACTCGTGAAATATCGGAAACATGGACATTTTAAGATAAACTAGCTTACGGAGGTTAGATGACAAAATAAACCAATTTATTGTCATACTCTTTAATGAAACCCGATGAAGAAATTCGTATTAATATGGCTAACTTCAAAGAGTGATGCCAAAAAAAATAATCATAATAATAATAATAGGAAAATAATTAATATCATTGGATGGGGTAGAAAAGCAGACAGTAACACTAGATATGATGCCGTTGATAGGTGGTTTTCTACCCCTTCCTTTGGTTCGACTATCGAAATATGTTTCCTGTTGACTTAATTATTTTTTCTTAAGTGTTTCGTAAATTTATTTAATGCAATTGTTACAATTTTATTCAAATTATTATATTTTCTTTTATTCTGTTAGCAATTATTGTTCAAAAAATAAATAAATAAAAAATAAAAAAAAAAATAAAAAAATAGGAAAATGATTTTAAAAATAATTTTGGATATAATAAGTATTTCCCTAAAGTCAAATTCAAATCAATAATTTGAAACAAAAATGTATCAGTAATTCAAACAAAACTTTATTGATGAAATAACTCATAATGATACCACTTCAGAGGTATAGTATCTGCCTAGTGATATATACGAGAAATGGGTCTTAGGGATCTGAAACCCCCCTCTCCGAAATACCGTTTTTTTCTGTAAATTTAGTCTATTTTTAGAGGCGATTCCTACAACTTTTAATATAATTTATCCACATATTGCATTTGGATCAAAAATCTTTGAATCCTAAAAACAAATTTCTGCCTACGTTCCTGCATGTTCCCATAAATACAGGAGTGGAAAACTCATCAACCGCCGTCTACTAGTCACCTGACAAGTCGTGAAAGGTAGCCCACGCTGGTCTATGATATACTGTTTGTACTGTTATTACATTATGGTCTCCTCTAGTAAACTACTGAACAGATAAGTAGACCTTCCCAGTGATTTCTGAAATAAAAAGTAGCCAACAAACCTAAAACAGTTGTCCGTCCCTGATATAAAGATTTATTTATTTATTTTTATATTTTTCAATGTTGAAATCACTTCTCGGGTTGATACGGTTGAAGTTACTTTAATATGTAACTGATTATGACGTAGTAAATCAAAAAAATAATTGAATGACTCCAAATTCATATACAATTGACGTTCTGAAATGGCTTAATTTTAATTTTAAGCCATTTTAATAATAAATATGGAGTTTCAAAATACGGTTAGTATCGAAACGGTTATAAAATATTTCTAGAAACATTGAGTATGCGAATAATGTCTACTGTTCACTTTTGCTATAGAACCAAACATAAAATTTGACCAAAGCAAATATTTATTTTACTAATCTGTATTGCTTTTCCGGCAATATATATCAATGTCTTCATCACACACACACAGAGAACATTTGATACACTCAAATTTGAGACAAAATATAATTTGGTGGTGCATCGGTCATTGTCCTGCTACGCCACTGAGCGGGTAGAATAAAAATTCATCAAATAATGCAGAGCTTGTGTATTTGCTATGATCCTGGAAATAAATCAACATTACGAAGAGAAAATAAATGTTGCTCTTTGGAAGCTGAATTTTTATCAACCGTCTGTCTTATGTTGCATTGGTCAGTGTTCCAGAAGAGAAACTATGGACAATGTACGGTAACTAAACACACGTGAGATTTTCGAAACAACAAAATGAAGGTCTAAAACCTCATATATAGCCCAGACTGATGTAATAGTTACGAAAAAAATGCCTGAACGGAAGGAAGAAAATTTGAATTCAGTATTTCTCCTACTTAAAATGCAGAAGAGGTTGTTTTGTTTGCCTGCTAATACATCTTGTGTGTGTGTGTGTTTGTATTTGTGTGAGCATATATGTTTCGTATTTTTGTTTCTTTTTTTAAAAAAAAAAAAAAGAAACAAAATAAAATAAAGTAAGGTATTTGTATGTGTATATGTGGACAGAGATAGCGGAAGTGAACGTTTGTTGTAAATCAAGATGCGATGAGGAGGTCAGTAAACCATCTCTCTTTCTTTTTCTTCTTTCTTCTAAAAGAAGCACGTGACTGGTTGTCGAAAGAGAAAGTGAAAAATAAAGACCTTATCTGCTTATAGTGCTTTGCTGGATGCCTCAGAAGAACGGAAGAAGGGGCGGAAAATGAATTTAGAAAATTTTCTCTATAATACCTGCTCAACAATTACCACGTTCCTCCATCCAGTGACCATGGCCGCCCGGGAGTAGGAGGCAAGGGAGCATTTGAAGAGTGTTCAGTTCTTTATTCCGAAATATATAAATTCGTTCTTACATACTACAGTACTTAATATATTGTATTATATAAAGTACTATAGTTTGTTTATTGTAGTTAATACGGATTGTGTATGTAGAAAAAATATTCACCACTCAGTTCGCATGTTGGTCTTTTGCACTTCCTTGGAATCAGTTATTTATCCCCCCCGGAAAAAATCCTACTACGGGCGTCCCTACCAGTGACGCTTTGACTTACAGAATAACCTCTATGGGTAGTATTAGACCTATTCCTCTTTTGGTGTTAGCCAAGTTTTTCAGTATCTAGGCTGATGTTGAAACTCGCAAGCCCGGCATTTAGGGTCAATCGGATTGGAGCTCAATAACTGAGCGTGTATCTTGTAAGTGGGTAGCGAGTCAGAGTCTGAGTTTATGCAAGCTCGAAACCCAATGAGGTTACTAAGGGAGAAGAGTGATCCTGAGCCTCGGTTTGAGCGAGCTCGAGCCTCAGAGAATACAAAGTTCAAAGGAGCTCGAGCCCGATTGAAGATAGTGAGTCGGAACCTCAGTTCCAGCGAACCCTTGAGGGAATGCACAAAGGAGCTCGAGTTCTGTTGAGGATAGTGAGTCCCGAGTATGAGTTTCAGCGAGCTTGAGCTTAATGAAATTAAGGAGCTCGAGTCTGTTGATAGCGAGCTTGAGCTTAATGAAATTAAGGAGCTCGAGTCTGTTGATGATAGTCGCAATGAGGTAAGTACGTTAGAACTCAAAGGAACTAAGTCCCGTTGATGATAAAGCCCGCCTCAGTTTGAGCAAGCTCGAGCCCCAATGAGGTTTGTGAGGAAACCCACACAAAACTTGGGGTCCGTTGAGGATAGTGAAAATGAAATAAAATTTTTCAGAGTTACGTACCATAGTTATGCCGTGTAGGCTAAATGAGATGGTGATGATGAGAATGAATGAAATGGTGGCATGAAGAAAGTGGGAGAAAACGGGAGAACCCCTAGGAAACCCACGCACATGTTCTTCATCCATCACAAAGCCCACTTGGCATCAGCGGGTATCGAACCAGGGATCACACGCATAAGAAGTAAACAATCTAACACAAACGCTAACAAAAGATAAAAAAAAAAAATCATAAGCACCATTAACGAGATTTATTTTCATAATGCTGCTGTGTACCTTTGAACGAAATTTGTCCCTTTTTCTTTTCTGCTTAGAAGATGATTTATTCGCATTGAGGGAGGATTAGTTAGCATTGTGGAATTTTAAGTACGCTAGAAGCCCTCTTTGTCGGTTCTCCTAGGCCGAAACAACTTATTAATGAATTTACATTGAGATTTTTTTTTTAAGAAAAGGAAAGATAATATTTTACTGTACTTACCTTTTGTGGTTGTTCTTGTTCTACTGGTACTACTTGGTAGACTTGTTCATTGACTGGGTAACAGAGAGCTATGTGAAGAACGAAGGCAAAAGACAACACTGTCAAGGTCCTCATTGTGGAAGGAACTTCTGGATATAAAAGATAAATCAAGGATTTAGAAAACAAATAACTTGTTAAAAATGAACAACAAGGAATTCATCTCAATACTTAAATATTATTACAATAATATTAGCATTTAACAACAACAACAACAACAAAAATCCAAATTTGAAGCATATACCAATTGATAGATAGCTCCCTCGTAGCTAAGCGGTTAGTGTACACACCTTCGGCCTGCGAGACCTGGGTTCGATTCCCGGCGGGAGCCCATGAATCCCGGGTTCGATTCCCGGGAAATGAAATGAAATCTTTCAGTTTTACGTCCCAAGTTCATGCCGGCTAGGCTAAAGGAGACGGTGATGATAAGAAGTGAAGGAAATGGTGACACGAATAAAGTGGGAGGAACGGGAGAACTCCAAGAAAACCCACAAGCATGGTGTTTGTCCACCAAAAAGAAGACTGGGCGCGAATTGTGATCGAACCAGGGACCACATGCACCAAAGGTGAACGCTCTACCACTTAACCGCCTAAATCCGGCCCTGACGTAGGCTATACTTTGCCAATGTCCCTGCGATACACCATACAGCGTCTGATCAAAACAGAAGATGACCGCGAGTACAGAGTAGGAATGGTAGCGAAACGTCTCGGTCTCGTTTCGATAGACAAACAGTTGTCTCGGTCTCGTCTCGAATTAAGTATCGGCGCCTCATTCTCGGTCTCGAGGGCCAAGTCTCGATCTTGTCTCAATAGTCTCGAAATAAATCATGTGAAAATTAAAAATATGTAAGTAGTATCATCTTATGGCCTGTCGTTTGCTCCTTTTATTTATTTTTTTCCACTTCATTTTTGACTGGATAACTATTGTAGATCGCGTACCCCTTTATAATTAGGTGAAAAAATGAATCAAATTAAATCTTTTATTTTACGTTCCACAATCAGGGGTAAAAATAAGGAGAAACGCGGGAGGACGCCGTTATCCCACTTCCAAAAACTATCTATGAGGTCCCTCCACTTCCTTAAAAAATTACAATGGGCAAAGATAGGCAATAGGTATGGGGGACGGTGTGACGTCATGTTCTCCTACCTTTTCAGATCCACTTTTACCCTGTTCACGGTTACTTTTTAGGCAAAGGGAGACGGATGATTAAGGCAAGTGAATGATAATGGAAGAATCGGTGATATAAGAATGTGGGAGAAAACGAGAGTACCCTGAGAAAACCCATGGACACCCATGGATGGATGTTGTCAACCACAAAGTTACTTGGCTGGGGATCGAAAAGGAATTCCATGCACCAGAGGTAAGTGGTCTACCAGTAGGGATGCGCACGAGACAAGATTTGTGGTTGTCTCGTCTCGAAAATGTGCTGTAAAAGTGATGTCTCGACTCGAAAACTGTATATTTCTCTATTGGAAGAGCCGTGGCTCGACTCGAATTTTGTCAGGAAAATCCTGTCTCGACTCTTCTCGTGTGCATCCCTAAATACCAGTGACAATGTGAGCCATCGTGCCCAAGGGCGCCGATTTCTCTGTAAATTTGGGTGGGGGGCATTCAGATGCAGAAGGTATACATGTGAAGATTTCAAGACAAATTGCACTCAAATTATGCCAAATATTGTATATTCACAAATACAATAGTGGGGGCCCACATGAGCTTTGGAGGGGCCCGGGCCCCTTGGCCCCCCAGGATCGGCGCCCTTGACCGTGCCTCCACGTTCCACGAACAACTGCCTACCCACCATCAGGCTTGTGCTCATAAACCCGATCCACTATCGGTAACTATGTTCATCAGAATGAAGAATAAGGTTTTTATCAAACTAAACGATGATTGAATGCCATTGTAATATTAATTATCATTATTCTAATTCAAATGTTTTCCTCGCGTTACATTAACTGTAATTTACCAGCGTCAAAACAACATATTTGTCGACCATTCATTGTGATGTGACTGAAGCATTTTTAAACAGTCTACAAACATTATGCACTTCACCATACGTATTAATAATACTTAAAATACTATGATAAGAGAAATGTAGTGGTTGGTACTTAAGATAACCATAATTTTCATATTTGAATATTATCATAATTGTTTTCGTTTCATTTGTCAACTTTCTTCTACGAAAATCCAAGTTTTCTTGTAGTTTTGACAGTTTTTTTCTTTTCTTTCATTTTCTTTTTCTTTTTTTCTTTCTTTTTTTTTTGTTTTGTTTTGGGTGTGCTAATATTGTGGATACCAAGACACCAGTAAAAGAAATATCAATAACATAGTCTGATCTATAAGAAAACAGAACAATATGAGATGATATTCAAAGAGAAACCGACTGAGTATTATCAGAGCCATAAACGGTAAAAATTACATTTTGGCATGTTTCTACGCAAGGTATTGTTATTAATATTTATGTCTTCACTGTTAAGATTACATTGTTTGTATTGCGATAGCCATTTCAACACTTTCCAAACAATGAGATATAAATTATCAAGTAATAACTTTTACTACTACTATTACTACTACTACTACTACTACTACTACTATTATTATTATTATTATTATTATTATTACTGCTACTACTACTATTACTATTACTACTACTACTACTACTACTACTACCACTACTACTACTACCACTACTACTACTACCACTACTACTACTACTACTACATATAAATGTTCAGTAGTACAGCGTTCACTTTTTTGCTTCGAGGAATCCATAGTTTGATTCGAGGCTATATGAGTTTGTGATGGATAACATGGTATCCGTAGATTTTCTCGGTGTTTTTCGTTTGCTCCTACATTCTCATTCCATTTTAATAATTATTCCGTTTCATTAATAATTTATCTCCTTTAGCATAAAGAACGTAATCGTCTGACGTTAAAAGAGAAATTTCACCTCGGTTCATTTAACATGATAAATAATAATAATTTTAAAGCCTCATCCAATGCCAAAGTTCATGTTAGTAAAAGATTGTACAACACTAGGAATGAAACTATGGGGATCTTGAATAGTGTTGCCTGCAAAACGAGAAACGGCCTATACTATAAAGGTTGATATGTCATGATGGTTTCGGCACATGCCAACTTTACCGGATTCAATTTCTGGTCGTGAGATTGGTGGAGAAATGGCCTAAACTATCAGGGTTGATCTGTCATGATGGTTTCGGCATAAGCTAACTTCACCGGATTCAATTTCTGGTCGTGAGATTGGTGGAGAAATGGCCTAAACTATCAGGGTTGATCTGTCATGATGGTTTCGGCATAAGCCAACTTCACCGGATTCAAGCTCTGATCATGAGAAACGGTCTATACTATAAAAGTTTATCTGTCATGATGCTTTCGGCACACGCCAATTTCACCGGATTCAAATTCTGTTCGTAAAAATGGTGTAGAAACGGGATAAACTATAAAGGTTGATCTGTCATGATAGTTTCGGCACACGCCAACTGCACAAGATTCAAGTTCTGGTCATGAGAGTGGTGAAAAATGGCCTATCTGTCATTATGGTTTCGGCACACGCCAACTTCACCAGATTCAAGTTCTGGTTGTGAGTGTAGCGGAGTAACAGCCTATACTATAAAGGTTGATCTGTCATGATGGTTTCGGCACACGCCAACTTCACCGGATTCAAGTTTTAGTAGAGAGAGTGATTGAAAAATGGCCTATCTGCCATGGTGCTTTTGGCACGCCAACTTCAACGGGTTGCGGATTCAAGTTTTGCTAATGAAGGTGATGGGGAAACGGCCTACACTATAAACGCTGATTTACAGGATTCAAGCTCTGATCATGACAAACGGTCTATACTATAAAAGTTTATCTGTCATGATGCTTTCGGCACACGCCAATTTTACTGGATTCAAATTCCGGTCGTCGTTCGAAGGCCACATTAACAGTAACCTCAATGTTTCATTCTTTGTAACCTGGACGTTTCATAAGGACACAAAACACAAAAAAATCAACTCAAATAATGACAATAATCGAATGGAATATATTAGTACTTTTACACTATGTAAACCCCAATCAAAAATGAAGAAAACAAATCTAAACATAGCAACACATACTGACTGCTTATGCATGATATTTTCTACTAAAAAGGAAGAAGTATATAAAGAAAACTTACTTCTGTATATCAATCGAGAACAGCAACAAACAAACTGGTTCCTACGAAATTTTCTATACACATAGTGTATTATTATAATTTTTACACGTATGCTTTGTAGACACTACGTATATCTTGAAGATATCTGTGGACAACATGAATCGACTTGACTGGTTTACTTTGAACAGTTAGAGACAACAGTTATCAAAACGGAAGTGTAATATTAACGGGAAGACAGAAAGAGTGACGGAAGTAATTTTGTTGTAAACAAACATTGAAATATTGTCTGTTTAACCACACATGTTGATTAGTTAAACCGGTTAAAGATTCACGACTTATTATATATATATATATATATATATATATATATATATATATATATATATATATATATATATATATATATATATATATATATATATATATATATATATATATATTTGCATGTAAGATAAAAGCTATAAGATTATTATCTGTATTAAGCGAAATACCACTGACTGATATTTTGGTCACTTTATATATAATGGGGATTCTCAATCGGTATGTCGCGGTACACTAGTGTATCAAAAGTTTTGTATTTGTGTCGGTGGCGGATCTAGCCTTGGGCTAAGGGAGCCTAGACTCCTCCAGTTTTCTGAGTGAAGAAGATTTGAAATTATTATTTATATATATTTTTGAAAGTTTATAGTAAACTCATGATATACCTATCATAGTCTGGATTCTGGTTGCCCCCCCCCCCGTTTTTACCTTCAAGATCCACCACTGGTCTGTGTTGCGGAACTTTCGAGATAGGTATGGCAATGAAGGTGGGGAAATAACTAAAAGTAATATTATTCAATATAAATTTGAGGAGAAAAATTAAAAGAAAATTATTCTAAAGGTCTAAAATATATTTATTTTCCAGAGATGTTCAAGAATGGATGCTATTAATAAGAATCTGTCTTAGTGTTGCAAACACGTATGTTAGTTCGCTCAGGGTACTCAACAAAGGAGAGTGTACCGAAACCGCAGTCGTGAATCCCTGTTTTATTTCAGCGGCGCAAATCTGTCTTCAACATTGGGGAGAGGAGAAGGGGTAAGACCGTTCCCATATATATATATATATATATATATATATATATATATATATATATATATATATATATATATATATTTTAAGCTTTGTTGAAAATATTTATGACGTTGAAAAACAATGCTGTGAAGGATCAGGGGAGCACAGTTGTCTTCAACATTGGGAAGCAGGCAGATTTGAGGCTTATTTCGGAGGGAGATCAATGTCATCTCACTATCCTTTGTGGCAATCGGACACAAATCATCACATTTCCCCCCACCCACCCACCCAAAAAAATATTTCAAACCAAATTATTGGGGGGACAGTCTCCCCCAGTTCCAAGATTGGAGGGGACATGTCACCTTCATCCCCCGGGAGTTGCGCCAGTGCTTTATAGTACAATACCTTCAAACCCCCTTATCATGAAAAAACAAATTTGACAAAGTTGCTATTTATACCTCCTAGGTGTACTACATAATACAAATAGGGACGAAGTTAAAAGAAAGTAGAATGTTGGGAGGACATCTTTGGAAGAAAGAGGCCGAGAAATTAGAAAGGAAACGGAATATCTGGAATTCAGCGGAGAAGGAAATAGGGAAACAAGGCTACAAAGAAGAATGGCTGAATGAAGTGAAAATTTATAAAAGTTCATCTGTAGCCATGAAATCCTGAAACAAATATTCGGACTCAACAGGAACGAGAATGGAGAATGAGGAATGGCTGAAACTTCATAACGAGAAACTGCATAATTTAAAACGTTTACCAAACATTGTTAGGGTCATCAAATTTAGGAGGATTAGGTGGGCAGGCTACGTAGCCAGAATGGAAGAAAGTAGGAACGATTGCAAAGTTTAACTACAAATCCAATCGGAAAATGACCATTAGGAAGACCTAGGAGCATATTGAATATTAGACAATATTGAAATGGATCTCACAGAAATAGGAATACAAAGTAGAAACTGGATCGAATTGGCTAAGGACAGAAGTCATTGAAGAGCTTTGTGAACGCGGCATTGAACCACCGGGTTCCATAGGCCATAGAGTTAGTTATTTAGTTAGTTAGCTATATGTGTATCAAATTACACTCCTAACTAACAGAATGTGTCTAGAGTAGTTTATTAATTTTCTTGTAACTCACACTCATACTCCTTACACACTACGATACTTGTTAATTTCATATTTACAACTCAAAATAGAATTTTATTTCCGGAATAAAATTGTCCGATTTATTCGGGATATTGAAGCTCGAGTTAACGAGAGATCTCTATTTGAAATAATGGAAATAGCATTCTGGATCTTTCGGATCTGTTAACAGCTGCTGCAATGTGTGTGTGTGTGTGTGTGACGTATCTTCACGTAACAACAAAAGGAAGTCGGGGTCATTAAGATCGTACACAAGAAGAGTGAAAGCAAACAGGTTAAATAAGCACTAGAAATATCGAGATCAAGGAAAATGTCAGCTACTTAAAAAAGAAGACAAAAGAAAAGAAGTAAGAATTAAAGATGTTTGACAAACATAGAAGTTATTATTATCTCAGGTGTTGAACCCATTTTGTTATTATATAAGATAATTTGGTAAGATAATTTATTTGGAGCAGAAAAAAAAAACTACTTTGCTGTTTAGAATATCACATGACAAGAAACGTTTGTGTATAGGCAAATGCTTCTGGACACTGACTTGGTTTGTTAGGTAACCCACTAATTAATGTGAGTCTGTGAACTCTCCAATACAGTAATTAAATATGGTGAATAACTAATCTCTCCCAGCAAAATAAAAAGCTATTATTGGTAAAAGTTAAAATGAAATGAAAGCTTTCAGCTTAACGTCGCACGATTATATGTCCGTTAGGCTAACGGAGATGAATGATTAAGACAAGTGAAAATGATGGTGGAATAAAATGTGGGAGGAAACAGAAGTGAAACCGGCTGAAACCGTGCTTCGTATTTGGTTCCTAAGATTTCAGGGATAGGAAAAATGAAATAAATTGACATATTTGGTTTTTTACATCTCATGATTGTGTTCTGTAGGCTAATTAATGATCATGGCACAATTGGTAGAATGAGTATGTGGAAGAAAACGGGAGAACTCCGAGAAAATCCACGGACATGATGATGTCCATCACAAGTTTACTTGTCCGGGGATCGAACGAGAGATCTCTCGTATCAGAGGTAAGTGGTCTACCGCTGAGTCAATGTGCCTTCTCATCATTATTGATAACTAATGGCATAATTTTAGCGCCATGCCATAAAAGTTCGTTTTTTTAATCGTTTTTCTTGAAAAATCACGCATTAGAATTCACAACCAAGCATTTCGTTTTCTTCAACTCTATGTTATCTATTCATTATATATACATATAACAATAACTGATAATTTGTAGGGTATATTTATGTCATTGCTACCCTCATAATGAAAAACTTAATGAATGTACACTTCAGTATAGTTCAGCATCCGTTTTACGCTAATGGGTGTCGTGATTGAAGTATAACATCATATTTATAAGGTAAAAAAAAAAATGCTTGATATTTTCGAAAACTGAGCATGAGGATTTAGTCATATCATTTTGATCAGCTCATGATCTATCAATTACTAAGTGAGTCATCTTTGAGTTTTTTTTTTTTTTGTTATATGCCAATAATTATTGAGTAATTTATTTAAATCAAGTATTCGTAGCTATAGTACGAACACTATAATATGTTACGTCACTATTGCTCAATAAGACCGATTCTTTTGAGTATTTAAGAAAAAGAAATATTATTCATACCATTACAAAGCAAATTGTTCATTGAGATATAAAAACAAATTAAAATCATACGATAAAGAATCATACACTAAATGGCAACATTGATAAGTAATTACCTTACTTGTGTTTAACAAAGAGAAAGAGAAACTGGTTGGAACATTGCTTAAGAAGGAATTGTATCATGAAGGACATGGTAGAGCGTATGATGGCAGGAGAGAGAAGGAGGGGGCGAAGAAGACTACAATTAACGGACGATGTCAAAATAGAAAAATCATACTGACTGAAAACAAAACAAAAAAAAAAATACAAATTGAAATGAAATCTGTAAGTTTTACGCCCCACGCTTATGCCGGCTAGGCTAAAGGAGACGGTGATGATGAGAAATGAATGGGATGACGAGAGTAACAGGAAGCGGGAGAACCCACGCACACGGTGTTTGGCCACCGCAAAGTCCATTTGGCGTGAGCTGGGATCAAACCAGGGACACCATAGGTGAAGGTTCTACTACTGAGCCTCCGTGGCCCCAGCAACACTGTTAAGAAAATAAAGTAAATTGTTGTCTAATGCACAATTTTCCAACCATTATGTCGCTCAGACCCACGTACTTTAACATGAAATTTTAGAAGAAAAAAAAACTTATTAAGTTTAGACTTTATACCTTTTAATTATGATAAAACAAATTAAAAAGAAAAGCTTAGGTCAGAAGAAAATAAATATGTATACTAGACAACAAAACAGTTCTACAATGGATGAAGGTTTTGAGATTGTAAATTATACCAGTCAGCATCTGTAACGAACAGCTACAGCACTGCTCAGTCCTAACCTATCCTAACCTAACTTGTATTGCGATGTTCGAGGTCATTCAGTGATGTGTATGGTCAGTCACGAAAAAGCGGGGAAGCACAGATTTTAATAAACTAATAAGTATTCTTAGGTGTGTTCCACCTCACGAAGGGTTGTATGTAGCCATGTTCAACTGGCCTTAGGGCACCGACTCCATTCCATTATTCCTGGTTGGTCTATAACCTACCACTCAGGGTCAATTTATAATGCACGACGGATCAGGGCAAAAATAAGAACCTTGCTAAAGGAGAGAGGAAGATAAATTATAAATAAATAGTTAAATAAAAAAGTACACATACAGCATTAGCAATTTAGGAACATGTTATATTCATATTCTGCGTAACATGTTTCTTGTTTTTTTATAATAGGCCAATAAGGACCTAGACCAATGGTTCTCAACCTTTTTCGACTCACGACACACTTACTGAACATCCAGGACATCAAGACCACCTGTTTCATATTTTTATTATAATACAATAAATATTTAATATAACATATAATAATAATAATAATAATAATAATGATAATAGCCTATACATATATATATATATATATATATATATATATATATATATATATATATATATATATATATATATATAGAATAGTGAAACCAATTAGCTTTTATAATGACTTGATATAGAATTGAGCATTATTGCTACAACTGGAGATGTTGACTGGTACAGTCTATCTCGATTTTAACAAATTATTATTAAATTCTTCATGATTTTTTAATTCTAAAATTTCGTGATATACCTTTGGGTACTGCATGACCCACCAGTGTGTCGCGACATATAGAGTTGTAGGTTGCCGAAAACATGAAAAAATAATGAACTTTAAAGGTTCATAGCTCCAAAACTATGGGAGCTACCGCAGGCGGGTCAAGACTACACTGAGGAACTAATACGTGCCCTATCCAAAAACCCATATGTCAGAATCCTAAGATATTCAGGCAACAATTTTTGTAGAGGGAGTCTGGCTATGGGTATATAATATGAAATACTCACCAACTGCATCTAAATTGTTGGGGAAATACAGCAGGATTCTAAAACATGGCAATTTGGATAAGGCGCATACTAGTTCCTAGGTGAAGTCTTGAACCGACTACAGTAGGTCCCACAGTTTTGGAGCTATGGACTTTTCAAAGTTCATTTTTTCATGTTTTCGGCACCCTATAACTTCGAAAGGAAGCATTTGTGCACCCAAGTTGGTCTATACTTTTTGTCTTATCCTGGAGTCGGGAATCACTTTCAAAATGTTGTTGTTGTTGTTTTGAAACACCCTGTATATATACCTAAGTTCTACCGATATTTCAGCATTATACACAACGAAGTCAAAGACATTCGGCTACCGGCAAAGTGGCAAACTTCCGTGTTTTCTGCATACATTGTTCCAAATTCGATTAAATTTACTTGCTGCAAACAGAAACCCGAGTAGTGGTTTGTAATGCCACCTTTAAATGATATGTTCTCATATCACTTTGGCACTGAAAAGATACGTTAAATATCAATCAATCATTCAATCAGTCATGTGAAAACATGGTAGGAAAAGAAATTAAGAAACTATCAATCAATCAATCATGTGGCTACATGGTAGCTTAAGCAATTAAGAAAATATAAATAACTAATAAATGCACCCATGCGTTACTGAGGGCAATATTTTCTATTTTCTTCTGCGTCTTCATATATAATTCCTATTAACTCGAAGTCTCGAATGAAATTTGAACACCTTGTTTGGGGATCTTAGTGAATTAAGTACTTCTATCCCTTTATCTTCCCTTCTAGATTGAAAATAATAAAGATTGAAACACATGTTTAATTATTTTAAATGATAAGACTGAATACCAAATTTCACTTGTCTCTAGTCTTAAGGAATTCCGAGATATGGTCATCTTAATATAATAATTCGAACCTCGCATCCTTTTCTCCCCACCCATTTTTCTTCTTTTCTAGTATCAAACAACACTGAAACACACATTTAATTATTTTAAGTGAATATTCTAAATATCAAATTTCATGACTCCAATGATAAGAGATCTTGAGGTATGGATAATTTTTATTAATAATTGCAATCCGTATTTTCCTCCATTCCACGCGGAATTTGCAAAAAATCCTTCCTTAGTGGTGCATTACGTCACAAATCCTACGTACTGTCCAAATTTCAAAACCCTTCCCTAAGCAGTTTGGCCTAAGCATTGATTATCCAGAACTTGTCACTGATGATTTAAGAATAAGCCTGTTTTTCAATGTCACGTCAAGTCGTTTGTAAGAAAATTTCGTTGTCTGAGGTGGATTGATCATCAACTAAAATAAGCACGTGCTTAGGACACCCAGGGCACCACAGAAATTTTCCATAGTCGAATTTACCATGGTCCGTGAGTCATATGGTGCTATATTGCAAATGATACAACAACACAAGGATCCATAAAAGGGACGTCCGCATTAAATATAAATAAGAAAATTTGCATATAGATGTACTGTATATATATATATATATATATATATATATATATATATATATATATATATATATATATATATATATATATATACCATATATACCATAATAATAAGAGACGGGGCAAGGTGGCTCATGGATAGAGCGCTTACTTCTGCTGCAGGGGTCCCTGTTTCGATCTCCGATCAAGTAAATTTGTGGTATACAACATGGTGTCCGTGACTTTTCTCAGTATACATCCATTTTCTCCCACTTTATCATTCCACCAATTCTTCCATTATCATTCACTTGCTTTAATCGCCCCCTCTTAGCTTAAAGGACATAATCCTGGGACGTTAAACTGAAAGATTTCATTTCATTTCAATAATAACAAGAGCACTCAGACCTCTGTCAAAGATCATGAAATTGAAGGAAAAATATCCTCCACATAGCCTAAATGAAAACAAAAGAAACTTTGTATGCAGTCTGTGAAATTTGAATACTTTCGGTATAACATCAATGGAAAAATACAGAGACACATACACCACATATAGGGGGTCTACTCGGTAAAAACGTAACCTCCTTGGTGCAATAATAATAATAGTAATATAGTATTGATAGAGATAATGGTTGATTAATGATTGAGGATATGATCAGACTGCCATTAAAAATATATATATATATTTTTTTTTAATATAAATAAAGAGGGACTATACAAAAATAAACATTATTTTCCATTTTACTGTTAATTTTGTTTAAATTCGATAAATAAAATTTTATTTTATGGTTTATTTATTGTTTATATTTTGAATTACATAAGTATCTACGGGAGGAACCAAAATTTTGTAAGTACTTAGGGCCCCTAAGCAAGGGCGCCGATTCTGGGGAACCCCCAAGTATTTTTGTTGTTAAGTATTTCTTATAAATATACAACATTTGGCATAATTTGAATTCAATTTGTCTTAAAATCCTCATGTATGCCTTGTTAGACCCTTGTCTGCAACCAAACACACATCTGAATGGGCACCCCCAAAGTTACAGAGAAATCGGCCCCCTTGCCTCTAAAGGGCCTTGTCCTTACCTTAAGAGAGACAGACAGAGAAGAGAGAGAGAAAAAAAAAAGATTAAGAAAACCCGTTAAATATTCCGTTACTGAAAATGAAAGCGATTGGGCAAACAAAACGAAAGCATATAGTATGTATATATACATCAACTTTCGTATGATTGAGAAATCAAAGCAGCAAATCTGCCTATATAGTAAATCAACTTTATCCACAAACATTAGGTATGATAATTTTGTCAAAATGAGCACAAGAGAATTTTATATTTAAAGAAGAGAAACAAACTAAATTCACGAAACATCTCTCTCTCTCTCTCTCTCTCTCTCTCTCTCCCTCTCTGTCTCTGAATGTATGAATAGCATGTCGTTATTAGTGACTAGAGGTTTGGCTGGATAATGTGTGGTTAAGCTATCTCAACACGCTTTTCTCATAGGAACTAACGTAAGTAACACGAGCCTTCAAACTGCTGCATCACGCTTCGCTCGACCCAGGCAATATAATACATAAAGTGGATGATGATGTAAGAATAAAAACGACAGGGATTGTTGCATAATAACCAAGTCAGGTGGTTACTTGAAGCTACCATGTGCATACATTGATGAAGGAACTCTCACTGGAACACTTGACTGATGTGTTTTTAGTTATGTATTGTACTTTATTACGATCTAAGGAGTAAGCAAATACTGAACACGGAAAAGGAAAGCTCTATTATAATAATACATTTGCTATGTCTCTTATAATTTTAGTTTCCTTTTTTAATCTTAGTAATATCACTTATGTGGATTGTAAATATCCTTAGTATTATATAAGACTTTGTTTGTACATGGAGCCATAAGTGGATCAAACAAAATTTAACAATTAAATCCCATTTCTACCAGTTTGTATTTACACATTAATAACAATGTAACGTTTGAAAAGATCATGTAATTGTGTCCGGATGAAGCGACAAAACGCGTTAATCAACGAAATAATACACTTTAATAAGTTTAAAAAATTAAAATCTGCATAATTAGATATTTCGAACAAAAAAAAAAAAAAGCACAGTGACTCAATGTATAGCGCTCACTTCTGGAACGAGGAGTTTCGAGTTCAATCCCAGGTCATGTGAGTTTATGATGGACAACATCGTGTTCTTGGATCTTCTCAGAGCTCCTCCGTTTCCTCCCATAAATTCATTCATAGTTATTCACTTGCATTAATTGCCTATCTCTATAAGAAAAAAATGAAATTCCTATAATAAATCGATCAAAATAATCAGTCACATTCAATTAAATTTTGAATATTACATTTGCGACCCAAAACCAAACCCACTTTACCCACTGTATCATTTTGTTTCTTTGTTAAACTTTAACACCCCATTTCGGCACTGAAGCTATATGACAGTGGTGACCAACCAGTCAATGACGGCTTACTAATTGGCCGACAAGTCGTGAGAGGTAGATCGTGGTGGCTAGTGTCATACTGTATATTATTGATCATTGTTATTATCTTGATTCCGTCTAGTCAACAGAATAGTAGATAGCCAGTGATTTCAAGAATGAAAAGGAGCTCTCAAACATGAAAAGGTTGGGCATCCCTACTATATGAGATGTGAACCACAGTTTCTTGAAACTTAGCCTCCTTTTAGTAACGAAATGTACTGATGAGATGTACACCGAGATGACACATAGCTGCACAGGCCGTTGAAATTTAGCGTTCCTTTTCAACATAGAGCCATCATGAGATATTGATCTACAGTTGAAATCTGAATCATCGTAATGGGTTCAATTGTCTCCTACTGGGAATCAAACCCGGTACTCTTTGACCGGAATAAAAATAGGGCAAGAAAAGAATATCGTAATTGTGTATTTAATTTGATGCTCACAATCAGAATGGTCTAACGTACATTTAGAATCAAAAGTTGAAGAAGGAACCCAATATGGAAGACCAACATGTAGTGTTTACCTAAACGATGTCACGAAAGGATTGTCGTATCAGCCAAACAGCTAGAACTACAAAGATTTTTTTTTTAATCATCACATGAACTGTGACATATACTAAATAATGAATTTAATCAGATCAAGGTCAAAGTAAATGTAAATTGAGAATTTAAATTGTGTAAAATCTAACAATACGAGCACCCAAAAAAAAAGAAGAAGAAGAAGAAGAAAAGAAAAAGCAGCTGGGAGCAGTGACGGCGTAAGGCGAACTGGGAGCCCTTCCACGAACAATCATAACTTATACACCTACTGACCGGGACCCCTCAGAATGTGGGGCCCGGTGGGGTGACACCATTAGCCCCACCCTCACGCCGCCACTGGCTGAGAGACGAGTAAACATTAAAACTTATTAAACATTAAACTACGAACAGTATGGCATTAAACTAGGAACAAGTTTAGTATTGTCATATTACAATGCTTTTGGAACTTTATTTTAAATTGAAAATAAGCAAACAATGACTTAAAATTGTAATCTATGCGCAACTTGTCTTGCAATTACTCGGAAATCTAGTTTGATAGATCGATTTGAATGCCTCTCTTTTCCCCATCAACGCATGTCAGTTTATTAAAGTGTTGATTATCATATCATTGATTAACGCGTTTTCATTTTTCAACCAGACACATAGAGTTGCCAGATTTGTAAAATCAGAAAGGAGGACATTTTGACTTCAAAAAAAAATCACTAAAAAATTTGCTTTTACCGAAACTTAAGTTTGCTTCCAGATTATATCAAAGAGCATATTTTAAAGAAAAAATAATACTGTAATATAGAAATTAATACATTATTAAAGTAAACTAATACAAAAAATACTACAAAATTATGACTCACTAGCAGGCAGCAATACTAATGATACTTTTTATCCGTTTGAGCTGTTTCTATCAATGATTTGTCACTTAAAAACCTATTATACATTGTGGCACACAAACATGTTTCAGAATCATCATCACTGCTATAATATTCATATAGATTTGAAGTTCAGCCTTCACAGTATCAACACCAAGTCTATTTCTAACATGCGTTCAATGTAATTTCATTCTCGAGAATATTCTTTCACATTCTCCATTGCAATTCGATATGGAGGAAATGTAAGATGCTACGATGAACACTTCTTAAAAATTCGTGCACACTTTTCTTCATCAGATACAAGTTTCTGAAGATTTCCAGAGGAAATTATTTCCTTCAGTAAACAATATTCATCATCCATGTTAAGATCATCAATCTTTAGCTTTCTAGCAGCAGACAGCAAGGAATCAAATGAAGGAACTTGGTTCGTTAAGTCATGATACTAATAACTTATTTATTCTATTTCCATTCTGGCAATCTTGAAACTTTCTGGATCTGTTATATTAATTAGTCTCCGAACTCGAAAAGGAGGAAGAAAGCGCGTCCGTTTTGGGTACAAAGCTGGACATCAACTTCTATGTCCAAAAGCCGGACGTCTGGAAACTCTACAGACAGAATTAAGTGATTTTTTTTTTTTAAGTTTTGTCCTTATTAACTTGTAAATGTAATTATGCAAATATAAAATATGCGTATTTAATACAGAGATGTGATTCCATTGTTAAATATCGTTTGATCCACTTATATCGTAGGTCCGTGTACAAATAAAAATCTTATTTAATACTTAGGATATTTATGATCCACTTAAGTGATATTACTCATATTAAAAAAAAATGTTATAAAAGGTATAACAAATTGAATATTATAATAAGCTTTTCCTTTTCCGTGTTCGGTATTTGTTTACTCCTTAAATCGTAATAAAGTACAATACATAATTAAAAACACATCAATTGAGCCTCATTATGAGCGCTTTATTTAACTCTACAAGTTTCTACTCTGAGGTTGTTATTTAATTTATATATTCACTGAGTGTGGAAAAGAAATTATTTCAAAGGGATTATGCAAAGGTAGTTAGGTAATTTGGTCTGCATTCATTACGATTAGTTGAACGAGTTTGCTGATTATTATTTGTACTAATTGTGCATCTCAGCAATGAATAGGAAGGCGACCATTCAAAACTCACTTTTCTCGAGTCAGAAAACGTTGTAAACTCGACAAAGCCTTGAATTTTATTTTCGTTCGTGTGATCATGATTCAAAAATATTATAACGACAATAGAATAAAATTTGATATGAGCAGTTATATAAATTTGGTTAAATGATTGGTTAAAGTATAGCGTTCCATTTTCCGCTCCGAGGCTTTTATGAGATTTGGACTTACAACTTAAGATAAAATCTAACCACTGTGATGCGTCAAAATTTTACGACTGAAACGAACCCGAGATCTTGTACACCAAAGGCACGAGCGCTAGCCGCCAGACTAGTGGTAAAAACTGTTGTTTAAACTTGTATCAATCGTTTTAAGACTAAGTGAAATGTGATAAATCTCTTTAACATTTTGCATAGAAAAGGGGGCACGGTGGCTCAGTGGTAAAGTGCTAACCTCTGGTGTGTGGTGTCCTGGTTCGATCCACGGCCAAGTAAGTTTGTGGTGGACAACATCGTGTCCGTGGGTTTTCTCAGAGTACTCCCGTTTTCTTCCACTTTTTCTTTCCTCCAATTGTTTCATCATCATTCACTTCCTTTAATCATCGTCTTCCTTAGCCTAAAGGGCATAACGTGGGCCATTAAACTAAAAAACTCATTTCATTTTTCATTCGTTTTTGCGTAGAAAATTACACAGGATGATTGGTAATTTGACCGCGTCTTTGAAAGGTGTTATTCTACAATTAATTTAAAACAAATTTGTCAATATGAACCGGGAGTCTGAAATCAGTGGTTTCGGATTAATTTGCAAATTTTTAATATAGATTTGTCGATTTACAATTAAAAAACTGCAAATTGTCAACAAACTACTCTATTCTGGCCACTAAATCGATATTTTTCTAATAGTTGACGAATGAAGTACTATTGTAAAAAAAAATGACCAAAAAGAAAAAATGAATGGAATTCTCGGCTCGATCCCAGCTCGTGTCATCTGAACTTTATAGTGGACAAATATCGTGTGCGTGGGTTTTCTCGGAGTTGTCCCGTTTCATCCCACTTTCTTCATTCCACCATTTTCTTCACTTCTCATCATCACCGACTCCTTTAGCTTAGCCGGCATAACCGTGGGTCGTAAAACTTAAAGATCTCATTTTCTCAACACGAATGGGTCCAGTGTTTTTTTTTTTCAAAAATGCTTTTTGGGGGGCACTGCCCCCGGAGTTCTGAGAGTGCCCCCCTGGAGGAGACCAAAGTAATACGTCTGTTATATAATAATAAATAGAATATTAGAAGCAGTGCCCTCCCGGAATACTAAGTGTACCCCCCGGAACATTTTTTCTGAAATAATAACTGAATGAGTCATAAATCGCAAATAGAAATAATCCTTTATATCAAAGCGAATAACTCAAAAAGAGTTACGACACTTGGCATACAAATTACTAAAATGAATACCTCATTTCATACAGTTTTCATAAGGGTATACAAATTGTTGTCAAGTTTCGAAAATGCTGGACAAAGAAATAACAGACCACGCGTTGTAGCACTAACTAAAAGATTTGATTCGTAAATTCACTTGAGCTTGAGAAAGTTCTCAGTACAGAGAAATAAACCAGAAAAATACAAAGTAATCAAGTTCAATGAAACAAATCAAAAAAATAAACTTACAAATTTCAAATCTTGCTCGAATTGCTTTTCTGGTTGAGTATGCAATCACACAGCTTATGATATATAGTACATGAGACATTGTCACTCGCGATGATTGTAGGTGATTGAACTACAGATGACGCGCTTTATTAGAATTTCTGCGTTATGAAATTTACATTTTTGTGTATATATAAAGGATTTTATCTTTTCTTTTTAAATAAACGCCATATCACTTATAAAAAAAATGATTCTTCATTCCATACTTATCACATACGTACATATATTCATTAATAGTCTTTACATTACAACACAACTGGTATTCTAAAACCTGATGGAGGTATTGTAAACAACAGTTTGTCACCTCTCCAAGGCCGAACGATTGTTTCGAAACAAAAAAAAAAAAAGAAAAAAAAAAGTGATACATCTATCACAATGGTCCTTATTTCATCACTGAGTCAGCTATATCTAGTTGCCAACGTAGTTTTAAAAATAAATTAACTTTAAAAAAGAAAAAGAAAATCAAACGTATCAAGAACACGTGACCTAATGGTTTAGGTTTGAAGCTAATTCTGCTTCAAAATACTCAAATATTTAATAATAATAATAATAATAATAATAATAATAATAATAATAATAATAATAATAATAATAATAATAATAATAATAATAATAATAATAATAATATACTGTAGTTTATATTCAACTATGCTGGTGGAAACGTATGGAAGAAGATTTTTTTTAGCTTGTTGATGTGTGGTTAGCGCATCGAGTTTCTTGCTGGTATTTCTCATCTGCTAGACTGAAGTTCGCTTCTGTCACGTAGCACATGTCCGCGGCACGTCCTGTTGATGTCCCATAGGTACAATACCTGTCTCGAGACATTTAGGCAGGAACTTCAAGGATATCTATGGAATTTCTCTTGAATTTTATTGGATGTGCCTGTCTCGAAGCACTTAGTCTAGGAGTAGGAAACTTTAAGAATAATGTCAATATTCACGGAATTTTCCTTTAATTTCAATGGATGTGCCTGTCACGGGACATAAAATCTCGTTTTCAGGACAGAAATGGACATCTAAATTTCTACAAGATGTCCACAGGAAGCCCCATTTTTATCCCGTGGACATCCCGATATCCCGGGACTGATATAAGACCCGGGTTCAATTGCAGATGGGATATCATGTGGTTCAGATCCCACATTAAGCTGTAGGCCCACGTCCTATATAGTCTCACTGCTGAAAGGGACACTTAACTCTCCACCACCATTGACCGGACTAGCGTCTTTCTGCCATTTTGCTGCATCACCATACTGAATCAGCACTGAAAAATCTATACTTTCACCGGGGATCAAGCCTGCGACTACACACATAAAAGGCAAGAACTGTATTCATTAAAATACAGAAGTATGTTTGAGCACTTTAGTACAAGTTCTTTATTTATATATTTAGTTTCTGTGTATAATGACAGTTTTGTTTTAGATGCACTCTTATTAAAGAAGATCTAGCTACGACCTTGAAATATCCAGTCACATTCAGATGGGATAAATATCCTTATCTCTCTTTCCTTTCTTTCAAAATTTGGTATGTTTGAAAGTCATAGTGACGAAAGACCAACAAATTTGTAATTTGGACACATTTAATTATTCCAACTTCTTTTGCTTTCTATTGTCTTCCATCTTCATTGACGCCTCGGTTGAAAAAGTATGATTGCATACGTACTGGAGCAGTTCCGTGCCCAAGAATTACATTTCAATACATATAGAAGTACAATCGTATAAGCAATCACAATTCGAGTATCAAATAATTTATTTATAGATAATCACTAGAGACCGGATGTTAGGCAAAATGCCTAATCTTTAATATTAAACATATGATCAAAAATAACGTTTTAAAATTTGTATGGGGGGCTATAGTTTCAATTTAAGCCAATTTTATGTTTCCTATTTTGCCTATTTCGCCCATTGCTGCCAAATTAATAGTTTTAGTGTCTAATTATGCCTATTCTATACATTTTCTTCAAAATAAGACTTTATTGGAGGAAAATATATAGTTTAGTATTTCAAGAAAAGATTCTGCCTCTCCCAAGAAATATAAGTGTTGTTTGTAGTGATAAGTTGTCGTAAAACTTTGGACTGCTATATGTACTGATAAAGTGTTGTAAAACTTTGTACTGCTGTGTGTACTGATAATTGTATAAAATTTGGACTGTTATGTGTAGTGATAAAGTGCTGTATAGAATGTATTTACCAAATATACATGGAATTCATGTCGAGCTTCGTTTTTATATATACAGTAAAAGAACATATTAACAAAGAGGCATGTTTCTATATTCTTTGAACATTGTCTATGACTTGAATTTATTTTTTAATTGTATTGAGTATTTATCTTCATTATTGCGAGTCACATTTTAGTGCCTATTTTATTGCCTATTCTTTAAATTTTAAGTGCCTATTTTCCAGGATTTTAATGCCTAAACATCCGGTCTCTAATAATCACAAATCATATATCATGTTAACGTATCAAAATACATCATACGATATATTTACACTAATGATAAGCTTATTGAAGGTCATGCAACACTTGATACTCCAATTCGACTTGATATATCTTACATGTGATACCGGTATCCCAACCCGAGTGCGAACGGTACGACTAAGTTTAATTTTAGGAGTATCAATTCTGTGGAATATTTCTAATGAGAATTTCTATGTTTATATTCCACGCTTATGCCCCGTAAGCTAAAGGAGATGATGACGATGATGATAACAAAATAATTCGTGGAATGAGAATGTGAGAGGAAACGGGAGAATCTCTAGAAAACGCACGGACACAATAGGGTCCATCACAAACTCAGTCTGGGTACGAACCAGGGATCTTTAGCACCATAGTTGAGCGCTTTACCACTGAGCCACTTTGCCACCAGGATAAATTTAGGGTATTACTAGCAATGTCCCCCTTCAGTAAGGAAAAAAAAAAACGGCATAAGATTTAAATTATTAGATTGATACCCAACAGAAACTAAAAAGACTTATTTAGAGACATTTTCTCGTGTGATTAGTGTCATACTAAAGGTTTGAGTGATGATAATTGTCTCATTTAAAAACACATTGCTTATGTTATCAATGATATGTATCGAAAAAGACCAGCTACAACTTTCCCGCAGGATTGTCCAAACACATTAGAAGAAATCAAGATAAGAGAATATTATATAATACTTTCTTGATTTCTCCTTATGTGTTTGGACAATCCAACCGAATACACACACAGAAACATACAAAAGCCAAAATTTTAACTTTCCTTGTGTTCAGAAGACATATCTATAAGCGTTTTATGAAGGGTGTTAGTTCAGTGGTAGAAAACTCTCTTCTGGTTCGAAAGATCCATGATTCGATCCCAGTGGGCAGTGTCGTGTCCGTAAAGTTTCCTTGGAACCTCCTCTTTTTTTTTAAAAAAAAAAATCTTCCTCTCTTCAATTCACCAAATATCTCATAACTAGTCCTTCTCATTTATCATACCTAAGGGACAGAGGCGTACGCTGGGGGTGGGTTCGGACCCCCCGAAATCCCGATTTTTTTTTTGTAAATGTAGTCTCCTTTTAGAGACAATTTTAAAAATTTTCATATAATTTAGCCTCAAATTGTATTTGGACCCCCGAAATGCTTTAGACCCCTCCTGAAATAAATTCCTGCGTACGTCCCTGCTAAGGAACATAGACATGAAATCCCAATAGCCAACCCCTGAAAATTTCAGTAAGCACTTTATTTCTTCCAATACGTCCTTACTGCAAATCAGCATTGCAAAACATTAACTAAAAATGGACATTGTGAGTGTACGAACATCTTTTTACGAAATTAGAATCTTTGCTAAATTGACAAACAAAAATGGCTTAACGTCATTTACACAGTATAAACTTGAAAATTTTCGGGTTTAACCCCTCGGTACGGCCTTGTTTCATGCTATACGCGTTTAAAATTTCTCTAAAAGGAAAGCTAGAGTGGACGAAACCAAGTTGACATACTAAATATGTTAGAAATCTTTAATATCATTATATAAAAGTTCATCTGGATGAATTTCTGTTGATATCTTTTCAGATTTAACATGCCATTGGAACCAAGGTTACAAATAATGATAACCTGACATAATCGTGGGATGTAAAATAGACATTTTATTTCTTTTTAAAAAACAAGTCTTTTTCTGAGAAAATTTAGACTCGTAGTTTTGCAAAGTAAGTTCAAACAACTGGCGTTTTTAAGATACACTCCCTATATACGCGGAAGGAGAGAGCAAAACTTTCGAAAATTGAATTATAATTGATTAATTAGTTTCGCAGTTATTCACAGAAGATAATATTTAGTGAGCACATAGACCTTCCTTGTGACCAGGCTCTCTTAAAGAAAATTTTGTCCAGACGGAAGACAAAAAATCAAAATACTTTCCGGCTCACTGCAACACTATTCTTGTATAGTGGACAACCTTCCCGAAAGCACGCTTGGAAGAAACATTGCTTGCGATCAAATGGTTAGAGAGTCTGGTTCAAGGTTCGATTCCCAGATACAGATTTCTAGCTGTAGAACCAGCATCGCTAGGCCAAGTTACTTCAACTGTGAAGTAGAGAATTCATGTTTAGAAAATGAGAAATATTATCTATGAGAACCGATGCGCTGACCACACATGGCCACATTAGAATGAATGTACTAACATTTGCTGACTAGCCATCGCCTTCCATGATTTATAGCACCAGGAAGTTTATAATGATATGCAATTATTTCACTTTCACTAGCGACTGTACCATAGAAAGGAGTAAGTAAATAATAAGCATTATAGACATTTTAAAAGTCATTTCTTACATTTTCCATGCTAATTTTTGGAAAGAATTTGCTTATAACGTGTGGAAACACTGAACTAGTAGTATTTCTGTAATAACCTCGACTCATTTCTTTTCATTTGATTCGTTTTTATCTTCTCAATTTGAGCAAAAGAAATAAGTTTACAAAAAAAGCTCAGAAACACTACAGAAGCAAAAATTCTGCCATGTACAACTCCGTACTGGTTTGTGCTATGATCTTACTGAAGATATAACTTCTAAGCCACAATTGCCAGACACTATAAAAAACGAAAATTCACTTTTGTCTCTTTTTTATCCTCTTTCTATTCGTTCAGGAAACTCAGAAAACATTTCACTTCTTTATTTCATTTTGTTTTTCTGTTATGTATCACAGTTCTCCAGAAGATTTTTCACTATTTTGTCACTATTATCACAGTCATTCAGCATTTTTTTCCCTGATTATCATGTTTCTAGTTCACGATCTTGACAATCTTACTAAAAATAATAAATTCACCCACATTTTCGAGTTTAAAAAAGTAGAAAAATTGGTGCAATAATAAACAATCTCACATTTTCGAGTTTAAAAGTAGATAAATTGGTGCAGAACATTTCTGATGCGAGAGAGTAAACGCCCTTATAAACGCACACATAGTCATCAAAAGATGCAAGCAGTATGAAAGGAATTTATATCACAATCATGCGAAAACACACACCATGTGTACATTAAATATTATTAATAGTAATAATTCATTTTCCACACATACATAATGGATTTTCGGGGTGGTAGATTATATTAGAAGAAATGTTTTCTGTTACTTACCGGTGTGTATTTTACTATGGCCTTAAAAATTGAAGAGAAGTTTGTATTTTGTGTGTTTTGCGAGCGTCACACAACAGGTCTGATTTTTCTTCTTTTTAAGAAAAAACTAACTAAAAAAAAGAATAGAGGTGGGAAGGTGTGCTCGCTCAACACAACAGAAGAGAAGAACGGATCCTGTCGGTCGGTACGTTACAAGATCCACAACCACACTGCGACACCCGCCAAGAATAAGTAGACGTTTATAAGTGAATGTTGCTTCTGATAAAGTGGAAAGGGATTTTTGTTTTTTAAAACTTCTTTTTTTTTCTGTTTCACATTTCTCCTCCTGGATCATTTCCCTCCCTCTTTTTCTCTTTTACTCGCCTTCCCCTGTCTTTCCTCTGCTTGCTGGAAGTATTTTCCCTTTCGTTTTTCTTATCCGCCACCTGATTCCCCCCTCCAATTCCACCTGTTCGCCGCACGAGACTCGCTTGTTTCTCCGCCGCGCCGCTATATCGTTCTTCTGCACTGTACTGACAGTGTTGCCACTATATGTCATAATTTAGCAGTGGCCTTCCTGATGCTAAGCATTCAGTGGTTTAGATTTTTCTTGGTTGGTTAAAGCTTAACCTTTAGAATCCCTCTAGGGATTTTAACAAAATCGTAGGCTCTCAAGTTGGGGCTCTGGTGACTCCCTATTTATTACATAATCATGATTCATACACCGTTGGAAAGCCTATAGATCAAAGATTGCAACGAGATAACATTCCTGCAATTTCCGGCATATTCGTAGAAGAAGAAGAAGAAACAGAAAATCATAAAAATATAAAAAATGACTTTGCGAGGCCCTGGCAACCCTTGCAGTCACCCTACGTTGACAAAATGATGCTAATGTATTGGCCAGATACTTGTGACAATAATAGAAATGTTAGCGATTGCTGCAATAAAAAGCGATATAAAAATTCATAACGAAATTCCTATAAAAACGCCCTATGTATCATTTTCGAAGAGCTGCGGCTGTTGCAGACCTTCGTGTTGGTGGCCCTGGTGACATCCCATAATTATCACAGTCATTATTCATACACCATTGGAAAGCTTATACTGGTGGAAAGGTTCATTCCTCTGGAATACATTGGTTCCAAATAATCTCTTTAGATAATTTAGGGGCTGAGCTATTGATGTTTGTCGTAAAAATAAATGTAATTTACGTCAAAAAAACTGAAACTCCAAAAATTGGCCAACTTTGCCCCCTCCCTACTCCCTCCATATAAGCAAGAAGTACAAATACAGGATATTATCATGTAGTGGCCTACTTCATTGCTTCACATACCAATTTTTATGAGTGTACCCCCAAGGAGGAAAATTGACCCCGCACCAAAAAGTTGAAAAAACAAAAATCACGACCTTCGCCCTCTTTCCCAAGCCGTGGTACCCTCCCACATACATAATATGCACACCAGCGAAAAGCTGCATCCTTCAATAATACACTAGTACCAAAATCATCTTTCTACCTTAATTAGGCGCTGAGCTATTGAGATTTAAAGCCATAACGCAGCAGTTTAAAGGTTAAGAAGCAATGTTATTTCAGATTTTGCCTATTATTTCGGGGAGGGGGGAAGAAACCCTTAAACATACGTAGAGTGTTATGTTTCTCATTGGTATATCGTTATTTTGTTCATTAAACTGTCTCTCAAATTCAAGGAAGGACTAATTGCGTGCTGGAGTCCAATTGATGCCATTTAGCTTAACCCTTAACGATGTCAATGGTATCTGAGACCTCTAAGTAGTTTCAAAAGTCACAAAGAAATTGTTTTCTTCAAAGAAAAATTTAAGATTACATTCAATAGCTGGAGGGGGGCCGCGGTGGCTCTGGAATCCCTGGTTCGATCCCCGGTCAAGTAAATTTATGGTGGACAACTTCGTGTCCGTGGGTTTTCTAGAGGTACTTCCGTTTCCTCTCACATTATCATTCCATCATCATTTATTTGACTTAATCATCAGTCTTCCTTAGCCTAACGGGCACAATCGTAAGACGTTAAGCTGAAAAAAATCATTTTCATTACGTTCAAAAGTAGTCACTAAGCTGTAGTGTATTAAAAGGTCCGGGATCTCCACGTGAGAAAATCCTTTGGCCATTTTCTACTCATGTACCGTAGATCTTGTTAATAAATGAAGTCAGTACTTTCATTGCATTATCTCCTAATCCCTTGAGCAACTCTGCTGGTATGTCGTCGCCACCAGTGGTATTCCTCCTTCACATATTTTTGAAGGCTTGTACTACTTCACTTTGGAATATATTGAGTCCTTTTTCTTCATTGTCCACCTCTTCCTCTGCTTCGATCGCAATATATTTGGGGCTTTTCTTCTGATCGTATAGATCTTTCATGTATTCCTCCCAAATTATGAGGACTCTTTGATGGTCAGTGACTACGTGACCTTAATCTTCGATTACAAACGTGCGTATACCTTTGTTACCTTTCCCTCCTAATTCTTGTGCTTTCTAATACATCAGATCATATCTGCCGAATCTTTAAAATTCCATTATTTCTTCACATATCTGTTTCATGTACTCTTCTTTGTCTCTCTTCTCAATTCATTATTCAGCATTCCAAATTCTTTGATGTGCGTGATTTTAGCGCTTCTGTATTCCTCCATTTTCTTAAGCATCGCTTCAGTTATTCATGGTTTTCTCGGTGCTCTTTCTGTCACACCAATGTTATTGTGGAGTGTGTTAAGTAGAATCTGTTTAACTTTGACCCAACTATTTTCTACATTTCCTACCATATCGCTAATTGCGCAGAATTTTTCTTCAATCCCCTTTTTCACAGCACTGTCATACTTCATAGTTGCTCTAAGTTCCATTTTCGATTTCTCCTTCCATTTTTCTTGATTGATTTAAGTCAGGTTTGCACTTCGGCCACTGGGAGATTGTGATCCGAGTCGAAGTCCACTCCCGGTAATGTCTTCACGTCTCGTACACTATTCCTGAAACGTTGCTTGACAATCATGTAATCGATTTGGTAGCGTTTCTTATCTCCTGGACTTTCCGCGTGTACTTGATTTTTCTTTTTCTTAAACCATATATTTGTCATCACCATATTATGCTGCCCACGGAAGTTGAAAAGCATTTTATCCCATACGTTTCTTCTACCTGGTCCAAATTCTCTCTCCACTTTATTCGCAGCTGCTGCTTCTTATCATCATATCATCATAGGTATTCTGCCTTTATTGGCAGGTCACTTGCCGCAGCTGCGAAGCTTCCATGCTCCACGGTCCTCCGCTAACCTCTTCGTCTTCGCGTATGATCTTTCTGTTTTTATATCATCCATTAACTGTAGTCTCCTTCGCCCACTCCTTCTCTTTCCCGCCACCATACCCTCTAGGACGTCTCTCATGATACAATCTCTTCTTAGGCAATGTCCCAACCAGTTTCTCTTCCTCTTCCTAATAATATCTAAAAGTGCTCTTTTCTCACCCACCATTTCTAACACTCTCTCATTTGTTTTCCGCTCGACCCAACTAATTCTTTCCATTCTTCTCCACACCCACATTTCGAAGGCTTCCAGTCGATTTTTGTCACCTTTACGTAATGTCCACGTTTCCGCCCCATACAGTACAACACTCCACACGAAGCATTTTATGAGTCTTTTTCTTCTACTACACTGTTAAAGTCTCCTATTATGGCGTTGACCTTACCTCTTCCCTTCGGATACAATATGGCACTAATCTCATTATATATTAATTCTACTTCATTGTCATCATGGTCGGTTGTTGGCATATACACTTGTATTATCACAATATCTGCTGGTTTTGCACTTAGTTTTACAACCATCTAACTACTTCGTTCTTTATCGCTATCGCCACATCATTCTTGGTTTTAACGTCACCCGATATAATCTCACTTTTCCTGGCATTTCAGTTCACTCAAGGCCACTACATTCACTTTACATTTATCCATTTCCACTTTTAAATTTTCAAGTTTACCCGCGCCACAACAAAATAAGTGTAGAAATTGACGCAACACTCACGTGAAACACAGTTCCAACTGACAGCAGTTCGTGATAAATTGTTACTGTTTCCGTAAAGGCCAATTTCCCACAGCACGAAAAAGAAAAGTTAGTTTAGTTAGCTCTTGCTTCATACAGCTCAATTGTCAATCGCTCATAACCTGAGCCTTGAGTTCAGGCCCGTATTCAGGGGGGTCTAAATTTTTACTGGCCCCCTCTAAAATTTTCACGGTAGGTTTGCAAATTAACTATAATATGGGATGAACTAATATTTTTGGATCGGGCCTACCCTAACTTCCACCGGGCCCCCTATATTTTCGGGCTGGCTACGGGCCTGCTCGAGTCTTTAAAATGAAAAATCTATTTCAACTATCTGTACAAAATTATTATTTAATTTTCTTTTTTATAAGGATATCTAAGTTAAAAGAGTAATTGATGCGTTTTCTGGATGCTGAATCCATGCACAAAATGGTGCTTTTGAAGAAGAAGAAAAAGAAAACGTAACTGAAACAATAATTTCATCTAATACCTAATGTTTTACATTTCTTCATTGGAATTCATGACGGAAAAAACTCTAAACAATATGAGAAGCATCGCAAGAAGAGGCGTGATACAATGCAAAAATAATTTAATATTGATTCACATCATGATAACTACAATATGTAATCTCAAACATTGATTAATATCTTTTCACACCAATATCAATAAATTTGCACAACGTTGCCACATCAAAATTAAATTTGAAATGTTTGTAGATTCATTTATTATTTAAAACGATCATTATTTCGGATTATTTAAAACGATCTCCGGAGAAAGGATATTTTTTATTAGATTCTTCGTCTTTCGGGAGTTCTCATGATGTCCGTGAATGTTGAATTGCTTTACCGTAATTTTCCAATTTCCTTAAAGAAAGTTTCATTTCTAATTCTGTTTTCATATCAGAGTTTGTCAGATTTCCACAATGAAAAAGAATGATACACTTACCAGGCACGTACGCAGGAATTTATTTCGGATGGGTAGTCAAAAGCTTTTCTATGGAGTTCAAATTCAACATAAGGATAAATTATATTGAATTTATAAACTCGCCCCTAAAATTAGACTAAAATTACAGGAAAGTCAGGATTTCGGGTGAATTTTACGGACCCCCAGGGCCCACCCCTACGTACGTTTCTAACTCTGGCCCCCTAAACAACTAAAATGTTCCGTAATTTCCTATATTTAAGTTTATCTATACCAGTGATGGTCAAACTTTTTTCTTTTAGGTGAGGGACAAAGAAAAATGAATGAGATTTTAGGCGGACCAAAATAATTTATTAAAAAAAAAAACAATAGTAATACATTTCAGAACTAACCACTGTTAATGACTGAAATTTCTCATAATTTGATTAGAATTGGATGCATTGATTCTCAGAAATGAAGCTTAATGCGCATCTGTCAATCTATTTATAATAAAATCCATTAGAAATAATCTTATTCTTCTTTTCATTCTGTAGGTAAGAAATCATGTCACAGGCTGGATAGAATCTTTCACAGGGCCACATCTGTCTCGTGGGAGTACTTTACCCATCACTGATCTATACTAACATATCAGGTTATCCAAAAATGTGTTTAGCCTTTTGCAGAAAAGGTGGGGTTTGCGTTTAAATCTCAGGGTATATCAGCCGCAGCAGGTCAGACTTAACGTAATTTGACATCTGACATTTAAAGGTAGTAGATGAACAAAAAAAGTGTTGGAATTTTTACATTGCGCCTAGGAGATGAGTGAATTTTCCGCAGAACTTCGCTACTTCTTACAATTTCATTTCAATAAAGGCTCAAATGCTGCGCAAACTCGTTGAGTAATTTGTTCTGTTTATGGGCAAGATACGTTATCGAAAGCTACAGTGAAATGACAGTTCAGTCGCTCGCGTTCTAGAAATCGATGTCCAATATTCTCCTCGTAGTGGTCGACTAATTATAGCAAAGGTGAGGGGTATTCTGGCAAAAGTCGAGCAAAACCGGCATGTAAGCCGCCACGACATCGCTAATGATCTAAATATCCTTCAGCAAACAGTGTTAAACTGTTCGGAGAAAGCTGCGAATTTATTGATTTTCTATCATTCATTGATTCATTTAGAATTAATTGAATTTCTATCTACGAATTTTTCTGCTGAAATGTAACGAACTTATTCATTTCTGAAGCTGTTAATCATGAGCGATGAAAACTTTATAAGCTACGACAATAATATGAGAAAAAAGATCAGAAGCTGCACAGTCTGTGGGAAAGACCACACGGACGCTCAGGAAGGCTATGAGCACGAGATGCTGCCGGTGAGCAGAACGATTCCTTCGAAACTATACAATCAACAATTAGTGGTCGAAACTGGTCAAAATGGTGTCGTGTACCACGCTGACAACGCCAAATCACATACACCTTTAACGAATCATCAGAATTTGAGAGAACTTGGCTGGGAGGTTTTAATGCTTCTACCATATAGCCCGGATCTGGCACCGTCAGGCTTTAATTTGCTTCAGTCTCTACAGAACTCCCTGAATACTGTTACGTTAGTTCGAAATGAGACCTGTGAAAACCACACGTCACAATTCTTTTTGACAAGAAACCATGTAACTTCTATAGCAAGGGGAAATTGTAGTGTTACCGAAAAAATGGCGAAACGTTATCGAACAAAGTGAAGCATATGTGATATCATGGTGTTATTTTCAAGTCACAATGAATGTTAACTTCAAAAGGTTCAATACTTCTTAGACAACATAAAATAATGTATCTACCTGTCACCAGCTTTTTACATACGAACAGGGGTAAAAGTGGATCTGAAAATTTAGGGGGACGCTTCATGTCACGCCGTTCCCCGTGGCTATCTTTCCCCATTGTAATTTTTTTAGGAAGTGGAGAGACGCCATAGATATCTTTTGGAAGTGGGGAACGACGTCCACCCGCGTTCCTTCGCACTTTTACCCTTGCACACGAAGAAGTCAACTATACCCTCCTAATTTTGTATACAAATAGATTGATCTAAGAGCGTACGAAACCATTTTTCGGTTCGGGGAGGTGGGAATTGTGAGGACAAGCCATCCTATTATCCTATTAACCATCCTATTATCCTTAACAAACCATCCTATGACAGCTCCTCTACATCATACAGCCAACATTCTTCTACTGATATGCGGGTTGTTGCTTTATTAGGATAGATTTCGTAGTCATATCTATCCATATTAATATATAAAAGAACGTGTGTGTATGTGTGTTTGTGTGTCCCTGTGTATGTGAATGACATTTAAGAACAAGTTTAAGCAAGATGAACCATGTATTGCTAATTGTTGTTTCAGAAACTTCTTTCTTTTCGAGAGGGGTGGTAATGCCGAAGGCGCTTCCCGAGAACTAAGTCTCAACACAGAGGAAATTTACAGGGACAGTCTTCGATATTGATTTCATTCGGTGTTGCTGGGAAATTCACAAGTGAAATTAGTACAATAAGTTGCTTTCTTCTTAGGATGTCCCACTCTTTCCAGCCAGTTTCTGAATTAAAACCACGGCAACTACGGGCGATTAGAGCTAATCTACAATAATTAAACTGCATCATCATCATCATAGATATTGTTATTATTGGCAGGTCACTTGTCGCACTTCGTCTTCACGTACGATTTATCTGTGTTGATATCGTCCATTAATTGGTGTCCTTCGCCCCCTCCCTCTCTTTCCTACCACCATACCCTCTAATATGCTCCTCATGATACAGTCCCTTCTTACCCAACGTCTTAGCCAGTTTCTCTTTCTCTTTTTGACAATATTTTCAATTGTTCTTTCCCCCACCATTTCTAAGACCCTCTCGTTCGTTTTCCGCTCGGCCCAGCTGATTTTCTCCATTCTTCTCCACATCCACATTTCGAAAGTTTTTCAATCGCTTTTCATCATTTTTGCCTAATGTCCGTGTTTCTGACCCATACAGTACAATACTCAACACGTAGCATTTAATTAGTCTTTTCCTCAACTCTTTGCAGTGTATAATTTTTTTTTTTTTTTAATAATATGAAAGGAAATTTTAGACTATATTCTTATGATTAAACAAAGTACAACTGATTTAATAGTGGCGGATCCAGGATATGATCAAGGGAGGGGTGCCGTTTTATCCAGTGTAAAGCTGAATTGAAGCCCATTTTATCCAGTGTAAACCTGAGCGTCAAGGGGGGGGAGCTATAGCCCCTTACCCCCCCTTGGATCCGCCCTTGTATATATATATATATATACTATTATTCCTTCTTTTAAACCAGTGCTATTATGCATAGAAAAATATATATAGTAATTAATGTGCCCGCTTTTAGCACACTGGGTCCCGACTTCGACCTTCCCATGAAAGACTCTTGTAATTTTAGCGCATTATGGTGGTCTGGATTTCCCCTCAAATTATAGATCAGTCATTCTTAACTGAATGCTCCGTTTTGCCTCTGAGTTTGTCAATAAGCCATTCACACGGAACAACGATAAGGCAGCAAACCTAGAATTGATAGAAGATACTGGCGACTCACAAACAAGGTATAGGTCTTTTTTTTTTTTTTCAGCTACACTACTCGTAAATTCATAATTAATCAAGCAGTGCCAACATTGTTTTATTCCATTCATCTTACCTACTTTATTTCCTTCCCCTTTATTACTAAAGCTGTTCTCTTTGGCTTGCTTCTGATCCTGAAAGCCTACTCATACGTTATACATTCGGGAGTTGGAAATGAGTACTGTAGATCCACGTTTCATATAGCCTCAATGCTGAAAAAGAACGCTAGATTCTGACCAATCAACCAACCAATCACTGAAGTAGTATATACGCAGGACCAGATTCGTTTGGGGTACACCGGTGCACGTACACCCTCCCTTCATTTTAAATATATATAAAATAAGAAGGTAGCAGTGAAAATAGTAATGGTTTCTGTACGACACAAGTATTCATCATTTTCTAAGAGCCTACAACTAAAAAAAAAAAAAAAAAAAAAAAAAAAAAAAAAAATTCCTGATCTAAAGCAGTAAGCTATTTACTGAAATATTATACCGACACAAAGCGGCCGTGACTCAGTTAGTAAAACGTCGGTTTTGCATTCGGAAAGTTGTGAGTTCGATTCCAGAGACCAGACATTGAGCATTTCCAGAACAATTCCTCATCTATACCACATACAACAGATGCCTAAAGGATTTTTTAAACATCAAATTTAATTCAAATATACTGGTATTTATTGGTACACCCGCAGTCAGAAAATTCTGGATCCAACATTATAACGTGTATATGTATATGTAAAAAGAACCGATTCTACTTAGCCAAATAGTATTTTGGGATATTCATTTACAGCATAACCCAAATTCCATTTTAACATATTGATTAACACAATAATAGTATATGGGTTTCATTAATCATATCACTAGTACCAAAAATTACAAAAATAGTGGTTATTTGCCATCTTGCGGTGTTGTACATTGTTCTTCAAAATCATTAGTAAAAACCAGTCGTTTGTTTTAACATTAACACATTAGCCTGAAGTAGAGAAATTACATACAATTTACGCTACCTATAAATTAACTTTAAGAAAAAAAAAAAATGTGGAAACAAAATTATGCATATAATACTTTACCTCAAGATGTACTTATCATCTTTATGACCTAAGTTCTCTATTAGTCACCGTGCAATGTTTTATATGATTCACAAGTTATACACAATGAGTTGCGAACACAGACACTTTTTTAAGCAAAAAAGAGAACTAAGTGAATGAATTTCATAGAACTCAAGAATACAACCTCTCCAAACGTAAATACTTGTACCTGATATTGTATGATATATTAACTTGTTACTATAGTCATATTATTTTGTTTTATTATTCGATTGTTGTCATGTATGCCTAATTGTTCTATTCAATTTTTGTTATTATAATGGTTTGCTTATTGTCCTAGTAGCTCAGTTTAAACTCTTAGGGCGGGGAGATTTGCTTAGTGGTTTTCAAATCCCCTGGGTTTTCTCATTTAGGTTTTTAAAGTTGGAGAGATTTGGGTTGTGTGTGTCAAGAAAACCCGAGGTTTTTGCCCCCTTGGTTTTGGTAAAAAACATCAGCAAAACACCAGTGGTTTTTCGTCTGAAGAGTTAAATATCTCTGGGTTTTTAAAATGAAGATATTTGGTCTACAGTGAAAAAACCCAAGGTTTAAATACCTAGCACTTTACTGGAGGAAATTTATCCTACTGGTAGGAGTGTTTTTTCAGACGGAATAATTTCCTGTAATAAACATAGACGAAATAGACCATATCAATTACGTTGGTGATGTTATTGAGAACCATCCACATAAAAGAAATTATAAAATATGTGGCAGAGTAGATCCTTTGGCAGTCTACAGTAATGAAGAATTTGGAGATCGTTTTGGCTATACCAAAGAAACTTTCCGACCATTAATGCATTTGATTGAAGAAGATCTACACAAACCAGTACGTAAGCATGACTGCTCCGCAGATTTACAGGTATTGATTCCATTACGCATTCTCCACACAGGCACTTTTCAACAAGTTGGTGGTGATTTGGTAAATGTACATTCCACAACTGCAATTTCACAGTGTAGTTGGAATTATAGCTAGAAGAAGACCATAGTTCATAAAAATGCCTGCTGGAACAGAAGTGCCTGCAGTGAAACTGAAGTTCTATGAGAACTCACAATTTCCTGGTGCATTTGGAGCAATTGATTGAACGCATATTCCAATTCTGTCACCCTCTGGTCCAACTGCAGAGTTGTACAGAAACAGGGAAGGGGTACATAGTATCAATACACAGCTAATTTGTGATTCTAACATGAAAATATTAAATATCGTTGCACGTTGGTCTGGCGCCACCCACGATTCAACAGTTTGGAGGAACTGTTCCCTGAGAGTCATAGCTGAAGAAAGAAACCTTCCTGGATTATAGCTGACGGTGGTTATGCTTGTACAGCGGGGAACACTTCTAAATGGTACACCTTAGCCGTAAATCTCCATATGGCTGTACCATTTAGAAGTGTCCCCCGCTGTACAAGCTACATGTTAACGCCTATTCCAAATCCTCAAAACGCTGCAGAAGAAAGATATAACCGTGCTCACAGGAAAGCTAGAAACGTTCGCTGGGTTCTATTCGATTAGACAGACAGGAAAAATAATACTTTTCAGTCACATGTACAGCAAGTCGGTGGATTTCAAGAAAAACCCTGGGTATTACACCCCACGGTTGATAATGAGCAAATCTCTTCACTGAAAAACCCCGGGTTTTCGCAAAAATACCTCGGGGGCAAATACCTAGTGTTTTACTAAAAACCAGAGGTTATTTTCCCCACAGCAAATCTCCCCGCCCTTAATGAAGGTTTGTCTTGTATATTATGACCAGTTAATGAATAAATTGTCAAATGAAACGGATATTGAAAGTAATACAAATGAGGACATACGGTAATACTTTGATATATATACAGGGGCGGATCCAGGATATGATCCAGGGAGGAGCTAAACCATATTTTTCCGTTTTATCCAGTGTTAAGCAGGATTGAAGCCATTTTATCCAGTGTATACCTGAGCGTCAAGGGGGGAGCTACGGCCCCCCCTTGGATCCGCCACTGTATATATATATATATATATATATATATATATATATATATATATATATATATATTAAGAGGCATATGTAGATCGTTCAAATTGTGTATGTCAGTGTGCGCTTAGTTTGGAATTAAACATCTGATGTTATATGAGATGTAAACCTACGGCTTAAGGTGGTAGCAGGGGTAAAAGTGAGAGGCAACGCGGAAGGACGCTGTTACCCCACTTCCAAAAAAAATATCTATTGCGTCCCCCACTTCCTAAAAAATTACAATGGGCAAAGATAGGCACGGAGGATGGGATGACGTCATCCGTTCCCCTACCTTTTCAGATGCAATTTTACCTCTGGGTGGAAGTACTACCAAAGATGGAGTGGATCAGTGGGTCTTGGGTTAGGAAGGGACCCACTGCGACCCACCATCCATTGTGACCCACCGACATACTCTGATCCACCGACCCACAATGACCTATCGACCAACTGCTCACAAGAGTCAATGCATTGTAGACAGCATTTTCTGAACATTGGTGAATTTGTCTGTTTTACTTTCACCAGACCTGCATTTTATTCATTTTTCATTTTTTTCTATTCACTTACCTGAGACGAGTATATCTAACTGAAACACTGAATCACTGAAAAGTATCTAACTTCAGATACTTTTGGATATTGATATTTGTAATTATAATATATAGTAGCAATAGGACTTACTACTTGGCTTTCGGGGTACAGTCAAATTTTACATTTTTTATTCTTTACGTTCGCCTACTTTACCTTGATTTGAGACTCAAATTTCATCCTATTTTCCCCTGAAAAGTATTTGTAGTTCTACAGAGAAATAATTATATGCGATAATTAAATTGAAACTCATCGTAATTTAGCATCATCCATGACAAACACTTTATCATTTTATATCGTAAAGGTTAGATCCTCCGTTATTGTAACAGAGAGTGCTTGAGCGATTGACCGTAGAAATTCAAATTCCGATTAGTGAGAATTTCACAGCCTTGTTTTATTACAAACGTAGTCAGTGAAGTGGAGAAGGGCGTGGATCAGGATCAGAGTTGACGATCGGTTTTGGCGGGTGGTGGATTAGAGTGGGTTGTGTTGGGTGGTGGGTCAGAGTGGGTCACGTTTTGTTGTGGGTCATAGGTCAAGTTTTTATTGACCCATGCCATCCCTGAGTACAATATGAGCTCCCACTGGTAAGGTTGCCAAAGGGACAAGAGTTGAGGATGTCTTATCTCGAAAACGTGTAGTCTTAGAAACCGTATCGCTTTCTAACAGACTCAACTCATATATCGTCACAAATTTATGTCAAGTTTTGTCTCCCGTTGGTAGCCTTATCAGTAATTGAGCCCGAATCTTCTGTTCGAGGGTAGGAATTTGGAAGAAGAAGAAGAAGAAGAAAGAAGATACCATTTGATGCCATTGATGAGGAGAAAATGACCATGAAGAATTGAGTACAGCACCTAACATTTTTTCGAGTAGGATTCGAGAGTTAGATTCAGTGGTGATGTTGCAAATACATTGGTTAAAGTGAAGATTATGTAGAGTAGTAGTACTTTTGACCAGAGGTAAACTTACTTTTCTAATATTCTCTTTGAACGGCTTATGCCAATAATAATTGATTATGATGACGATAATGAATAATAGGAAAATGAAGAAAGAAGGAGGAGACGGAAAACTCCGAGAAAACCCATGAACACTGTGTTTACCCACCGCAAAGTCCATTTGGTCCGAGGTGATATCGAACAAGAAAATCACACTTATATTATTTCTTGCGAATGAGTTACTCGAGTTACTCACCAAACTTAAGAAAGTGTGATGGAAGATGTAGTAAAGAAACTTGTACCTTATGAAATACTGACATTGAGGAAGACGGAAAAAGATGAAGTGGACGGAGCGATTAATAAATGGAGATATTTTAAAATAGGTAGGGGAGAAGAGGATGACGGTTTTAGCCAGTATTCTTCGTAGGAAGGTCAATTTAATTGAACACATCTTGCAAAAAGAAAAAAAGAAAGTCTGTCTTCTTCATAATGCCATAGAGAGAAAGATGGGAGGAAAGCGAACAATAATAAGAAGAACGCTATAACTGATTGATGATGTGAAAAATGGTAGGAAATATTAGAAGCTGAAAGAGGAACTTAAAGATCGAGAAGTGAGGAAGAAATATTTTCAGACCCGAACCTAAGGAAAAAAATTATAAGACCCAGGACCAGCCGACAGCCAGAATACTTAATAATAATAATAATAATGGTATAGACATCCAGAAGTAAATAATTGCAGAATCAAAATTATATTTTATACTCTTCCCTTCACTAAGTGAACCATAAGTAATATCCATCAACTTCTGCGAGATCTTCTTTACATCAATTGTCCATTGTCATTTTTTGGCTATATCTAAGAGGAAAACCTCCTTCTCAAATGGTGTAATTTCGTGGGGAATTTGCTAAGACAAGTTGTTCTGTGTTTGAGTCGAAGTGAGGGTATTTGCAGCAAATACAAACCCGAGAAGAGGATCGAATGCTACTTTAAATGGTAGGTTTCTTCACATATTTATTTATTTATTTGTAAAAGGCATACAGGATTACAATCCTACAATAGCCTTATTAACATAATATTTTAATACGATACCATTATTCTAAAATAAAATAGACAAGAAAGTAAAATAAAATAAGCAAGCTACAGACAAAACGAGACAAGATAAAAAAAAGATAAAAATATACAAAATACAAATAAAGATACAACAAACAAAAAATAAATGTGGCTGGAAAGGAACGTTAAACTCTTAACCAACCAAGTGACAGTCTTTTCCAAAGACTTTCCAAACTAGAATCGTCTCATTTGAGAATTATGTCTCATTGTTTCAGTTATCCTAGCACAAACTGTTAAAAGAAACGAACTACGTTTAATTTTGTAGGATAATCCGGACAAGAACTTAAATGAGAAGTTTATATAATAACGATAAGGATAATAATAAAAGAACTTAAATGAGAAGTTTATAATAACGATAAGGATAATAATAAAAGAACTTAAATGAGAAGTGTATAATAACAATAAGGACAATAATAAAAGAACTTAAATGAGAAGTTTATAATAATAATAAGGATAATAATAAAAGAACTTAAATGAGAAGTTTATAATAACGATAAGGATAATAATAAAAGAACTTAAATGAGAAGTTTATAATAACGATAAGGATAATAATAAAAGAACTTAAGTGAGAAGTTTATAATAACGATAAGGATAATAATAAAAGAACTTAAGTGAGAAGTTTATAATCACGATAAGGATAATAATAAAAGAACTTAAATGAGAAGTTTATAATAACGATAAGGATAATAATAATAAACTTGATAATAAGGATAATAATAATTTTCGTTTTCATTCTTAATATTGTTATTATTTTTGTGTGTATTATAAATCCAATTTTTTCAATTTGTGTTCTCGTTCTTTTATTCATTTTTAAAGATTTGGTTTACCACAGTTCCCTTATTTACTCTGTTCATGTTCTCATCCGTAAAAAGACAAAACATCTCAAGAAATACTTTATACATTAGCATGAATTTTGGTCAGGTTATGTAAAGGATCAAAAATTAGAAACCGAATTCATTCATGGAGAAGATATTCAAACCGGAAGTAGTAGAAATAAGCTATTTGCGATTTCTTACTTGTTCACTATAGAGGAAAACTGGTAAGAGACAACAAGAAGTGGTTTCCTGGTAATGGATTAACGTTCCAAGTATTTTCTTAAATCTGTACTAAACCCGAGCTATAAATATCTACTACAACTTATGATAGCGTCCCCTACAGAACTTTCTGGATAACGTACACACAGCCACCCGAGTAACGTCACACCACAGACTTGCAACGTTGCTATCTAGTCGATGAGCCTACCAAGCAGCTATAATCTACTAGCAGCAGGCATTTTTGCCGATCCCAAACGTTTCAGTATTCAAGCGTTACCCTGTATTTTTTTTTCGCGCGACACTCTAGTCAGCTGTTTTAAGTTGGTCATGTAAGGTGTACAGAAAAAAATTGGGCAAGTCTTTAGTTTGCCCATTTGATGTAGAGAACAGAACCCAACTAACCCCTGCGGGGCTTCTAACCCGTTCCTACTATTACTACTATTACTACTACTTTTACTGTGGATCCGTATAGGAAAACTGCAAGCTTATTTTAATGAAAAAGAGTTATGAAAATTTTAAAAAAATAATCGGAAAATCACTTTTTTGAGTATTATTTTCAATCTTATTTTAATGGAAAGAGTGTTATGAAGATTTTAAAAATAATAAAAAATACTCCTTGGATCGGGTTTGAGCCGGCGTACACAAACTTCCGGTTTCAATATTGATTTACATAGAACAAAAACGATAAGAGATGGAAAGAAGCTGTTCTTTTAAAAGAATTGATTGGTATTCTAAGAAAATATACCATTTTCTCTTATAACCTTCTATTGAAACCGGAAGTGGCAGAATTCAACTACTTCCGGTGTTAATGTTAATTATTAAAGAGCAGAAACGCTAATAGATAGCGAGAAGTAGTTCTCTACAACCAAGCGTCCGAAGAATATACACTATCACCACTCTAATTTATGTACTAAAACCGGAAATGATAACTACTACTACTACTTCCGGTTTCAATATCAATTGAAAAATCACCACACAATACAAACCAAACTCCTTTACGTGGTGTACGCGTGATACTACTACTATTTCTGTATAATTTGCACAGCTTCAATAATACACTTCTGTATGCATTTCTGTATAACTAGGTTTTATATTTGAACTATTATTTCCTCAACTACCTAAAATATCAATGACGTAATTTGCTTCATAAAATCTTTTTATGGACCACATTATGACTATTTCTCCATAACTATGTGGCAACACTGACAGCCAAGACTGAAGGAAAGAAAGAAAGAAATGGGGAAAAATACTTCGACGGCTGGAACACGTGCAAGTCCATTGCAACTTCTGTTCGCCAATGAAAAGTCAAGCTTTCGTCAGATATGTTTTAGTATCTGTTTAATGCTGATCATATACAAGGAAAAACCGACCCAGTACAAAAGAAAGAAGAAAAAAGTAAGAAAGAAACCCATCATGCAGAGTTCCCTTGCGCGTTTATATTTCATGGATACTTCTTATTGTCTCAAGGAGATACATACACGAAATATGGGTAAGTCTGTAAGTGTGTATCTGTGTATTCAGTATAGTACGAAAACACATTTGGCAGAAGTGAACAGATAAACCTGTTTGATCTTGCGGTGCTTCGTCTGTTCTTTGCGATGGTGGAGTTATGGAAAGTGCTTCACAAAAAATTCCAAACTTACCTTCGTTATCTAGGAAAACAATACGCTAAAAGCACGTATAATAATAGCCTTTTAACAAAAGACATCGGTATCTGTATCCTAAGAGAGTTTTGTGGTACCCCTCACTCATATCAAATAATAATAATAATAATAATAATAATAATAATAATAATAATAATAATAATAATAATAATAAGCGGCATCTTGAATTCAGCTACCGCTTATTCCAAATAATTTCGTTGTCATTATCACTTCCAGGTGATTCGGTACAAATTGAGATCCTTCCGTGCGCTAAGATGTTTGAGTCCCTATCACTACGAAATTAAAATACCGCTAATTTTACAGTAATTATATGATATCTTCAAATAGATAAAAGATAATCAAAAAGTGGATCAAGACCTCCCTAGACGATGTTCTTTTGCATGAGGTACCGTTATCACGAGTCACCTAGTAGCTTTCCGTTTGCAGTTATTTAGAAACGCGAAAATAAATGCCGATTTTCTATATGGCTGGAAATCGAAAGCAGATAAATGAGTTATGATAACGGTATCTCACGCAAAATAATATTGTCTAGGGAGGTCTTGTTCCACTTTTCGATTATCTTTTATCTATTTGAAGATATCACATAATTACTGTAAAATTAGCGGTATTTTAATTTCGCAGTGATAAGGTCTCTTAAGTACTTTCTTATTCATCTTGATGTAGAAGCTCATTACCCGCTTTAATACAGTCTCTCAATTCTAGTCTTCTTTAGGTCGGTTTCATCCATCCGATCTTTAGGTCGGTTTCTCAACTGCCGCATTTTCTAACTACGTTGCGTCAAATTAATGCTTTTATCCACTCCGGTACGGATCTTCAACGGCCACGGTCTGAAAATCCTACTTGGTAGTTAAGATTGGACGGTTTCTATTACATATGGGACCTTCTAGCCAACGGTTTCAATTGTGCCGAAATCTCAATTGATTCAAATATGGTTAGAAAAAAGGCGGAGGCGGCGGTTGAACAACTGCTGCGTAACCGCTTGGATAAAAGGAGACTAGCGGATCGACGGCGGTGGAGCAACCACGTGGATGAAAGAGGCGAGAAATGGATTAGTGGATCAACGGCGGTCGAACAACCACGTGGATAAAAGGGGCGACAAGGGGATTAGCGGATCAATTGCAGCTGAGGGACCGCAGGGATAAAAGGGGCGAAAAGGAGACTAGCGAATCAACGGTGGTGGAGTAACCGCGTGGATAATGGGACTAGTGAATTAACTGAAGTCGAGGAACCGCGAGGATAAAAGGGGCAACAAGAAGACTATGGATCAGCAGTGGTCAATCAACCGCGTGGATAAAAGGGGCAACAAGGAGACTAGTGGATCAACTGCAGTCGAGTAACCGCGTGGATAAAAGAAGCAAGGAGACTAGCAGATCAATTGTGTCGAGCAACCGCGTGAATAAAAAGGGTGACAAGGGAAATAGTGGATCAACTGTGGTCGAGCAATCCCATGGAATAAAGGAGCAAGAAGAGGACTAGCGGATCAACGGCGGTCGATAAACCACGTGGATAAAAAAGCGACAAGGAGACTAACGGATCAATGGCAGTTGGGCAACCATGTGGATAAATTGCAGGGGCGTCATTTAGGAGGGGGGGCAGGAGGGGGCAATTGCCCCCCTCCAAGAGTTTGAGGAATACATATACTTTAATAGATTGCCTACTAATATACTAGTACAAAACGTGAAAGTCTTACGTCGGTGGTGCTCTTGCCCCCTCCCCCCAAGCGAAGTCTGAAATGACGCCCCTGATAAATTGGCTTTAGAAGGCTTCGGGTTCGATTGTGGGTGGAAAAGCATCAAACTCATTATAGTAACGGCCCTTGAGGAAAGTCACATCGGTAAAAATTAAAATATTGTTGCAACAAACTAAGATAAAAGAACATTAGTACATTGTAATGTACAAAAGAATTAGTACACTACGAAAGTGTTTTTCTCATAGTTTGTAGCAACAAAATTATAATTTTTACAAATGAGACTTCCCTCAAGAGCCCTTACTTACACTTGCTTTCTTGGGCTTTTTATTTCGTAATCAAACAACTAATTTTTTTCTTCTAATTTATGCAAGTAGTAGGTAAGAAGTACTAAGATTTTCGGTGATTTGATGTTGAACGTTCCTTGCCAGGACTGAAGCTCCATGAAAAGTAGACTTACAGTTAAGATTCGAACCACATGAGCAATCACCACGAATTAAATTCGGGTACCCCATGTTTTCTACCAACAATGGTATTGAAGAATTTCGTTAATGACTTCCCAAGACCCAAAATTTGCTGAGTGCATTATGAAACATTGTGTATACTTTGATGGGTGTGGCGTTTCTCTAGTTACTGAAAAATAACCTGCTTTTAATGACAATATTCTCCTCTTCTCCCACACCAGTATTAATGACTGATCTCCTCCTTCTCCCTATATACGTATTTTTAATTATTTCCTAGAAGAAAATAAGTCTTTAGATCTGTGAGATATAGCAAAAATAATCATAGTTTCTTTAATGTATTTCTCATGTCATTATATCTGCTACTTACCACTAGTTACAAAGTGTATAAATATATAAAAAATTCTAAACTCAAGGACACCGCTGAATCCCTGCAGCGTTTACACTCTGCGTTAGATAATTGTGTGATTCCGAAAGGTCAACCTTGAACACAGTGTGAGTAAGCCAGTAATATTAAATTGAAACAAAAAAATATCCACAATAATATATTCTTTTTCTTAATAAAAAAAATCCTTCAATCTCCTGATGGTTTTTGTTGACATTTATATTCATGTAGATTTGAATGATAGGTAGGTTCTCTGAACCATATGAAGCTTTATCTACCTGTCATGAGTGAAGGTTATTTACTAGAAGTGGGACTAATTAACAAAAAAATGTAATTGCTAACGGTTTTTGTATTAAGGCACTGTATAGGTCATTAGTACTATGTTACTACTTTCATAGTGCAACAACGTACCAGTTCCATTATGAAGATGGATGAAGTAGCAATATTCTTGTCAATTATTTTCAACTGGTTTAATGCAGTTAATTACATGTTAATGACAAGTACAGAGTAAGCAAAAACTCAAGTTACATAGTTCAAGAACCATATCAATATGATTGGCGCTCATTTGAATACGCGCTTTAATTTGATTCTCCTTATTGCGCAAAGCAAGCATGGTAGTAGTTCTTCTAACTAACTAACTAATTCTATGGCCTATGGAACTCGGAGGTTCAATGCCGCGTTCACAAAAGCTCTACACTGACTTCTATCCTTAGCTAACTGCATCCAGTTTCTACTTTGTATTCCAATCTCTGCGAGATCCATCTTAATATTGTCCTCCCATCTGCGCCTAGGTCTTCCTAATGGTCGTTTTCCGATTGGTCTTCCAGTCAAGACTTTGAAAGCGTTTCTACTTTCTTCCATTCTAGCTACATGACCCGCCCACCTAAGCCTCCTAGACTTGACGACCCTAACACTGTTGGGTAAACCGTATAAATTATGTAGTTCCTCGTTATGAAGTTTCCGCCATTCTCCATTCCCGTTTCTCTTGGGTCCGAATATTCGGCTCAATATCTTGTTCTCAAATACTTTCAGTCTATGTTCTTCCCTCAGAGTAAGCGACCATGTTTCGCACCCATACACAACAACAGGCATGATTATCGTTTTATATATCTTAGCTCTTCTAGAGATAACAAAGAGAAAATGTTCAGATTTTTTAAGAGTTTTTTAGTGATATGTACAGTATTGAAAGTTTACACATAATAGACACACATAAATGATTTTACACAGAAAAGTAGAATAGTTTTAATCAAAGACTTGGTATTTTATGTTATTTTATCGAAGCTGCTATACGATCAAGATAGCTTTGACAGCCGAAGGCTAAGATGCTAAAAACCGAACTATTCTGAAACATTTGCGTTGCTGACACTATATGTGTGAGAAATCAGTGCCTCTAATAATAATAAAAAATAATAATAATAATAAAAGAAAAGAAAACGCACTAATATAAAAACGTTTAAAAATATTCAGGACTATCACTTCTTTGATTTAGGCCTATTAAAATAAACTGTACGAAATCGTTTTACGAGGAAAATAAAGTTGTATAGCATAAAACATGTCAGAAGAATGTAAAATTTACGGGAAAAACGTAATATCTGGCAACTCTAAATGACTAGTACATTGTGCACGAGGTCCCAGCTTTGATTCTGGTGGGGAAGTATAGAATAAAATACAGTGTTTGAAAAATTAAGCACTTTCTGTTTCAACGTTGATCATCATAGAACAAAAGAGTAACAAATAATTACAAGGACTTTTTGGAATTAAGTGAGTGGTGGATTTAGAAGGTAAACACTTGGGAAGGGGGGGCAACTAGAACCCAGATTGTGATAGGCATATCATGAGTTTACAATTTTTAATGGGTCCTGCAAAAGTTTTAAATTTAACTCTCTCCCGGTGGGTATTATGGCTAGGTTGGACGTTGACATTGTGTATTTCAAGTACGGGTATTGTTTTACACACTGCATAACAAAAAACCTACAACTGAAAATATATCTAATTTTTCAAAATTTTTTCAATGAAGTATAAAACGCAACACTTACTGTAAACTTTCAAAAATTTATATTTAATAGCTTAAATTATTTTTGTCACTCAAAAATCTGGGGTGGCCTACGACTCCCGGCCCTGGGCTAAATCAGCCGCTGGCTAAATCAGTCAGTCTGATACAAAGGCACCATATTTACTTGCATCTCTATTGATAATAAGATCAGGTTGAGTTGATTAAGTTGATTTTGAGTTTAACGTCCCTTTTCAGCAGCTAGGCTATATGAGACGGGACCTACTGATTAACGTGGAATCCGAACCACATGCGCTCTTACCGGGAATCGAACCCGGGTCACCCACGCCAAGGGCGCGTACGCTAACCGCTTAGCCACGATGGATCTCATAATAAGATCGGAATTGAAGAAATTTACTTTCGGTATCCCTATAAAGCTAAAACAGTAAAAGCGAAGAGTGGTTTATTAATTGATTCTGTGTCCCAACAATGGATACCATTTACTCCATTAACCCTCTAATCAAACTGTAAGTGGTAGAAATTAATCGATTCTGTATCCCAACAATGGATACCATTTACTCCATTAACCCTCTAATCAAACCATAAGTGGTAGAAATTAATCAATTCTGTGTCCCAACAATGGATATCATTTACTCCATTAACCCTCTAATCAAACTGTAAGTGGTAGAAATTAATCGATTCTGTATCCCAACAATGGATACCATTTACTCCATTAACCCTCTAATCAAACCGTAAGTGGTAGAAATTAATCGGTTCTGTATCCCAACAATGGATATCATTTACTCTATTAACCCTCTAATCAAATCGTAAGTGGTAGAAATTAACCGATTCTGTATCCCAACAATGGATACCATTTACTCCATTAACCCTCTAATCAAATCGTAAGTGGTAGAAATTAACCGATTCTGTATCCCAACAATGGATACCATTTACTCCATTAACCCTCTAATCAAACCGTAAGTGGTAGAAATTAATCATTTTCGGTTTCAATTATGATAATCGTAGAATAAAAAACGGCAACGAATATCGAGAACCGATGTTTTGAAATCGATTAAGCTCCCCAAGAATATACATTATATTTTCCCCATTAACCCTCTGTTCAAACCAGGAATGGAAGCGAGCAATAATTTCTCGGTTTCAACGTTAATTGCCATAGAACAATTACAGTAATAGATACCGACAGTTTTTTTTTTTTTGTGGAGGAGAATAGATTTATCGTCTGAAGAAAGATACTATCTTGACTCACATCCCTTTACTAAAACCGGAAGTAGTACACATTTGTTACTACTTCCGGTTATAATATTTATCTCCATTGAAAAAGAAAACAGTCAGATATAGTGAACTGTGGCTTTTCGATATGTATTCAGTATCAGAAGTTACCATTGTTAGGATCGTCAAGTCTAGGAGGCTTAGGTGGGCAGGTCATATAGCCAGAATGGAAGAAAGTAGGAACGCTTTCAAAGTCTTGACTAGAAGACCAATCGGAAAACGACCATTAGGAAGACCTAGGAGCAGATGGGAGGACAATATTAAGATGGATCTCGCAATAAATAGGAATACAAAGTAGAAACTGGATCCAGTTGGCTAAGGATAGAAGTCAGTGAAAAGCTTTTGCGAACGCGGCATTGAACCTCCGGGTTCCATAAGTCATAGAGTTAGTTAGTTATTCAGTATCAGAAGGAAATGTTCTATCTCCGATCTTATGCCTCTATTGCCAGTAGGAATTACAGGGTAGAACTTAAAGTGCAATTATTAATTTCGAATAGTTTTAAAGTATAACGTAATTTGACACTCTGAAACGAAACTCACTTGTTTTATTCCATTATCCCCCTGCCTACACACACTCTTTCTTTCCTTTGCTCGCCGTGCTCCTCTCTTGTATTGGGGAGCTGGTGGCTCAGCGGTAGAACCCTTATTATCTCATATGTGGGTTCCCTGGCCAAACAAGCTTGTGATGAAGAATATCGTGTCCGTAGCTTTTTAAAGAGTACTTTCGTTTCCTCCCACATTTCACTCCACCAATTCTTCCATCATCATTCACTTGGCTTAGTAATCTGTCTCCCTTAGCTTTACGGGCATGATCGTGAGACTTTAAACTGAAAGATTTTACTTCATTTTCTTCTTCTCTGTTATTTGTCAGATTGTAAAACGGTGCTCCTACGTCACACTGAGACCGTTTCCCTAACAGCACAAGATGTGCTAAGCATGTGCCATTTAGGTGTACCAGCTACTTTTTAGGTACCCGACACTTGGAACATATGATATTCATGTGCTAAGTATGTACTTCAGCTACCTACAGTTTTAGATACTTATTACGCCTAATTGATATTTGCAACTATGTACCACAAATATAGCACTTATATACCTGGCTCAGTTTCGCACTCTAACAGTCATTTGTTTTTATGTCGTCACTTGGGACATATAGGCCTATCTGTCATATTCTAGGTACATCCTTTAGATACATACTGTTTCAGATACCCTAACAGCACAAGATGTGCTAGGCATTCGTCATTTAGGTGTTCAAAATTGTTGTCCCACATTTGATGCATTTGTTGCTTTTTTTTCCTAAGCGATTGTGTACTAGAAGCAACAAACGCATCAACTTCATTACATGGCAACTGTCGCCGATCATTTGAAAGTGAATATGGAAGAACCATGAAATAAAGTAAATAGATACTCGGTATTTTGTTATATAAAATTGCATGGCGAGCAGATTTTATCTGATCCCCAAACGGTTATCGTCGGATATACGCGGTTAAAGGAACACTCTGATTAGCCAAATTCAAAAGACCTCAATAATTTATCTTTCTACAAGCGACGTTCTCTTAATCGCCTCCCTGGCCAAGTCGGAAGAGGACGCGGCTATTATTCCAAAGTTTGGTGGTTCGTGGCCACTTTGGGGTATATATATATATATATACGAGGGTCATTCAGAAAGTAAAGAACGTTTTTGCATGGTTAAATAAAAACAAAAGATATCAGCACAAAACTTTATTTACAAAGCTACAGGACCTTACTCTACTTTTCTATGTAATTGCCATAATTGTCAAGACACTTGTTATAACGTGGGACCAGTTTTTCAATGCTGATGTCATACTCATTTGCCGCCAAAGATTTGAGACAGGCTGTCCCATTGCTTGCTTGAGTTCCTCATCGTTTACGAATTGTTTTCTACCCAGAAATTCCGTAAGTTTTGGGAATAAGTGAAAACCACTTGGTGCCAAGTCAGGACTGTAAGCAGGATGACTAAAAGTGTCCCAGTTTAGACGCTGAAGTTCCTGCTGTGTTCGTGCTGGTGCTTGAGGCTGAGCATTGTCATAGATCAACAACACCTTTGTCAACAGCATTCCACGTCTCTTGTTTTGGATGACGCGTCGAAGTCGTTGGAGAGTTTCATAATAGGCTTCTGAGTTTATTGTTGCTCCTCTTGGCATGAACTCCGTACTTAACATTTGGCAGGATTTTCGATTGGCTCTGGCATTTTGAATCTCTGCAAAAACAAGTAGCGTGACCGCACATCATTGAGACTCGGCTCACACTGAGGTGAAGGAAGGAGTTAATTGCCCCGCAGTCGATCGCAGTGGTGGAAGTCGGCATCGGGCGGGATACGCAATCGTTCTTTACTTTCCGAACGGCCCTCGTATATATACTTGTTTAAAGTGTTTTTTAAGACTCACCTTATTGTAAACACATTACGCATTTAAGCAATTTAACATGTTTTGGGGGAGTAATTTTCTGGTTCATTGACGCTTACGGTATGGAGAACATAGACCTATCTAGAACATACTAGGCACATTCCTCAGGTACATGTCAGGTATGTGACTAGGGGCGGACATAGATTGTGACTATCACTTGCCATCCGTGTGATTTCTCACTCAGATGTACATAAGTCACATACTGGACACATTCCCAAATACATGAGGGAACATGATAGGCATATGCCTGCTATGTAATTGTGCTGTTAGGGTTGTGAATCATTTCCATACAGGATGCCTAAGATCCACACAATACATGAACCTTGATTTAAAATCTGTATGTATATAGGCTATGAAGTACTTTGATCTCTATAACTCCTTAATTTCCTTCTAGTTCGCGTTAGCTTGCATCATAGTAGATAAACAGGTTGATTGAACGTGACAATATGAATTTCATTTGTTATCATTCTGTGATTCCTACTATGATACATTGTACGTGGTATGACTTGTAAGCTGCTTTTCTATTAATCACTTTTTTTTTTTTTTAAGGAAGGACTTTTTCACCTTTGTTCATTAACAAAACACATACACAACAGTCGACAATATTAGTCAACTCTTCCATACTCGTAAAAGCGAGATTGGTTATGAATCATTTTGCTTAGACTGCATGTGGAAATACTCATATTTTATATATATATATATATATATATATATATATATATATATATATATATATATATATATATATATATATATATATAAAAAGCATAATATTGCATGAATAACACTTTCATAAGTAAATAATACAAAAGTCAATAGTCCAGAAGATAATATCCTAATCTTCATAAAAGCACTTGAAATCCTTTAATGCATGGTACACAGAAATAAAGATTTTATATGTGACAGTTTTCAGGAAAATTTGACATTTTCATTAAACTAATTACTGTAACTAACTTTATGGCCTATGGAATCCGGAGGTTCAATGCCGCGTTCACAAAAGCTCTCCATTGACTTCTGTCTTTAGCCAACTGGATCCAGTTTCTACTTCTTGGGAAATCCATCTTAATATTGTCTTCCCATCTGCGCCTAGTTTTTTCCGATTGGATTTCCAGTTAAAACTTTGAAAGTGTTCCTAAAATAATAATAATAATCTACTCATAATACAAAATCATCTCAGTCTGTGTGTTAATGTTAATTCCTAATAGTTTACAATCACCGCTTCGCTACGTTCACTACCTGCCTACCTGCTTGCCTTTATTTGAAACTGTTAATGATGATACTGAACATGAACATATTTCGCTGTGTATTATTAAGACAAGAGCCGTATTAAATTTAAATAAATAAGGTAGTGATTACTTATATTTTAAAAAAGAACACACATACAGTCTTCATTCCATTTCAAGCACAATGCACAGAGAAAAAACTATGTGGTGTACGTAAAAACGTAGGTTACATGCGTAAATCTTGTAGTTGTTGGACTTAACGTACGACCATGGGTAAAATCCTGCAGCAAACGTATAACTGAAAACGTATGTTTTATAATACTTTCCGCATAAGTATTCCATCTATGCGTACTTTCCGTATGAAAGAAAGAAGTGTATATAGGGAACAGGATCTCACATACAGATGGACATATATATATATATATATATATATATATATATATATATATATATATATATATATAACATATAACTGATGTATGTAACATACGTATACGTATGTAATATATGGTAGACTGTTAGATATCAGACATCCTGCTAACGACATGATGTAACATCTAAGAGGGAAAATGGCAGTACGTATGTAGCATATGGATAACGTATGATCCGTACAGATTTTCGTATTAAACAGATGGATTCAGTATATTTGTACAATATACCACCGTCTGGATAACGGATTTCTCTCAGTGTGTAATGTATTAACTAAACAATAATATTAAACACAGCATATAAACTACAGTTGTTGTCGTTTATCTTTAGAACAATGCAATATTTAACAAAATTTACCGCCAACTCACATTAAGCATAGTTTACTATCATTAAGAGGCAGTAATCATGTTTAGATTTGACCATCTTTTTTGTGTGTAATGGTAAGTTAGTTGGACAAACTAAAATAAAAAATAAATGTAAACAATTAGAAGTTTTAATTAATCATGATTATCACCTGTAGCATACAGCTAGCCGAAGATTCAGGGGAACAATGAATAATAATAATAATAATAATAATAATAATAATAATAATAATAATAATAATAATAATAATAATAATAATAGTAGTAGTAGTAGTAGTAGTAGTAGTAGTAGTAGTAGAAATGAGAAAATACCAAAATACTATTACATATGCTATATCATGCATGAACAACTAGTTCTTAACAAGTTTCCCCTTAAATTTGAACAATGCCTAAAACAATGGCAGTCAAAATCAAAACTACAGAATTCTGTAATTTTCAAAATCTTCATTAATATTTTTAGACGTGATGCTATCTCTATCAATCAGCAGGGCAAAAGCTATCCTAAAAGCTGTAAAATGATTATTCGTACCGTTCTCAAATTTCGTCTCTTTTTGTTTCTTTCTTTATACAAATTATCTTGTAATTCATAAGGACTAATGTATAGATCTTCTAACCTAAAGGTAACTACAAAAATAGACAAATAGTGTAATACCAGCGATGAGCCAATGGGGGGGGGGGGTCTTACGGAACAACAACCCCAAGTTACCACCACTATCCCCTTCGTCCTGGTCGGCGGTTGCATCAGTAACTATATACTGAAAGGAGCGAACCTCTGACGCCTAAAATATACCAAATATGCTTTAACGTTTACGAAAATGTTTAATGTTTACCAAAATATTTAAAAGTTTTCAAGTTTCACTAAAAATGTTTAAACAAATCTTTATCACAACGTTTATCAAAATATTTAAATTTTTACCAAAATCTTTAAACATGTACACCAAAAGTGTTTAAACATTTACCAAAATGTTTACCAAAAATATTTAAACGCTTACCAAAAAATATGTAAATGTTTACAAAAATGTTTAAACGTTTATCAAAAATATTTGAATGCTTACTAAAATCTTTAAACGATTACCAAAATATTTAAACATTTACTAAAATCTTTAAAAGTTTCCGATTTTATTAAAAATACTTAAATAAATCTTTAAACGTTTACCAAAATATTTAAATGTTTTTCAAAATATTTAAACGTGTACAAAAACATTTAAATGTTTACCAAAAATGTTGAAATATTTACTAAAATATTTAAATGTTTACCCAGAAATATTTAAACGTTTACCAAAAATGTTTAAACGTTTACCAAAATCAGTCCTACCAAAAGAATCAAACACTGACCAAGAAAAATAGTTCACTAAATGCTTATCAATTAACCTTTTCATTTCCATAAAGCGGGTAAAAATAAGTTAAAAACATATAGAAAACGAGAAAAATCGGACTGTTCATTCTGTAGATAAAATTCTGGAGTTGCAAAGCCGATTAAGGACAAAAGTACATCTCTCTATTGTTGCACTTTCAGTTGCAAAATGTTTACAGAATGCATGCTTAAAATGTACAATTATACACTCACATTTCTTTAGGGAAAAAAGGATTCTGCAACTTCATTTCCTAGCAAACATTTAGGAGAAAGGATATGAGATTTTTAAAAAGGGAAAACAAACTAAGCATATATTCTTTGAATAAGTAAATGACGTTTACGCTTGGAACGCACTCACAAGGACATTTTCAATAAGAGATACCCACTCATTACGCAGTTAGTCTCCGTATCTCATCCTTGTCCTTGTCTGTGATACTTTTATCCCTATAATGTTGTCACTGTCTTACAAGTCAAGAAATCACAAAATATATAATTATTATTAACTTTCTAATTAAAACATAAGCGACGGAAGAGGAAGTAATTAACAATGTTGGAGAAAAGCAAAAAATCTTTGTCAAAGGATATTATACGTTAAAAATGTCACAATTTGATCTTGACATCATCACTATCGCACACGTATAAAACCTTCAGCAAAATTCTAGACACTAGAAAAAAATCATGAAATCGTTAAGAAATCATTAATGTTAAATAAAAGTTCTCTAGATTCTTCCTGTTCTTATGATTGGATATCTCAGTTTGTTTTAATTAAAAGAAAATATTTCGCTCACAGAGCACAAAGCTTACGTAAGGAATAATTTAAATAAAGTAATTCGTTTACGAGAAAGGCTTAAAAAAGATTTCAAATGCAATTTTGTCCAATGTAAACTGAGATAATTTTTTTTTTCGGGAATAGAGAAGAATTTCCGAACCTTGATTTCCATTACGCTGGGATTAACCATGTTGAAACTCCCTCTTCAGCATATATAGGGATGACCACGAGTCCACGAGAAATATACATTTTTCGAGTCGAAACATTAGTTTAACAGCATATTTTTGAGACGAGACAGCCTCAAATCTTGGCTCGTGCGTATCCCTAAGCACATATTTCAAAGGTAGAATCTATTAGTTGATTTATTATAACTTCAAAATATGCAAAGTAGTAGGTGCGTCATATATTAAGATTAGATACGTTATTATTAGGAGTATGGATGTCATGGTTAGGAGAATATAAGTCACTGCTAGAAGAAATCAATTAAGAATAAATACAATCTCTGGAGATCTAGATCCGAGCCAGGGTCTACTATCTCCCCCCGGTTTTTTGAGTGGCGAAAAAATTTAATCTATTATTTATATATTTTTGAAAGTTTATAGTAAACTCATGATATACCTATCATAGTCGTCTGGGCTCTGGCTGCCCCCAGTTTCTACCTTCTAGATTCGCCACTGTACAGTCTTCTAGTTAACAGAGCATAATTTTCATGTACAGTATATAAATAAGTAAATAATCTATTATTAGCAGAATAATAATTGCATCGGATTGGCAACGAACATCAGACTTTTTAACGACATGAAAATTTGTTTCTTTTAAGTTTTCTCGAAAACTGCATTTCAAAACTTAACATCAAACATTTTTCAGGTTGATGTGGTCTATCAATTGATACGATATATGCCTCATCTTTGAACAATATTAAATATGATATATGTCTATCTTTGACATCTTTGAACAATATGATATATGTCTATTTTTGAACATCTTGGAACAATATGATAATTGAACAATATGATATGTGCCTATCTTTGAACATTTTTGACACAATATAATACTTGAACAATATAGTTGAACAATATGATATATACCTATCTTTGAATATCTTTGAACAATATAATAGTTGAATAAAATGATATGTGCCTATCTTTGAACATCTTTGAATAATATTATAGTTCAAAAATATGATATATGCCTATCTTTGAACATCTTTGAACACTATAATAGTTGAAGAATATGATATATGCCTATATTCGAACATCTTTGAACACTATAATAGTTGAAGAATATGATATATGCCTATATTTGAACATCTTTAAACAATATCATAATTGAACAATATAACATATACCTATCTTTGAACATCTTTGAACAAGATAATATATTCCTATCTTTGAACATCCTTTGAGCAATATAATAGTTGAAAAATTATGACTAACTTTTATTTTTTTGTTAACTTTAAGAGTTAATCATGATTTTAGCTATATTTCATTAATCATACTGTACACTGTCACTTTGCTAGTTTCATAATGAAAAATCTTTGATGAGTGTATACTTCAATATCAATTTAGTCTTAATGAATTGGAGTGGTTGTATTACAGCTTAAGTTATTAGGTTTAGAAACAAATTCGTTTTTTCTCGAAAACTGAAGCTAATTTTTGGCCCATGTTATAGTCAACATTTTTGGCCTAGGATATAGTCAATATTTTTTAGTCTAACATATAGTAATTTTTTGGTTAATTTTTAAAATACTTTTGGTATGTTTTTGATAAATGTAGGATATGAAATATAGAAAATTTTCATCCTCAACAATTATTATTTTATGTTTTTGGTAAGTTTTGAGACTTATTAATGGCGCTCTTTTTCAACTTATTAACTAACAAAACAAACAATAATTACCACTATAGTAGAATATGCTGTGGTGTACACAAAATTCTTCAAGGGAGGTTCATATGATTTCAGATGTTTGTATACATATCTTAATATGTTAAATGTTTATTTTTGCATAATATTTTGGATAAAGAGGTGTAAAAAAAATCCGATCCCCTCTTACGTACGCCACTGAGAATACTTTATGGTTTGTACCAGGTCAGCACACTGAGAAAGCCTGCACGTCATAACAACATTCCATGTTTTTACTAGTGTCAAAAAAAATCTAAATTAACCACACACAATGACGAATCTAATGGCAAGAAAAGTTAAAAATCTTACAAGGTACATTAGCGAAGTGTTCCCTCGGGATTCGTGTAAAGTTGATTCAAATGCAAAGTTCTCCAGTGAATTTCCGAGAAAATTGTACATGAATTTATCATTTGCATCTATTCCTATTTTTTTTTTTAAAAAAACGTAAGCTGAATCCAACATGGTAGATTCAAGATGGCAGCCAAGATGGATAACATATATCATAGAAGCAGTATTTGATCCAAATTGTTTTGCACAAGTAATTTTTTGTCCGAGCGTTATAGAAGTGTATAATTGAAGGCCAATAAATATGCAAATTACCGGTATGGACCGCTAAAATTAGTATAATACACATTGGGCCGCCGAAAACTTTGCATTTGAAACAATTTACACTAGGGGTGCGCACGAGACAAGATTTGTGGCTGTCTCGTCTCGAAAATGTGCTGTAAAAGCGATGTCTCGACTCGAAAAATGTATATTTTACTATTGGAAGAGCCGTGTCTCGACTCGAATTTTGTCACTAAAATCCTGTCTCAACTCGTCTCCTTCGCATCCCTAATTTACACGAATCCCGAGGGGGCACTTCGTGAATGTACCTTGTTAGAAAAGTTTTGTCGTAGAAAAAGTACAAATATGTGTTGATTTCAAAGAGAAAAGTAGAAAAATTAACGATATTTAACTTGGACGACCACAAGAGAACTGAACCTCAGAAGGAGACATTTTCTTATGTCTGTATGAGTAGGTGTGTAAGGCTGTGCGTGTTTGTATATGTATGCATATCTCTTTAATAGGCAGTAAAAAGAAAAAGAGACTTTTTTGTAAGAAATAGGAAAATACTTCGTATCATGACTTTTACTTTCAGTAGGGAACTGAGGTCATTTTTGAGAAAATGGAAAGATACAATGTCTGGGAATGAGAAAATTGGCTTTTTAAAATGTCTGACTGGTTACAATGATAAAAAAAAGACTGCTTAATGAAAATAAATACAACTTACTGTTGTTATCTGTGAATATATCTCTTTCCTTTTGTTTTGACCCTCAGAAGGTAAATTTTATGCTAACAATGCCAGCCAGACGGAAATGGGAAATGAATATTACCAAGTTCTCCTGTCTGTCTAGGATATTTCGAAAAATACAAAGTATCCTACGTAACGCAATATTTCTCTGTTTTAGCAAACACAAAGAAACGAAACTATCATGTGGGAATGTCATTGTTGTTATATAACTTAGAAATAAAACGTCATTGTCCTGTTGGCACCATGAATCGTAAAGTCCAAGTTGGAATCCAAAATTTATTTTGTCTGAGTTTATAAAAGCATTAAGTTTGAGACAGTGGTAGCGATAACGGTTCTACTGGAGCCCATAGTTGGTTCAGAGTTAGAGTGGTTACCTCTGGTACTTGGGTACCTTGGTTCGATCTCAGCTCGAGCTAAGTGGGCTTTATGATGAGTAAACATTTTGTGCGTTCGTTTTTTCGGATTTCTTCTGCTTCCTTTCACTTACTTCAGTCCACAACTTCGACATACTTTTAACTATAAGCTATTTTATTATTATTATTTCTTCTTAATGATTTAGCTACTAGAGAACAAATATATGAAAAGTTAATATTTTCATTTCATAAAGAAAATACTGTACATGAAGCTTTTCTGGGTGCAAATAAGAAAAAAATAATAATAAAAACACACACACACACACAACGAAACGTGATGGATATTGCAACCAGTTCTAAAATTTGCCATACCCGCTCCCAGCCTCATACGTTGGTGTATATCAAACGATTCTTGGAACATCGTATTTGGAGACTTTTCATTTTCTGATTTCATTAAAGCTAAGATATTACTCGTAGTATAGAGAAGTGAATTCAAGCCATTGCTTCTGAATTTACTCCATTGCCTACAACAGTGGTTCTCAATCTAATTCCTATCACGACCCCTATTTTATGACATCCTCTTGCCAGCGACCACCTCATAATTTTTGGTTTGTAATAAGCTTGTATGGGATTTTTAATATACTTATTGCAGAGAACTCATGATATCCATCTATTTCTATAATAGTAGAATCCATTTCTTGTATATAGTGGATACAGTAACTTCCCTAAAATCGAATGGATTAAAACCAAATTTGGCCAGTTCACTCATATCACAAACCTCGAATCCGTTCCATCATACTGTTTCAAAATGGAGACCGACTGAAAATTTTAAAACTTCACAACTCCCTTAATTTTGGGTCATATGATAAAAAAATAAAGTGATTTCTAATTTTGATTTTTTTTAAAACTTGGACAGTCGTTAAAAAGTTACTGAGTTCTACGGTCCGAAAATGAAAACAACCCTATATGTCAGATACATATTGACTAATTTAGTTTTATTTTTCACTCCTCTCAAATTAGCTTCGATGGAGATGACCGGTTTCCGAACTCAATGATTCAATTGTATTTTTCAATATGCAGTTCCCATTAGTTTCATTTTGTTCCTCTTTAATTTAAATTGATTGTTGAAAATGTTTAGTAGACCTATTTTTTTGTTCTTAACAGTACATATGAAAATAAAAATATGGCTACCGGAACAAATTCAAAATAATATTTAAAATTATTTTCCGGTATTAGATTCCAATTATATTTATCTTTTCCGTTTATCTTCGCGATCTCCAGGTTGAGAAACCCTGGCCTACATTATCAATTGCAAACCTATTTTTATTTTTCTCAGGGAATGGAAAATGGGGAATGGGAATTGGAAAATGTTTTAAATGATGTATTTAAAAAAATAAGTGTTATGGGTGCTATTGAAGAAACGAAGAAAAACTATTAGTTTCCATCTTGAAACGGAAACTATCAGAACATCAGAATTTAAAGAATTCCTTCAAAGTTAAAAAAAAAAAAAAAAAAAACTGGAAGTTTTAAACTCGAAGGGAGAGGGAGATCTTGCAGTCTGCTAAAGTTACAATGAGGGCAAAGTCAGTTTACCCGCCACTGATATGAGGACACATATTATGAGTATGTTGTTTTGATTTATTACTTTGTTTGTACGTCGTTTGTCACCACTTTAAGTAGGTTCGATGCTGTACCCGGCATCTTCTGCACCAACAGTGTTGCAAGCTAAATCATTCTATGGTCTAAATATAGATATTTTCATGTACTGATTAGCCAGTAAGATTATGATTTACCTATTACCTATAATTTTGGCCAATTCTTTACTTATAATCCCCCATTTCTAGCCATTTGTTCTTAGCAGTAGATAGCAATAAATGATTGATGCCAATACAACTCAATTTTAATACAGACAGTGGTCTCTCTATGACTGCCACTTTAGTGTCTAATTGCAACACACACAATCCGGTGTTGCAGTTAACATAAGTCTGGTGTTGTGGTTAATATAAGTTTGATATTGCAGTTAACACAAGTTTGGTGTTGTGGTTAACACAAGCCTGGTGTTGTGGTTAACACAGGTCTGGTGTTACCGGTTTGACACAGAGCTGACGTTGGGCGATGAATGAACGAAGAAACTCAGGAAAAAGGAGCAGTATTAAGGTGTTCTTTCAATATACAAAGTATATCGTGTGTTATCAGCAATACCTTAGCCTGAATGGTGAACGCAAAACATTGCAGCACGAGTATTGAGAACTCTATCATTCTTCAACAATCAGCTAAATCTTTTATATCCTAAGAACAATGAGTTAGCAAAGGAATCACAAGCGTCTCAAAACTCCTGTGTCAGATAGATACAGCTATAGTGCAATTTTTAACTTGCACGTTATCTTGTACGGATAAGAACTGATATTGAGAATTTGCATTAGTTTTCGTTTTCACTTATGAGAAAAAGTTTGCGTGGTATAGTTGACACTTACACCAAGTAAGGAACAACGTATTATGTAATCTTTTCAGTAATTTTCTGACAAAATTAAGAAGTGCTAGCATCTGTCGTTGCTGTTCTTAAACTTATTCTCACTGACTCTTCATCCCATAAAAACCAGGGCAGGTACTTGATATACCCCACTATCATTTTTAACAAGTTACCCCCAAATCCGATGAAATTGAAGTAGCATCAAATATGTGTCAAAGTTTAGCACAGGATAACGCAGAGCCATTGTGTTAAATTAACACGTCAATTTCTTTTTACTGTGCAATTGAATCTCTTTTTCGATCAAAACTTCATTCACAAAAAAGATTTGAACTCAAACAACGTGTAATGAGTAGGGTCCGGAAGTTGAGGAAATATCCTCTTTTTTATGAGTGACCGAAGACGAGGCTTAATATAATATATATTCATTTTGGGTCATTGTAGGCCAGAAAATGGTAGATTTTATTTGTCTCTTTTTGCCTTTTTCGGCGTTTTTTGTTTATTGTTCTTTTTTAAAAACCTTTTCATAGGTCTTAACGTCATTTTTTGCACTTCACCTTTCCACAATAAATTTACTGGCCCTTGATTCGAATCACCACCACCTCTTAAAAACTCTTTTCTTTAGTAAAGAAAATTCCAATGATAATAATACATTCTTCAACGAAATGAAATCTTTGTTTTACGTCCCACGGTTATGCCGGTTAGGCTAAAGGAGACGGTGATGATGAATAATGAATGAAATGGTGCAATGAAGAAAGTGGTAGGAAACGGGAGAACCCCGAGAAAACCCACGCACACGGTGTTTGTCCACCACAAAGTTCACTTGGCGGGGGCTGGGATCGAACCCGAAACCCCAAGCACCAGAGGTGAACGCTCTACCACTGAGCTACCGCGGCCCATTCTTCAACGACTGGAGTGATAAAACCAGATCTGCAACAATCACAAGCCAGATAAGGAGGCGTAACAATGTCTTCCAGCAAGGAGGGGGGTGAGGGGGAAATTTTCTTAGTTTGTACTTCAGTTTGTGGAAGAAGCACAGACCAGTAACCTACCAGAAGCTTGTATTTCTTGAGCATTGTATTCATTAAATATGTAATTCTAATTAAATTGGGTATTATCTTTACGTGCTCTTTTCAAATTTTTAGGTCCTCTTTAGATATTTTAAAGTCTTTTTATAGGTCCTTTTTAGACTATTTTTAGGTCTTCAACTTCCGAGCCCTAGTAATGAGCTATATTTCTAAACCTTCTGCTTGCAGCAAGACTTATTCTGCTACATTACAATATACTTATCTTACTTGTAACATTCTCATGTCTACGCGAACGGCAAATCTGTGTTCCGGAAACTCTCCTCTTCCTAAAAGTAAGCTCAATGAGAACGGTTGTACTATACATGAATAATGATATCATAATACTGTATAGTCAGCATTATCGCAAGAACTGAAAACGAAAGAAATGATTCAAGAGATTTTTGTTAGTACCTGTCGTCAATCAGAGCGAAACGTGTTGTAAATATTTTATGTATGAATAAAATATAAAAGTAGTGGAAGTGTTTTATTTGCAAATATTAGGAAAGCAAGAATTTTAGGAATGATTCGAAAAAATGGATAAAAAGATTACAATCTTGGCCAAGAATTTTAGAAATGACAACAAAATGCATCAAAAGATTGCGATCATCGCTAGTAATTAGTTTTTGGATCAGAGACCACAAAATTTTTGAACGGTCCCTAAATCGAGTTTTTGTATTTCTTTTTTACGGAACAAGAACATAATACTGACAAGGAAAGGACGTGAACCTATCAAAGGGACTTCCTAATCAAACCTAGTCCATTCGATAAACATAACAAAGATATGTTCATGCACAAAAAACTAGGTGCCATGGACAATGGAGTAAGTCCCTGGGGCCCATTGACCCTAGTATAAAGAAAATCGTAGACTCGCAGTGAAATAGCAATTGCATCAACACTGTTCATGAGAAAGTTATGGTTTACAGTTCATTCTCTTCAGCATGAAACAAGCTTGCCAGAGGTGCTATATATGGGACTGATAACGTACATGAACAGGGAAAATTGGGAGAATGTTGGGAAAATTCCCTCGAGAAAACCCTCTCATCAATTTTGGACCCTCTCGAGTAACTCCGGGATAGAAGTACACAATCAATTCCGGAGTATTTTTCAATGAATCTTGAAAAATACTATAGGGGATAAGAGAGGTGTGTAACAAGTTTTGTATTGCTAGACAGAATAGGTTTGAGGAGAAATCATGTATTGGTATACAAGTTTTACCCTCATATCTATTTTGTTTATCAATACAAAACTTGGTATACACATTTCCTATTCCCTACACTATTGTTTGAGATACATTTGGATTGTGTGCTTTTACCCTGGGCCACTTCAAAGAGGTCCAAAGTTGATGGGAGGGATTTCTGGAGAGAATTTTCCCGACATTCTCCCAGTTTTCCCTGTTCAAGTACGTTAGGGACCCCAATACATAGCACCTCTGGAAAGCTTGTTTCATGCTGAAGATTATGAACTATAAACCATAACTTTCCAATGAACAGTGTTGATGTAATAGCTATTTCACTGCGAGTCTACGATTTTCTTTATACTTCCAGGGTTAATGGTCCCCAGGGTCTTACTCCGTTGTCCATGGCACCTATTTTTTTTTGTGCATGAACATATTTTTGTTATGTTTATCGAATGGACTAGGTTTGTTTAGAAAGTCCCATTGACAGGTTCATGTCCTTTCCTTGTGAGTTAAGTGATAGTTTGGGTTTGGCTACATTGTATGTAGTTCTCCAGATATAAAGCGTACAAGAAAATTTTTGATTGAAATATTTTGGATCTTGTGGTGCATTTTTGGATCAGGGAACACCAACTTTTTGAACGGTCCCTAAAAATCGAATGCAATGAAAGAACACAAATGAGAGTCACTTGGGGGCACGATGGCTCAGCGGTAGAGCCTTACCTCTAGTGTGTGGGATCCCTGGTTCGATCCTCGACTAAGTAAGTTTATGGTGGACAATATCGTGTTCGTGGGTTTTCTCGAGGTATTACCGTTTCCTTCTACTTTCTCATTCCACCAATTCTTCCATCACCATTCACTTGCCTTAATCACCTGTCTCAGCTAAAAGGCATAATCGTAAGACTTTAAACTGAAAGATTTCATTTCATTTTATGAAAGCCACTTTTATCAAAGATTTCATTTCATTTTATGAAAGCCACTTTTTTGAAAGATTTCATTTCATTTTATGAAAGCCACTTTTCTCAAGATTTCATTTCATTTTATGAAAGCCACTTTTTTGAAAGATTTCACTTCATTTTATGAAAGCCACTTTTCTCAAAAATTTCATTTCATTTTATGAAAGCCACTTTTCTCAAAAATTTCATTTTATTTTATGAAAGCCACTTTTCTCTTAAATTTTTTGATTTAAAATTTTGAGATGTAAAGTTACAGAGTTCTTGATAGAATAACAGTTACGTCAGTTTGCTTAAGCTAGAAAAAATAATAATTTGCTTTATGAAGTATTTTGTTAGCCACAAATTTAATTATATTTTTACATTTAGCCATTTTTATCCACAATACATATACCACTTAACATTTTTTAAAAAGAGACACCTGTTGCCAATGCTATGCATAAAAAAAATGGAGCCGTGATCACTAGACTAAGGAGATGATCCTAATATACTTTCGCATTAATTCTTTTGTATGATAAATACTTGAACATTGTTTAAAAATAAAATTATTAAATACTACAGTAGTTTTATTTTTAACCTTGAAAGAATTACACATATTTGTTTCTAAGGTTGTAAAAAATATTTCACTTAGCCCCCGGCACAACAAGCCTATTTACGGAATAATCATGTCGAAAGTAAATATAAAATACACTAACTTATATTTCAGCGGTCCTTGAACCCAGAACTCCAGTCTGAAACGCCCCTATTTACTATAATTAAACTCTCTCTTTCTCTATCTTTTGGTTTTACAGTTCGTAATATGGATTTTAAGAAGAGAACATTGATTCATTTAAACTCATTATGCAATTATAACCTTTTTCATTATCGTTTGTTTCATAATGGTCGACGTCATCATGATATCTGAATTACATATTCATTTTTTTGTCTTCTAGGAAAGCAAGAAAAAGTAATTGGTATGACCTCATGACAGGCGGGGCACTATTGCAGATATTGGAAGTTTGTTCAGTGCCATTTCATTGGTGCTTTCTCTGCAAACATGTCAAGGGCAGAAATGACCAGCAGCTTCGTCCAACACTACAACCACCGTATGGTATTATTATAGGCGGTATAGATGGATGGATGGGCATAGTAGTAGAAGCCAATGCATGTCAAGGATTTTGCACTCTTCGTGAATTAACTTGAGGTCCTTCAACTTTAAAGGCATTGCAGAAATAGGTACATTCACATGTGATTGCTATTATTTTTTTGGACTCTGAAAAAAAAAAATACTCAGTGTAGACGTAATATTGAAGCTACAGAATATTTTTAAGTAAAATTATGCTGGATCTTTGACAAAAGTATTACGAATAGAAAGTCCTTAAACTACAGACTTGTGTCTGCGTTAGCTTCTATCTCTTACATAGCAATTTCCCGTTTTGATATTATCATTTTTGATCCCCTTCAACCTATCCTTAATTTTTCTTCCACCTACTGTAGAATAGAGTTCCTTCCTACCTAATGTCCAAATTAGTGTTTCCTCCTCTTTCTTAAAGTTCATCTAAATTTGTTCTTTTTCCTCCTACTATCACTTAACACTTCTTCATTCGTTTTCCGATCGATGTAGTTAATTTCTTCACTTTTTTTCCACACTTACATTTCGAAAGTTTCCAGTCTTTCTAGTCGCTTTTGCAGTGCTAGTGTTGATCCACCATGAAGTTCAATACCTCTGAAATGAACCTCCTCACACAGGTACATATTCCATTGTTAACAGATTGAATGTTCGGTGTACTGATGAGAAACTTGCACATATGTAGTAATGGACAGGATTACACCATTCGATGCATACATACGAAGAATTGGTACAACCTATGCATTAAGTCATGTAGTAGATCAATCCGATCATGCAGTATAGGTGCATACGAATAACAACATATGAATGTTAATTTGATTTTTACTCGAATTCCTTAATGTTGAACAGCTTTTCTATATTAGAGCCCTATATTTTACACTAACAAATATTCATAAAATATTATTATTATCTTTCAATATTCATTATACACCCATTATCGTAGAATATCTTTCATTACATTAAAATAATTCATATTTCATTAACATTCAATTCCATAGAGCTGTTTCCAAAGTTAACATTAACTGTTCGAGATAGTCATCATTACAACGTAAATTGTTGTTTCTCACCTATTTTTTAAGCTGTATATCGGAGACAAAATTTTAATATGATAAAGTTGGAATTTGCACTAAACATGTTATTCCGAGGCTTTGATTAATTTACAGCCGCATATTTAACCTAAATATTGATCATAAACACAAACTGACATGTATCTAATCAAATCGGGTATTTTTTAAATATCGATTAGGAACAGTTCGTTTAGAATTTTAAGTTTTAGATCAAATGACATGGATCAAATTCAAGTTTTTTGATGTCAAATTCCAGTCCATCAAAACCAGGGGCAAAAGTGGATCTTGAAAGGTAGGGGAACGCATGACGTCACGCCGTCCCCGTGCCTATCTTTGCCTATTGTATTCTTTTTAGAAAGTGGGGGGACGCTACAGATATTTTCTGGAAGTGGGAGGACGCGTCCCCTCGCGTTCCCCCCGCACTTTTACCCTTGATCAAAACTACATTTTTGATTAAATTGAAATAGAGTGACATTTGTGTTGAGAACTCAAAAGTTCATCACTCGTCATAGAATCCACTCATCACAACAACTTGCTCCATCCCTTGGGAAACTAAAGAAGCTACAAACTTGGTTCATTCTGACATGATAAAACTCTCAGTTTACCAAATGTCACTTTATCTCAATTTCACCAAAAATGTACGTAGTTAGTACGTTTTGGCATCGGAGCACCCATCTTTTCTTAACTCTTTATTCCAAGACCCACAAAACAAACTATTTTTCTTCTTAAATGCTTCTTTTGATATTCCTTTACAGTAAACTACCGATTATCCGTGAAATAGGGTGGAGCTAGCAAAGCGGATAAGCGAATCCCGCCGACCAGCACCGTAACTTAGATTTTTTCTGGGGGTAAACATTAATACGTGTATTTGGGTCCCCTAGAAGAATTTGTTTTTCCAATTCTTGGTCCCCCTTTTTCCATCTTTATCTTACTCTTTATGTGCCCTTGGAGCCTGTGGGCCCTCCCGCACGGCATCTGAAGGGTCGTTAGTTACGATCCTGGGCCCGTTCCATACATGAGAAATTAATTAAGGGGACAATGTTAACAAATCTCAAAGACATACGAATAAATATTATTTCTAGGCTCCTAATAGTAGACATTTTTTACTGAAATGAGCCCACGACTCATTTTTGTTTTATTTACCTTTTTTGTGCTGTTTTGTTTATGTAATGTAGTGAACCTGTTTGATGCTTCATTTATAATTTCATGTTCGTATGATATATGGAGTAACAAAATTTTTGTCTTAAAGTGGGCCCCCCTCGAACGGCGGGAAGCTTCTCTCAAGGGCAAATGCCTCCTGCCCCCCACAAGTTATGGCCCTGTCGCCGATAGTCCGCATTATTGAAGAAAAAAGATACAGATTGACATAAAATGTTTTTCTAAAACAATTTTTATTTATAGTAAGGACTAGTGTACAATTATGACTTATTAAACAGTAAATTTCTGTACTTACTAGTTTGTTGGTTACTTTTTCACAAAAATTCGATCAACGTTTTCTTTTTTCTTTCTTTAATTGAGGCATTGGATGGCAAAGTGGCGTTAAGTCAGTTTTGAGGCACTGTGAGATGCTGACATGTGAGATTTTTTATATATATATATATATATATATATTAGAATCGATATAGAAAAAGCGGACAAAATCGATTCTTTGTGGTGCCATCGTTTGGCCTATGGCCTGGTCTTTTACGAGTAACTCTGAGATACGCAACGTTGCCATTCAACATGTTATGATTTCAAGCTCACGGAAAGAACTTAATCTCATTATATATATATATATATATATATATATATAACTTACGCCACTTTGTCATCCAACGCCTCAACTGTAAAACCTGACCAAGATAGCAATGCCAAGTTTGGCTGAGGGCGCCAGTGTTATGTTACCACAGTTTCTGGTTAAGCGCGGTAGAATTGGAGAGCAGAGAGTATCGCTACTGCAGTATATACAACATTTTTTTCAAAATTGCAGTTTCGATGTTATAAGTTACCTCATCTGGTTCGGCTTAATAAAGAACGCCATAAATTATATAGTTGTTACAGGTATTGAATGTAGGAATGGTTCACCACTCCTACTGTCATGAAGCTGTATTATTGATCGCAATATACAAGGGAATTGCTAATGCAAGAACAACGTAACACAATCGACAATTCAGTGAGTTTTTACCGTGCATTAAACTAATTGGATACAAGTTGGTTACTTTTTACTCGATTTCATTGTAGAACAAGAGACAACTTATAAAAGGCAGAAATATCAATGTTAATGACTAGAAGATTAATTTGGAAATGAAAATGAAACGAAATATTTCAATTTTACATCCCACGGTTATGCCAACTAGACTAAAAGGACGGTGATAATGAGAAATGAATTAAATGGTGCAATGAAGAAAGTAGGAGGAAACGGGAGAACCCCGAGGAAACCGACGCACACGGTGTTTGTCCACCACAAAGCCCACTTAGCGCGAGCTGGGATTAGATTAATTTAGAATTCGTAGTTTACAGAATTGCGCCATATCTTGTAAGTTTAGATCAAGTTATGATTAAGGCTCAATAAACATTATGATGATTGCGTTTATGTTTTGAATGTGTGTTTATCGGTTAACAGATTTTTTTTTCGAGTTTCAGCCACGAGTCAAGTGGAGGTGTCGGCTGGGCAGTGCGATGGCGAATCCAGTCAAGAAAACATAGTGAACCATTTCATTAATTGATACTAAATCTGTGATTACAGTGCAACATAACTTTCAACATGGGTACAGGTGATTTCCACCAACATATAAGAAAATTCGTAACCGGCTGAAACAATTCAAAGAAACAGGAAGTGTATTTTCAATTGTTACGTTCGTGCACCTATTGACAGATGGTTTCCTGGCAGATGGATCGGCAAGGAGAAACAATTGCTTGGCCTCCTCGTAGGCCTGACCTGACTCCTTTGGACATTTTTTTCCTTTGGGGGTACGTGGAAAAAATCCCAAATTTCAATAATAATAATAATAATAATAATAATAATAATAATAATAATAATAATAATAATAATATTGAAACAATAAATAAATTTTTCTGTACTGTTTCATAATACTCCTTGTCCCTGTTTCATTTACTTCTATGATTTTAGTTTGAATAAAAAAGATGATAACATTGAAAAAGGTGGTTTTAGTTTTTGTAATCAAAATAATTATTTTATATTACTATAGAAACATAAATTGAAACATCCAAAATAATTAATCTATTCATTTTTGCAATATTTTTTAGTAGTTGACATTCACACCATTTTGCATGAAAATTTAAAACAACTTTCTTTTATTGTTGTACTAGCGCATATTGTAATAAAAGGTATGGACGATCGCACTAAATTTTCTCGCTCCAATTTCTTAAAGTAAATCACGTAATGCTGCAGGTATTAAAAATATGTATATTAGTGAACAACGAAGCCCATGTTGTGGTTTCCAGGGGGGGGGGGCAAGTATAAGCGAGATTTCAAATGTAGTCTAGAATTTTGCGGTAATTATTCTAAAAAATCTATCGGGTTTTCAATCTTCTGAAGTACAATTTCCTCTAGAGGGGAGCGAGCACCCTACCTTGCTCCCTGATGGGCGTCCTTGTCAGTGAAATACCAAAAATAATTATAAGGTATTTTCAGAAATGTTCAAAGAAAACTCATCTTCAAAACTAAAGTATCCCTTGTGGATTTTTTTAATGAGAAATCACTCATCAAAATAAATTGGCGTTATTAATGGAATGTTAATTTTTGAAATACAAGCAAGATCGAACGAGTTGTGAGAAAAAAATCTACCTCGGAGAGTAAACTACCGATGAGGATAATTTCATCAGGGACGGATCCAGGGGTCAGAAGAGGAACCTTTCTTATTTTATATATAAATAAAACCCATCCCAGAGTTTGGAGATCTTAAAAGTAGCTCTAAGCAGCAGTATTACAACCCCCCCCAGAAGTCCGTCCCGTTTCCGCCCCCGAATTTCATGAGCATTGATTTATACAACATTATAGAGTTGATAATGAAATATTTGCTTCTGAAATATGAGCGATATACTTCTATACCCTGATTCGTTTTCGAGAAAACTGTCTGAAAAGAAACACTTCCTAGAATAAACTACCTCTTGGGTGCATTTATTTTCAGAAAAAGAAAAATAGTTTTTATCATGTTGTCTTGCGTTTTTAATGAAACTTTAAATTAAGAAATATAAACAAAATCGCCCGTCCTTTTTGTGAAAATCGTTCCTAAGGACAAACTACCTTAACTATCCCTTATGAATTTTATCAAAACAAGTGTGTTATTTCCAGTGGCGTATTTACGAGTTTGTTTCGCGGGGGTGGGGGGTCTTTGCTAACTTTCGGGAGGGCTTTGCCTGAAACTGTGAAAATTCTGCAAGATATTTAATATACTCTACTATAGTAAGTAAGATTTCGGGGGGGGGGGCTTAAGCCCGGAAGCCCCTCCTAAATACGCCACTGGTTATTTCATATTTTCAAGTTATTAATGAAAAACTTGTTAAATATCAACAAAATCGCTTGTGTCATTTTGAGAAAATGGTCCGAATGGAACTCACCCAAGAGTAAATTACCCTCTTGTGGCTTTTTTTCAGGACAAATGAGTTATACGCAATATTGCTAAGTTAATAATGAAACATTTATTTCTAAAATATGGACAAAATAGACTAAACCTTTTTCTTTTTTAATCGTCAAAACAAACCTCTCCGCCGAAGAGTAAACAACTTCTTCTGAATGATTTTCTCAGAGAAATGATGAATACCAAAGTAGTATACTGGGTTGATAATAAAATGTTGCTGTATAAAATATAAACAAAATTGTTAAAGCCGTTTCCGAGAAAATGAATTTTCTTTTTTAAATTTTCACCCTTCAGTAAACTATCCTTATTTTTGTAAGTAGAAAGAAATTTCGACCCTTTGCACATGAAAAATCTTATGAAAACCTTAAGTTTAAGATTTAGTGCGGATACGTCGAACAGTATGGCTTCAAGGCGAGAGAAAACATTTTACATAAGCAGTGTTGAATTCAGGCATGTTCAAGGGGAGCTGAGCCCCCTTAGAATATCCATTCACATGCATTGAAATATTTGCTTTCTTCTGTTTATTTTTTTCGGAAATAAAAGAGTCTTAAAAGCAAAGCTTTTTTGTTTTTTAAAGACAATTTGTTTCTTTTTTTGGCCAACCTAATTGTTCTGATTAACAAACCGTGTTCTTGTAACTTGGGACTTAGATCCAGACACACACAAATGCTTTACAACGTTAGGGAAAAATGGTAATCTGTTAGTTATTCCAGCCAATTAGACAATAACAAGTTGCGAGTTTTGTTGCGACAGATTCCTGCTGCTCTATTGCAATCTAGAACATAGCCTCCCCCTTAAAGTTTTATTGCTCTCCCCTGTACAAAAGTTTGAATTCAACACTGTAACTAGGGATGGGCACAAGTCGAGCTAAAATTCGACTCGACTCGAAACTCGAAGCGAATCCGAGTCGAGTTTCGAGTCGAGTCAAAGGTAATTTTCTCGAGTCGAGTTCAGAGCCGAGTCACTGTTTTGAGATCGAGTTTCGAGTCGAGTCGAGTTTGAAAAATGGCTCGCTCGTTTTAACTCGTTTCGAAATCATTGCCTGATTAGACTGGAAAGAGAAAGCTATGAGAAATGTTAGCAGTAATGTGGAATATTTCTAGTGTTGCTCACGAGGTGAGACACTACTCGCATTTTGCCTCGTCTCGATTAACAAGATGACAATGGATTTTTATAACGTGACAGCCTCCAATGTCTGAGCACTAACATAAGTATATACTGTAGTTCTCACCACCAAGGCGAGACCTGCACGGTGGAGGTTTTGAGGCAAAGCAGAAGCCCAACCCGTATAGGCTTAGCTCGGTTCAACTGAGCGAACAGCTTGAGCCGGCTTCGTTGAGATGGGGCATCGACTCGGCTCAGGTGAACCATCGTCTCGAGCCGGCTCGGTTGGGGTGAGCCATCAGCTCGGTTTGTTTCGGCTCGTGTCGGTTTGGGTGGGTGAGCTGTTGGCCCGGCTCGATAGGGAATGAGCTGTGAGCCGAGCCACTCGAGCCGTTGAGAACCCTAAACCTGGACCAAGCAGTTTTGAACATATGTGGCCGGCGCCTTCTAACTTTTAATGATTTTTGGTTGGAGCCCGGATACTTGCTCCTCCGGAACTTAACCCAGAACCTCGTGAGCGATGTCCTTGCCTCCTAGATTTCATGACTACCGAGGTCAGCAGTCAACTAGTTTTTAGTACTCAAATACAAACCACCTATCTTTCATGTTTATACACGGTGTTGTTATAATAATAATAATAATAATAATAATAATAATAATAATAATAATAATAATAATAATAATAATAATAATAATAATAATAATAATAATGTTACAGTAGTAATAGTATCATTGGTAATAATTATATTGTCTATGTAGGATACTTGAAAAAAGAACTTGAAACTACACACAGCATTTGGCTCGATTTGGCTCGTTTTGGCTCGACTCGACTCGAAACTCTAGTCAAATTCGACTCGAGTTTCGAGTCGAGTTGAATGAAATCTTTCGAGCCGAGTTCTCGAGTCGAGCTCAAAGATCTTTCTTTCGAGTCGAGTCGAGTTTCAATGAAAACTCGCTCGAACTCGCTCGTGCCCATCCCTAACTGTAACGTAAGGAGGAACTTGCGAACAGACATCCAAAAGTCATTTTTTTGGCATGTTGGAACATGAAAAGTGTTAAGTTTGTCGAATAATGACAATCATGTTTTGTTCTCTTCTATCGTCCCTCTAAAGTAAAATTAAAACTAACCATTCTTTGTAGCTTTATTTCTTTTAAAAGAAATCGTAATCCAAATCTTTCTTTGCAGCAGATTCAAAATGAAAATTCGTTAAAATTTATACAAAAATGTTGAAATATAGGTACATCGGGACGAAAGGTGTAAAACACCTATCGGACTAAGGGTTGCAAAACTTTAAATTAATTCGTTCATACAAAAAGGGCTTGAATCACCAAAATGGCGAAATTAAGTTAACATCGGATTTTTGTTCCTATTGGATATACCTATGTTTCTATGCATGAAGGGCTTCAGTTTCATTGGTTTAACATTTTATAAACAGATGTCAACTTCGAAGTTGACTGAAACCCTTTTTGCATGGAGAATAATAATAATAATAATAATAATAATAATAATAATAATAATAATAATAATAATAATAATAATAATAATAATTATTATTATTATTATTATTATTATTATTATTATTATTATTATTATTATTATTATTATTATTATTATTATTATTATTATTATTATTATTATTATTTTATATGTTAGTGGCAATAGCTATTGATTTCGTCCCATTCTTTTGGTAAACCTGCAAACGTCTGGAATCTGGCAAGAAAACGTCTTAACAGTTTTGTGTTTTAAAAAAAAAGAGCAAAAAATAATAACTAAATAAAATTACATGCATACAGGGATTCGTCTGTCAGTTAATTTATATGCAAGAAGGGCTTCAGTCCACAGTGGAAACCATTTTTCTTTTTACGATGGCAATAAGCATAAAAATGCTTTTCCTGTACAGCATTCGATTAATGTAATTTATATCTGCACGAAACAAAAATTAGTTGATTTTGATTTTATAGTTTCAAAACTGCAATGTTTTTTTATCTTATTTTTCTCAAAACTAAGTTTGTTTGACTGAAGCTATACATTAATTGATTCAAATCCAGGCCAACGGACATAGCAGGGTGATCAAAGGTGCACATATTGAAATCTATTAGCCGAAAAAATCTTTCAGATATATCCTTTCGTCGCATTTATTCCAACAATCCTATGTTTCTCATATGGACTGTGTGGTAAGTGCATGAAACTCCGGATATCTTTTGTATGGATCGTGTATTGATGTCCACTTTGTTAATATCTCTGAATGGTGAGAGTTTCTTTTTTTCTTTTTTAAAGCACATTCATAGCGCGTTTCTATAGCTGCAAGTGAATTCACGTTGTGTTTATAAGGTCGTGCACTGAAGTTGTCACGACTAACCTCAGGAAAACAAATGCAATCTAACTCTCGGTTATTAGCCTAAACTTCTATTTAGGAGTTGCCCACATTTTTTTTTTCACTTTTTTGCTTATGTGGAAATTTGAAAGAAACCTTCGAAATTTTCACATCGTGACTTAAGTGTATGTCTTACACTGTAATCATTGCTAACAGCAGAAATAATGCAATTTTAATGGCGCCGAATCTACTGTAGATAATGATAATTTTTGTCCAATAAACAAATGTTTTTAATGGAGTACCTGCTTTACAATTTCTCAAGAATATAGTAATCGTTCATTGATACCTGAACTTACTGTATGTGTATCATTGACTGTTGATTATCACCTAATATGAAGCTTCTTACTAAAAAAATAATGTTTCATTGAATTTTTCCCTTCATTTTTCTGGGAAGGTATATTCTTTCAAACAAAAAAGAATCATTAAAATCGGTCACCTATTCGGTTATATGTGAACATATCAGCAAATAATTGACCCAATTTCATAAATTTTCTGGAGCTTTACTATTGGACGTATTATCACAAAACTTTGCACAAAACATTAAAAACTCAAAACGTTTTTCAGTGGCATATTACAAGTGCTCTATGTATGCCCCCTAGTAATTCTGTAAATATCGAATTGATAATCAAGTCCTGCCCAGACTCGGTGCAGCATGTCCTTATTAATCCATTGCAAAGCACCGTTTATGCAAGCTCTCAGTTCTATTATGTTTGATGGTAGAGAAGGCGTAAACACTATATCTTTCACATAACTCTACACAAAAAAATAGGATTAGATCCGGAGAGCATGGAGGCCATGAAGGAATTGTTGCACGCGCTTAACCATTTCTCCAGTTACTATAGGCCGATCACTTGATTTCGCCTTATAGAAGCATCCTGTAGTTATAAACTGTGCATACTATCGCCGAATGGACTTGGTAGTTGGTGGAGCTTTGTTGAACTTCGTTCGTAAGTGTCATTGCACTGTTAGGACAGACTGATGTGAAGGAAACTCAAACATAACATAAGCTTTCTCTGTGTCTGTCGCCATCTTGAATAAATGCGCTAACTGCTGCATTCTCGTGGCAGAAATCAGAAGCGATCTTGCAATAGAAAAACCTTTTTGAGATTTTCAATACGTCTGCAAAGTTTTGTGACAATGTATCAAATAATAGAATTATAGCGAATTTATGAAATCAAGTCAATCATTTGTAATAATCCGGCATATGACCGGATCGGGCGAACATAATGATAAGCAGTGAAATTGAGATATTAGGTGGAATGTATTGTGATCGAACAACAGAATAGTTTGTAGGCGATTTTAAGTCGGAAACGTAGCTGCAAAAGGCAGAGAAAACTTGTTTGATATGTGTCATTCCATTGAATTGCATGTTAGGGGGGCTTTTTTTTTTTAAATACAGTTTACTCCAAAATTAGAAAATTTGACACACCATTATGTTCACCCGAGCTGCTTATATATTTAAACGGATTGAATTGAGAACCGCCTTCTGTTTTGATGTCGATTATTATACCAAATTACGATATTAACACAGTCAAGTACTGAGGAGTTTCATGATCTAAATCTGATTACTATATTCAGATTCTTATGAAATTTACAACAAATCACCGGAGAAGAATACTTTTTTAAACAAAAACAGAACTAATTACCAGTTGAGAATGCTCCAAGAGTATTGCCAGAATGAACTCAAAAAGAATGGAGAGATGCAGCGGGAAGGATAACTGTGATTGTTCCTAAATGTAAAAGTAAATCCTTTTACCGCAGCTTGTCCTCTTTCTCGCAAAAATTCGCAAAATATCATTTCTCTATGACTTTCAATCTCCGAGATATGGCTTCTTAAATCTCCCGAAATTCGATCTTTCTTGGCCAATATCTGGGAAACGATGGCCAGTTGGCCGGTAGCCAGTTGATCAGCGGCCGCCGGTTACTGTTTGGTACCAAAATGTTCATCATCTTCGGTGTTGATCAACACCAATATGATCTCTCTGTGATTTACGGTTCCCGAGATTTAGCTCCTTAAATCTCCCGAAATCGGAACTATTTTTTGTCCACTATCACGGGAACGGTAAGTCATAGAGAGATGATATTGGTGTTAATCAATACCTAAGAGGATGGTAAATACTTTGGTAACGACATTAATTGGGGGGCCATCCACCAGTAACTTTGGGCAGTGTCTACTGGTTACTATTTGATACTAAAATATTTACCATCTTCATAGGTATTGATTAACACCAATATGATCTCTCTATGACTTTCGGTTCGCGAGATATGGCTCCTTAAATCTCTGGAAATCGGCCATTTTTTGGCCAATATCTCGGGAACGGTAAGAGTGAAGCGAAAAATCTAGTCAGTTTCTCAGATAATTTTTAATGTTCTATCGAATGTAGGGTTCAAAATTGAAAAAAAAATGCAAATAACAGACAGACAGACAGACACACAGAGTATTCAGTAACGAACTTTTTAAGTTCGTTGAAAATCGGTGCTCCTATGTTGAAGTAATACTGAACATACATATATTTAAGTAGGTTAATTACAGTCGCCCCACCGCAACCGATGAAGTGTTTCTCGCTCTAGCTGTGAACGGTTCGGGCTTCGATTCTCGGTGTGGTACTCGGTCGAAAAAGTGTAAGAGCTTTTTCAGGCCACCCGTCCTGAATAAGGGTTTCCTGGGTTTTGCTCATTCAGATCAGGCAAATGCCGGGATGGTACCTAACATATGTGTCCCAGGCCATCCTTCCTTCCTTTTCTTTCCTCCGAACATGATCGCCGAGGAACGCCATCTCTCATACGTAACGGGCTAGTGTGGCCATATATACCGAAAGCCCAGAAATCTAATTCTAATTCCCTTACAATTCTAATTCTTGATCTAAGATCTGAAGATGATAGTTGTATCTCGGAGAAGTTAAAACACAACTACCAGATTTTGTCACTTTCGTATAATGTCTATGTTTCTGCCACACGCAGTAAAATACTCCATACGAAGCATTTCATGTATTTTTATCAACTCTTTATTTAAGATCCCAGAAAACAGATTTTTCTTCCTCCTATAGGCTTCTTTCGCCATTCCTATCCTTGCTTCTATTTCATGCTTGCACTTCACTTCATAACTAATAATACAACTCAGCTATCGGAAACTTATAATGTGTTCTACTTTCTTCCCTCCTACTTCTATATTTGACACAGATCTCCTCTTTCCAATCACTATTGCTTTTGTGTTCTTAACATTTATTTTCATCCCAAGTTCTTCACAGCCCTTTCTCAAGTTTTCTAACGTTTTATTGATTTTCTTTTCAGATTCAACCGCAAGTAACATATCATCTGCAAATCATATACACCTAACCATTCTATCTCCTACCAAAATACCATCATGATTATGTAGGCTCTTTTTCATTATCTCTTCTAGATAGGTATTAAATACTGTTGGCGAAAGACAGCATCCCTGTCGAACCGCTCTTCCTATTACACTCTCCTCTGTCATTTCCTCCCCTATTCTAATACTTACTTGTTGGTTCATATATAAATTTCATATGAGTTTTCGATCTTCCCCCTATAGACTTCTTTCGCCATTCCTATTCTTGCTTCTATTTCATTCTTACACTTCACTTCATAACTAATAATACAACTCAGCTATCGGAAACTTGTAATGTGTTCTACTTTCTTCCCTCCTACTTCTATATTTGACACCGATCTCCTCTTTCCAATCACTATTGCTTTTGTGTTTTTAACATTTATTTTTATCCCAAGTTCTTCACAGCCCTTTCTCAAGTTTTCTAACGTTTTATTGATTTTCTTTTCAGATTCAACCACGAGTGACATATTATCTGCAAACCATATATACCTAACCATTCTATCTCCTATCAAAATACCATCATGATTATGTAGGCTCTTTTTCATTATCTCTTCTAGATAGGTATTAAATACTGTTGGCGAAAGACATCATCCCTGTCGAACCGCTCTTCCTATTACACTCTCCTCTGTTATTCCCTTCCCTATTCTAACACTTATTTGTTGGTTCATATATAAGTTTCATATGAGTCTTTCGATCTTTTCATTCTAATTCAATCTTTTTTAAAACTACCAGCAACAATTCCCAATGCACGCGGTCAAAAGCCTTTTCTAAATCAATAAATACAACATACACTTTTTTTTTCAATAAATGTCTTCAGAAAGAATGACACACACACACACACACAAAAAAAAAAAGACTGGAAGGTTTCGAAATGTGGTTGTGAAGGAAGAATGGAAATAATTAGTTGGGTCGAGCGAAAATCGAATGAGAGTGTGTTAGAAATAGTGGATGAGAAAAGAACAATTTTTGAAATTATTTAGAAGAGAAAGATAAATTGGTTGTTACATTGGTTAAGGAGGAATTGTATTATGAGGGACGTGCTAGAGGATATGGTGACAGGAAGGAGAGGGAGGGGACGAAAGAGGACGATATCAAAATTGATACAATTGATGGACAGTATCAAAACAGAACAATCATACGTGAAGACGACGAGTTTAGCGGAAGACTATGAAACATGGAAGCTTCTCAGTTGCGGTAAGTGACCTATCTATGATGATGATGATGACCAGGGAAGTATACTTTTCAAATATAAAGAAAAGAAAGAGAATAATCAAAGTCGGTAAATCTCTATTGAAGTTATGTGTGAACATATCCATAATATATAGACCCTATATAAACGGGTCGAATTAAGAATCTCTTCTATTGTTTTGTTTTCAAGTTCATACAGTGGGTAATTAAGAGAATTTCAAGAGATGGTTTGCTCTGGATGATTGCTTGCCTATCAATTATAGACACCTCAAATGCTGTTTTATTGTTATTACAATACATCATGTAGTGTCCACAGAAATCTACTTTTGCCAAGTTTTCTCTCATTCCATTGCTATAAGAAGAATAAAAAAAAGGTGTCTGTTTGGTCAGTTTAGTGAGAGAACTGCTTCCAGTTCCTATTGGGGCGGTGTCCCGAGGACTTTTCGCTTGAAGCTGCTGGAACGAGGCGAGTGACTGAATACGTACCAGCAAAAGCATCACTCTCTAAATAGTTATGATGAAGAGACAACCAAAAAACCACTCTTTTCCACCGCTTGGCTCTCTCACACTTTCCCTGGCTCTCTGCCTTCAGGCCTCGGAAGTAAACGACACAACTTCCACGTGATACTTACTGGTTGCGTCAGGTGACATCAATGCTTGTGGAGACGAGTATCCTTTGCCGTGCTTTGGCTCTTTTGTTCAATGATTTGAGTACGTGAAGAATGTGGTCATAGTATGTATAGCGAGGGAATCGTTTAAAAAAAAGTATAAATATGTGAGAAAGGAAAGTGTTATTCAGCACTGAAAAGTATTAGAAACTAGAAACATAACGTCCTTGGAAAAGTACTTCGATGTTCAGTCACAATTTCCTCTCCCCCTTCTTTTACGATCCAGATATTTCTTATGTTATGTTCTAATACATTGATTAAGTGTTCAATTGTAACCTTCCTAGTAATATGTGGTCTGGTTTACCACAACACAATTCTTTCAGTTTTATTAAGTGATAGTTGTTTGTTTGTTTGTTTCATTGTTGAAGTATTAGCGTCCCTTTTCAGCACTGAGGCTACATAAGCAGGCCTGTAACACGTCCCCGATTTATGTAATCTATCCCAAAAGAATTGTTCAAAACAAACTTGAAATTATTCACGTTTTCTCTGAAATACAAGTTAATATCATTCGTGCTATACTTAATCATCGATACTCAACTGATAGCTATAATCTACTCTTTTATTAATCATCGATGCTTAACTGATAGGAATATTCTGCTCTTTTATTAGTCATCGATGCACAACTGATAGGAATATTTTACTCTTTTATTAGCCATCGATGCTCAACTGATAGGAATATTCTGCTCTTTTATTAGCCATCGATGCTCAACTGATAGGAATATTCTACTCTTTTATTAGTCATCGATGCGCAACTGATAGGAATATTCTACTCTTTTATTAGTCATCGATACTCAACTGATAGGAAAAATCTACTTTTCTTATTAGTCATCGATGCTCACCTTACAGGAATATTCTACTCTTTTATGAGTCATCCATATTCAACTGATAGGAATATTCTACTCTTTTATTAGTCATCGATGCTCAATTGATAGGAATATTCTACTCTTTTATTAGCCATCGGTGCTCACCTAATAAGAATAATCTACTTTTTTTTCATTAATCATCGATGCTCAACTGATAGGAATATTCTGCTCTTTTATTAGCCATCGATGCTCAACTGATAGGAATATTTTACTCTTTTATTAGCCATCGGTGCTCACCTGATAAGAATAATCTACTTTTTTTTCATTAATCATCGATGCTCAACTGATAGGAATATTCTGCTCTTTTATTAGCCATCGATGCTCAACTGATAGGAATATTCTACTCTTTTATTAGTCATCGATACTCAACTGATAGGAAAAATCTACTTTTTTTATTAGTCATCGATGCTCACCTTACAGGAATATTCTACTCTTTTATGAGTCATCCATATTCAACTGATAGGAATATTCTACTCTTTTATTAGTCATCGATGCTCAACTGATAGGAATATTCTACTCTTTTATTAGTTATCGATGCACAACTGATAGGAATATTCTACTCTTTTATTAGCCATCGGTGCTCACCTGATAAGAATAATCTACTTTTTTTTCATTAATCATCGATGCTTAACTGATAGGAATATTCTGCTTCTTTATTAGTCATCGATGCGCAACTGATAGGAATATTCTACTCTTTTATTAGTCATCGATACTCAACTGATAGGAAAAATCTACTTTTTTTATTAGTTATCGATGCTCACCTTACAGGAATATTCTACTCTTTTATGAGTCATCCATATTCAACTGATAGGAATATTCTACTCTTTTATTAGTCATCGATGCTCAACTGATAGGAATATTCTACTCTTTTATTAGCCATCGGTGCTCACCTGATAGGAATAATCTACATTTTTTTATTAATCATCGATGCTTAACTGATGGGAATTCTACTCTTTTATTAGTCATCGATTCTCAACTGATAGGAATATTCTACTCTTTTATTAGTCATCGATGCTCATCTTATAGGAATATTCGTGTCCGTAAGTTTCCTCGGGGTACTCCGTTTTCTCCCACTTTCTCATGCCACCAATTCTTCCATCATTATTCACTTGCCTTAATCAACGTCTCTCCTTAACCTAAAGGTCATAATCATGGGTCGTTAAACTGAAATATTTAATTTATACCCCCCACCAAGAATTCAGCTCGTCTGAAAACTGCCTGTATACTAGCGAAAAATCTTGTCGTGAGATAGAAGGCAGTACAACTAGTGACAACTATTAACCCACTGTGAATTATTAAGCAGCGTGACTGACAGACTAAGGCGTTTACCTTTGTATAATATTCAACATTCAAAATTCTATATGCATAGAAGTAATTGAAGTTGCACACTAAGGGTAGTAGGTCTAGTCATATAGGAGCACGATCAAATTAAAAGGATTTTTTTTTAGTACGAAGCTGTAACAAAATACAAATTTTCCATTACCAGCATGTGAAGAAATCAGTCTGAAGTAAACTTAAAAGAAGACAAAGTACCGGGTTTCCCGAAAGGAAATTCCTCCCACATTTCAATTCACTACAGAAATTTAAATGAATTAAAGTTTAAACCTCGCAACAGTTTCGAAAGTTTCACAGAGGGCACCTTGGTCCAGTGGTAGAGCGCTTACCTCTAGTGATTGAAGTCCCTGGTTCGATCCCCGGACAAGTAAGTGGATCCCCACCATGTCCTTCCACAAATCTTTCGTCATCATTCACTTGGTTTAATCATCTGCTTCCCTTAGCCTAAAGGGTATAATAGAGGGAGGTTGAACTGAAATATATTTAATTTTATTTCATTTTCGAAAGTTGTATCTGAAAACATTGCATGTTTGTCGTTCTAATTGTCACATTGCAACTGAGCACAATTCATATTGATCATTCCTGCAACAGCTTTATGGCGGTGCTCACCTGTAACAGAGAAGAAGACTACAGATATTTTTACTTTGAGGTCATCCAGATCTTTTGGTTATTCCGTGTACACATCTGCCTTAACCATACATATTACCACAATTGAAAGTCACATGAAGTCAGGTCTGGCGACATTGCAAGCCATTATGTGGATCCGCTGCTGCTAATTCGCCTGTCTCCACACATCTTTGATCCAAAAAAGTTTCTGAGTGACGTCTATAATAGCGTGTTGAGTTAGGCAACATTCATCACGACATCATCTTCCGCGAATCAGAAATGTCCGATTAGATAAGTCATTTATAACTGAATGCGGCTTCCTTATCGGTATACAACACAACAGAGAGGGGAGGATCTTGCATGTTACCTGACGTTTTGATAAAAGATAGTGGAGGCAGGTAATCAAGAGCAATGATAGCGGAGTCGATGGTGTTGCAGGGATACTATTCGTGGATTCCTAAGTACACTATGTCATCCCCTCCCTTCCATTGCTTTATGTGTTTCTCACCGCAGTTTCCCTTGATTGTACAAATGCATTCTTACACCATATAACAGTCAGTTGGAAATGACTGCATTGGATAGTTCATAGAACAGCGCACCATACATCCATGTTCCCTTTTTGGCATCGAAAATGTTCAACTTGAGTATTCATTTGAATTGATCTCTGCTTATTTTCGCAATTTGAAAATAAATTCTTTTTTTGTCAAAGGGAATCTTTTCCCCAAAAATTGTGAAGGCTGAAAAAGAATGTCCCAACAAAACTAATTTAATATACTTAACACGGAGTGCCGTCTCAAAAAATTCAGTTTATTTAATAAGACCGTCTGTGTTTCAATTTGACATGTTCAATTCCAATGTTCAGAATGCTTCTCATAGGCTGTTACACAACGACGTAGACGACGTAACCAACTTGCAGTGACATTCTGGATAGTTTCAAGGGAAATATTGTTCCAAGCTTCTGTGAACACAGTTTGTATGCTATCAATCTCTGTAATTTCTCTCTTCTGTACTTGAACTTGGCGTAACAGTAGAAGTCAATGTCAAAATCCATTACATTAAGATCTGAACTTCGTTACGGCTAGGTGTTGGGTTCAGTAAAGTTAGAAGTATAGGCTCTAAGACATACCACAGTCTAGCTAGTTGTTTGGAACTTTGCTTCATCTTGTTACTACGTCCATTCATCTCGGTCCATTACTCTGCTTATGTCGTGGAATATTTGGATACATATTTCATCTCTATACCCAACGTAGTTAATTGTTTCTTCTATCTTCTATATCTTGGTGGATGTTTTTGCTCGGCAGCCAGCGGCAGCGACGCTTCAACAAACTACAACTCTGTTTTGCCATGCCAGCACATCTTATTACATGATTGATGGCTATTGCATATAGGTTTCTAACAGCAGATCATTTTTCGAAACGTTTGTCTTAACTTAATAGCACGGTAAATGCGATCATTTGCTGGTTCAAATCATTAAGACTGAAACTAGCTTCAACTGAAAACCAAATTTGTTTCCACGTATCATTGTAAAAGTTGGATCAATGATTCACTTTTTCCTTCTCGTGCTACTTGATATCCCTTAGTAAGAACATTGTATTTTATTCTCTTATAACACTTCAAACTCCGATTTTTTGATAATGCGAAACACTGAACACTTGGATAAGTTTAGTTTTCTGTAAAATTTCTCACTGACTGGAAGTCTTCTATATTGCTTTAGTGGTGTCAAAGCAAAGTATAAAACAGTCTGTTTAGTAGGTGTACTAATTTATTTGGTCATCTCAGATACACTTTGACAGAAAAAAGAAAGAAAGAAATGAAGCAGGTGATTCTTCCGTTTGAAGTACAGTCACAACACAGGAAAACCAATTTTTACTTATTGAACTAAGGAACTCTAGGAAATTGAACTTGAATTTCGTCCATCTCCACGTTGGATGTTCTTTCTTGAAGGGGACAATCATCTTGCGCTGGAAACTAGTTTACTGAGACATCCTAGAATGAAAAAAAAAAGGACGGTTACACATTAAAACTACAAAGATCTTCATAATCAAACATTAAAACAACAACAAAAATACATATATAATACATTTCATACAAATAACTTAAAAGTTTATTATTTTTGTGGAGGATACCGTAGGATACCCTTTTGAATAATAATGACAAATTAGTTTTACATCATTACAACGCGTAAGTGTCCTAATTTAATAATGCTAAGTTGGTTTTCTGGTCTTGTGATTGGGTAGAAAACATTGTTCTTACAAGTAATCGTGTAGTATGGATTTTGAACTGGTGGAGTAATAGGATTGTTACTTCTTTTCAAGGTGAGAATGTGAATGTCTTGACGACTAATGGAGAACGGTACCACTTAGATGTATTTGAACGAAATTGGTATGGAACACAAGTGGTTTCGACAAGACGACGCTACCTCCCGCGAAACGATTGTCTCGTTGCGTGAGAAATTCTCGGAGGTCTGAAGAGATAACCAGAATTGGGCAACTTGGTTATGTGACCTTATTCCTTGCTACAACTTCCTTTCGGGACTTCCGAAATCTCAAAGTGCTACGCAAATAAATTCCGAACAGTGCGAAAACTCAAGGAGGAAATTAAATGATTTATTAGCCTACAATAAACGTGTATGTGCAAAAGTAATTAATATAAATTCAATCGAGATAATGAAATCAGAGCAAGTCGTAGGGAATAAATGCCGAATGTCGTTCCATACTTAAATTGAAATATTTATCCATTGTAATGATGTAAAAATACTTACCACTTTGTAAGTATATAGTATTTTATTTAACATATTAAATCTACTGCTTGTAATGGGACACCTTTTACAAGCCAACACCTTTTCTTCCATGTGAGGTATTGCCATGGAATATTTTACTTAATGTTGGGTAGTTTATGGCAATTTAGATCAACTTTGAACGAAAGAAACAGAACATTTATTATTATTTCGCTTCCTAGATAAACGGCTAACTAGTGATGCGCACGAGACGAGTCGAGACAGGATTTTCCTGACAAAATTCGAGTCGAGACAAGGCTCTTCCAATAGAAAGATGTACATTTTTCGAGTCGAGGACATCATTTTTACAGCACATTTTCGAGACGAGACAGCCACAAATCTTGTCTCGTGCGCATCCCTACGGCTAACGGCATTTTTTTTTGGGGGGGGGGCGGTGTTAGTTTGCGAAATTCCAGGCGTGAACCTTTGCCTTCCAGTTGAGTTCTATGTGAGATACACTTGTGATTTTAAACGTTATGTCATTGAAGAGGTAGAAAATTAACATAATAATGTCAACAAGAATGATATTCCAGCAAGTTTGCTTGATTAGATATGGACTCAACAACAAAAAGACGTTTTTAATATCACCGCTGATACGTGCAGTTGAAAGAACTTTGATGACAAGTAAGGTGGACAATATCTTTAACTTACTTTGTTTGCTGTATTCTTTTTTTTTTTTTTTTTTTAAATTACAATTGAATCAGTGAAGGGTTCTCACTTACGATCGCCCAATCTGTCGCACGTGCACAATTGTAGAAACCAGCACACGTGCGAACTCTAGATGTGTTTGGGAGAAATGAATGACCGGGCTGTCAAGGCAGAAGCTTTATTGTGAAAAGTAGCCGATGCAGCACATATAATTGTCATTGTATATCGTATATGTTTCAACCAATAACTTTCACTTTTTAAATATTGTCCATTGATTTGAAGCACAGATGTATGTTGGCATCAAAACAACTTATATGAAACATTACCATTATGTGACTTACGAAGTAAAGCACTGTTTAATTTTTTGTACCTGTCTTGACGCAATCCTTTCTTGAGTGTTTCTTTTGTGAAAAAGACTTGCACTGTGACTTCCGTATTCCAAGTGATACATTTTATTAGTTATTCAGAAAACGATGTTCAGAAGAACTTTGTGCGGTTTTAGACAATAGACGGAGATGGCACACGGACACGTGTCTTCCTTCTAATAGATGGGGAAGGCATATCCAGATATAGATAAATTAATATATATAGATAAATTGATATATAGATAAATTAATTAATAGATAAATAGATATTAATAGATAATAAATATAAATTAATAGATAAATTAATATATAGATAAATTAACTACTTACTTTCAGTGACGAGTTGTTCCATACACAGGACAGCTCTAAAATAAACGAACAAAGTGAGTAGTATTAATTAAAAGAAAAAAAATATATATTAAAACATTAACATTAAAACAAACTTCAATCATGATATATTGAAAATATTAGTTCTTACATATTTTTTCTTTCAACTTGCGATCAGTTATTTAAGATTTTCCCTGGGAACTTTCAATACAGGGTGTAGTTAAATTTACATTAAAGTTGTACAATCCGATCGTGACGTAATGTCACGTGGTAATTAGTTATTTTGCACACACAACATTAGCTGAACGAGCGTCAGTTAGCGAAGCGGGTTAGAAGCCCCACAGGGCTCGTTTTATTCCACCTTTGCCCCATGATAATATCTAGTGACATTATATCACACTCAAATGGTGCGACTTCGATATAAATCTAAATTCACCCTCAATACAAGGGTTAGAAAGTGAAAAGCAGTGATGCCAATCCGTGGAAAAATCCCATTTTGTGGGATTTTTGACATTATTTTTTTTTGAAAGGGATAAAGGGATTTTTTTTGTCAAAATTGGCAGCATATATGGGATTTTTCATAAGTTTATTTCATCAATGCCAACAACATTCTCTATGAGCGAGAAGTAGATTAATGACCCTTGAATAAACGTGGAATCAGTGTTAATTGTCTAATTTTGTTACTTGAAAGCGCATGTTAATGTAAAAGTGATTTATTTTGGAACTTGTAAATCTCAAAAACAAATAACAAGAAACGTAAATTGTAAAAAATCATGAAGAGAAGAAAGTATATTACCACACGAGAAATAGCCAATTTCTAAAACGTTCCACACTGCATAACTGGAGAAGTTCAGTAGAATATTGTGGCACAAAAGCGTGATGAAAATACTAAATTCTAACAACAAAATATGGTCATTTTCATTAATAATTTCAATAGATTCTTTTAATTAAGGACAATACTAATTGGAAATTTACGAATAATTCACTTAAATATCGAAGAAAGTAAATAACATAATAGTAGTCTCAATTTTCATATTTTATAAATTTTATAATTACGAGCGCGTAGGAAATTCAAGAGCAAAATGGGGTTTTCTGCCTTTCAAAATGGGATTTTATAAGGTTCCAGGTTGGAATCACTGATAAAAATAGTATAATACTCCAATAATAATAATAACACACACATTGCGCACGATTGGAGGTATGACCTCGGAAGGAAGGAAATTTCCTCCCGGGCTACCCCCATGACATCATCACCTCTTGGAATGTAAGAATACTGCGACTTGAGATGTACTGTTTAAAAAAATAAATATTAAAATATTTCACTGAAGCAGGACATTTTGCTTCAATCAGACCAAAACACAAAACATGCTTTGGAAATTCGTGGTTTGGAAACTTCTATCAGAAAAGCTCCTTGTGCATCCTGTATAGGTCAAATGATTCCGTAGCGGAGACTGTATTTGTCTTGTTATATGTTTATTTTATATTATGCCATTCTTATTTCGTTTTCATTCTATACTAACCTTAATCTATTCTCGCATTCATTTTCTGTTCATCTCCCATATTTAAAATCTTGGACATTTAGCTATATATATATAGAATAGTTTCAGATACAGGATGTTGGCCATTTTACACTGAAAATGTGACAAGGGAAAAACAAAACATCAAGAAGAAAAGTGTACAACAGTAATGGCCCTCCCCCCAGAAAAATCATAGCAATAGTTACCACTTAATTTTGCACAATGTGAATCGGAAAATTCTTTCAGGTGGTTAAATATACCTGTGGTAGCTCGAAGTTTATTGAATTCAGCAGGAAGCCTGTGCATAAGTGACTTTTAGACCATTCTATTCTAAGTCTAGGTTTTGGAATATAGAAAACATTGGTATACTGTCTTGCACAAATGGGTACTCTGAAATTAAGTGAGGGAAGTAAAAAATAAAAGTTGATTTTCCGTTTAACTATTCTATGCAAAAACCAAATATCATTTTTCTTGGCGACGAATACTGTATGATGCTGTACTGAATATTTTTAGGATGGTTTCCCAGTAAGCAAGCACGTTTACAATAAGTCTAAGGTTGCCCTTAATTTTCCTTGATAAGACTTAACCTTAGAAATTCTCTCTCTGTGTATGGCTTTGCCAAGTGTAAATTGTAAGTCATGCTTGACAAATGTGTCAATTTAAAGGAGTTTTAAGACTATCCTTGTATTATATATTACTTTCAAACCTGAAACAAGCTTGCAATCGAGTAATTAGCAAGTTTGGTAAGGTCTGCAAACTTATGTAAGCCTACAGACTTGGCGTGGAAGAGTTGAGTCTAGAATGTATCAGGGTTCTTTACTGAACCTACGTAGCTCTGGAACTCTATAACGAACAATGACTAGAAGAAAATTGAGAGGACAGAATATAAGTTGGAAAGATGTGTTGGGTATTCATACACCAAATAGGGGAACAGTATTTGACTACAGGAGAAATTAAGACATAATAAATAGCTAACACCATCAAATTTTGAATTTCTGTAAATCTATACAACATTGTAAACATATGCGTAGTTTTTTTTTTTTTTTTTTGTAACAGTAATAATATATTTACTAAAAAGTAAGCTAGTCATCAAATTATGTAATTAAGATCTGCAATCACACAAACAACCAGTAATTGTTACTATTGGGTGGGAAATGTTACACATTTAGCATATGCTTGTGTAGATGGGTTGGAAGATGTTGATTAAAAAAAAAAAAGCATTATTGTATATTGTGATACAGAGGAAATTTATATACGGTACGATTTCATCAAATTACACTGGTCAAAAGGTTTTTATCACAAGCGTTCTGAGTAGTTTTCTAAGCTAAGTTGAGGGTGCTAAATTTGAAAATGAAATAGTTTTTTGTCTATCTGGCTCAACTTTCTTGTGACATGCTACTCTTCTTTATTGAAATCCTTGAAAATCGGTAAATCGCTGCAAATGGCTTATTCTGTCGTGGCTGAATTTAAGTAACTTGCAGATTTATTGATTGAAATAAAGTTGAGAGAAAGTGAGATGAAATCGAGAAAAGTGCAAGGAATTCCGATGCATGTCCCTGAGGTCAAAGAACGTACTCCAGGAAATGAGTGACGTTTGGCAACATTGCCGATGAGTCATATTGAATCACATAAAATTGTGTTGTGATTCTCGCCACATGTGTCGCAACATTCGTAGCGTAGCGTGAGAAGTGGTTGCAAGTTGTTCCAGGTTAATGAAATTTGAGTGTTGTGATCATTCAGGAGGAGAAAATGCCTCGTACCTGTTTCAATAGTGCAAATTCTTTTTGTTATATCAGTGGAGAGGTGACTCTCAAGTCGAAAAAATGACCATTGACCCCGCTCGTAAAGAAGTGCTAAGAACTTTATTTCGGGTGTAAGGTTGGCGACCAAGACAAGAAATGGGCCTCCCACATATGCTGCTTGACATGTGTTAGACTCCTGACAGGCTGAGCAAAGGGTTCATGGCATATGCTATTCGCTGTTACCATGATTTCGCGGAAACCGACGGATCAAACAACAGACTGTTATTTTTGTCAAACAAAAATAGCTGGAATCACATCGAAAGCAAAGAAGAGTGTACAATACCCGAATTTACCATCTGCTATCAGACCTGTATCTCCTAGTAATTAATTATCGCTACCAGTGCCTTCAGAAAATGTGATAGAGAGTGATGATGAATCTGGTAACGAGCATGAAAAAGGTTCAGAAGATGGAAGATCAACTCATGCCGACCCAACATTTGAATTGCCCTGTGAATCAAATACCCTACACATCTTGACACAAGGTGATCTCAGCGATCTTGTTTGAGATTTAAATTTGTCTAAGCAGCAATCAGAGGTTTTAGCTTCGCGATTGAAAAGATGGAATTTTTTTTTCCCGATGCAAAAGCGAGTGTTTTTCGTGACCGCCATGGTATTTTTTTTCTGAATATTTCTTGAAGGAGGGTGACGTGGTTTTTTGTAATAATATCGAATCCGTTATGGAGACTCTTGGCCATGCATACAATGTAAATGAGTGGCGTCTGTTCATAGATTCTAACAAATTGAGTCTCAGAGCAGTTCTTCTCCACAATGAGAACAAATTTCCTTCTGTTCCGATTGCTCACGCAATTAACCTTAAGGAAGCTTATGAGACTTTTAAACTGCTTTTCACTCCTATCCAATATGACAAATACAAATGGAATATCTGTGGAGATCTAAAGGTAATTGCTACTCTGCTTGGCGTCCAGCCGGGGTTCACAAAGTACTGCTGCTTTCCATGCGAGTGGGTCAGCGGGAACAAAAAATAATCACCCATTGTGTCAAAGAAAAATGGCCTACTCGTAATGAACCGCTGCCTGGACATAAAAATGTGGCGAACAGTCCTCTTGTTGACCCTAAAAATGTGTATTAACCTCCAGTGCACATTAAATTGAGACTTATCAAAAACTTTGCGAAAAGTATGGACTAAACATCACGTGCACTCATGTACTTGCGACAGAAGTTCTCAAAGATCAGTGATGCTAAAATAAAGGAAAGAATATTTGTAGAACAGCAAATTAGGGAATTAATGAATGTTAAGAATGTTGTTGATTTGTTGAGTGATGTTGAGAAAATGGTATGACTGCCCTTTGCAAATGTGTGCAAGAACTTTTTAGGCAACCATAAGGCAGAGAATTATGGCGATATTGTACATGAACTAGTGAGATCATATCACCGTATGGGATATAACATGTCATTTAAACTGCATTTCCTGAACGACCATTTGGACTTCTTCCCGGATTACCTTGATACCATTAATAACGCATATTGTGTATGCTTTCATCAAATGGAAAAGCGTTATCAAGGGAAGTGGAGTGCAGCAATGTTGTCTGACTATTGCTGGACTTTACGACAGGACTTTCTGAGAGAAAATTTCGCAGGAAATCTGGTAGAAAACTTTTTAGGTAAGTTTCTTAATTTTTACTTACTTCTATGCTACTCATTCCTTTGATTCTTTTGTGTACTAATACCGATTTTTTAAAAACTTTATGTAAGAAACTATTGTTGCGAGATCATGGTAAACACATATAATACGTAAGCTGCCATAGGCAAGCACAAAAAGCACTTTCACATGAAAACTGAGGCCGAAGGAGAAATTCTGCTATTTGATCTGGATTCAGGGCCAAATTATCTTCCAGAAACTTTGTTTTTGTGATAGAAAATTTATTTTATATTATTATTATTATTATTATTATTATTATTATTATTATTATTATTATTATTATTATTATTATTATTATTATTATTATTTGTATACCAGTGTTACCTATGAAATAAGTATTCAGATAAACATTGATAGGTTTCTTAAATTAGCGCCTTATTATTTGTTATCATTCATCATGTATTTAACATGAAACAGGCTACCATTTTTACACAATCTCTGGGGGACGACTTGTGTTTTTTCATCCAAAAAATTCAAAATTATAAATGAAGGTCAAATACAACGTTGTGAAAACATTTTTGGATAATGTAAGAAAATTGTATTTTCTCAACGTCTAAACAATTCGAATATTTTCAATTTTACTCATATATTCTGCCAGTTTTACTATTTATCAAATTACATGAAGTTAAAGAGGTGAATTGGTATTAGACTAATGAAACAAACAAAAATGATGATAGAAATACTTGCGTCTTAGAACTTGTACTATATTAAGGATATTACCCTGACGTTTGCCTAGTAGAAGTCATTAGGAAAATAAGGTATCTCAGCGGCGTATTTCGGGGGGTATCCGGGCTTAAGCCCCCCCCCCCCGAAATCTTACTTACTATAGTAAAGTATATGAAATATCTTGCAGAATTTTCACATTTTCAGGCAAAGCCCCCCCCCCCAAAAGTTAGCAAAGCTCCCCTCCGAAACAAAATCTTAAATACGCCACTGGGGTATCTAATGCCCAATTTCGCATCATTCCTAATTTCGTACTACTTTATAAAATGAAATAATACAACATTTGTGAAAAGTTGCGGAAACACTTATCATTAATAATAACTGAGAGGAGATATTCCGTTATACGATGGAATGTTATTCTTTTCTGTCATCTAGGTTATTTTTAAGAAACTAGATGAAATACAACAAATGATGGGATTTACTTGGTCTGTTAGGACCTGAAACTTAGCTCCTCATTTCACTAGCCATATATAACATAGAAGAGTTCATTAAATCATTTGTACGTACGTGTAGAGAGAGACGACAAGAATTTTAATGGTACGGTATAGTGAAAATTTTCGTACCCATAGTTGACAGCCAGTTAAAGGTTAAATTTTAGTAAGTTTATATATATATATATATATATATATATATATATATATATATATATATATATATATATATATATATATATATATATATATATATATTTAAAGCTCTGGTATAAGTAAAAACAGAAACAGATAAAATAAACTTTTACAAGTAATATAGTCAAATAAAACACATAACATGTATGATGGAAATATAAACCCTATAAACACTTGTTAACATTTATTTTTTTAAAAAATTAAATATAGGCATTGTTGTTTTAATTTCAAAAGATATTTGAAAAATTAACGAACGTATGACGACATTTTAACTGAACTTTTGATATTAATAAAATCGGTTCTCCTGAACTAATTTAAACGTGGATTTCGCGAAATTGATCCTTAGATATTCAATGATCCAGAAATATGACTTTAGTGCACCAATTCACATGTCTTTCTGCATTAAAACTCAAATTTCATGGCGTTAAATGAAACCTTGGGCGTCTAAATCAACAATTTCAACATACGAGCTTCACTCTCACTTCCAAGATTACTGTATTTCCTCCGTTGCTCCCCTTCTTGGCAGGATGATAAATTACTTGACAAATTCGACCACACTCTTAGAACAGGACTGGAATCCATTCTAAACTGTTCTTTGAAAGACAGTTCATGGTTACAAGCTTCCTTACCAGTTGAGAATGGAGGCCTTGGGGTTCGTCGAGCCATGGATATCGCCATACCTTCTTTCCTCGCATCATTCTATGGCTCACGAGAACTAATTGGATCTCTTCTTCAACAGGAGGTTGACTTAGACTCGATTCGAGATGTACAAGAATGCACCGATAAATGGACTAGTCTGGTTGGAATGGATCCCCCACCTATCGACAAAAGACATGTTCAGTCTGTTTGGGATGAACCTATAGTCAAGCTTCGTTTATCTTCACTCCTATCATCAACTAATAACCCAGATGACAAAGCCAGGCTGTTAGCTGTCTCTTCCTCCAAAAACGGAGCATGGCTTCAAGCCCTACCTTCTCACACACTAGGCCTACACCTTTCTAATGAGAGCTTTCGTATTGCTACAGCTCTGCGCTTAGGTGCTAATATTTGTGAGCCTCACTTTTGTCCTGCTTGCAACGCATATGTTGATAATAAAGGATTACATGGCCTTTCATGTAAAAAAAGTGCGGGAAGACAATCTCGACTCATATTGTAAACGACATTATTTGTAGAGCCCTCGTTTCAGCGGGAGTTCCTTCAATAAAAGAACCAAATGGTTGTTGCCGCTCTGATGGTAAAAGGCCTGATGGCATGACCTTGGTACCGTGGAAAAATGGAAAAGCACTAGTCTGGGATTTCACATGTTCCGATACGTTTGCTCCTTCCAACTTACCCCATTCTTCAATTCAGGCAGGTCTCGTCGCCGCTCACAGAGAATCAGACAAAAGACTAAAATACTCAAATCTATTGGACAAATATTGGTTTGTAACAGTAGCAATAGAAATCAGTGGGTCTTGGGGTCACGAAGGATCTAATTTCATTAATGAAGTTGGTCATCGAATAGCAATCAAAACTGGTGACCCCCGAGCTACTGCATTCCTTTTCCAACGTATCAGCATCGCCATCCAGCGCGGGAATGTGTCATCGATCTTAGGCACATTGCCTCCTGGTAAAGAACTGGACGAGATTTTTCTTCTATAACACACAATAAGACGGAAGGAGACATATCCGAGGAGGCTGACAACCACTTTGACTATGTTCATGAAGAATGTTTTGAATCCAGTTTGGATACATTGTTGGAAGTCATGGCTAATACCGGTAAATTTGGGAGTGGTAGCAACATTATCTACAGATTTTACTTTGTTACTCAAAATCGTTAAAGACCCGAATGATATTGTTTATTTGTCCGATGTTTATTTTGGAACAAATATGATAGCTACAGATAATCTATGTATTCTTAGATAACTTAAAAATGTATCAAAGTATTTGTATTGGTGATTAAAACGAAATTTCAACAATTAGTTATTTTGTTTCACTAATTCTCAAACATTTTACATTTAAAATTATTATTACATTTTTTCCTGTTCAACTGCGAGAAGAAGGGAGTGTAGCCTGAGGAAGCCAGTTGGGGTTCACTGAGCTCATTTTATTTTATCTTTCCTAGATAAAATAATTCATAGTACAATAGATTCAGAATATTTGTTATCAGAAATCCCGCATAGAGCAACGAGATCCCATAATGGCATTTTCCATCTCTCAGCGCAATGCATTGAATATATCGCCTGTCACAAAAGTGTGTTTATTGTATAATAAAATGCCACAAGGGCACCTAGATACAGAATTTTTAATTACTCGTATAAACAAAATTTTCATTCTAAATAAATTAGCTGTATAATCGTGCTATGTGTATTTTAACATATAAAAAAAAACATATATTTTGCTATTACATTATTATGTTATTATATATGTATTTTAAAGTGTATTACCATACAATGATGGAAAACTGTAATTAGGAATTGGCCTGTCGTTTTTCCGAAATAAATAATTAAATAAATAAATGTTCATTTTGTCAGAATTCAAACAATTCTTGGATTTACAGTGTACATCTTACACATAGATCTACATACAGTTTATTTACAATTATAACCAGTGGCGTATTTAGAAAATAAATAAATTTATATATAGTATATATAAAACTGTATACCTACATAGACCCAGTATATATATCCACTCAGGAGAATGTGCATAGCCCCCCCCGAAATAAAAGCCAAAATACACCACTGATTATAACTGAAATTTGAGAGTTCTGTGAGATTAAGGTGACAGGGAGACTATGGGGAAGTCGGACATTTTTCATTACTAACTTGACCTGCTCTCTAGAGTAGACATGGTTTCCGTTCGGTCTCCATTATTTATTTCATTAACAGTATACAATTATTTTTTATGTTCTGTTGTTCAATGTGTATTTCATTATTATTTTTGAGTAGTTTTTCTGGTGTGGGTACAATTTGTTTATATTAGCTAGTTAGAATAACAAGATAATGTGCATTTAATGAGTAATACAAGTGTATGGTGTTGATAGAATTTGAGCACTCACGTATCGCCTATGTAATAAAATTATTAATTGGATTATGTATAACATATATATCGCAAAATCAATAAGAAAAAGTAGGCACACGTACGCAGGAATTTATTTCGGGAGGAGTCCATAGGTTAGGGGAGAGGTTCAAATTCAAAATGAGAACAAATTATGTTAAAATTTGTAAAATTGCCCTTAAAATTAGATTAAATTTTCAGAAAAGTTGGGATTTTAGGGGGTTCGGACAGACAAAAAGGTAACGTTGGAAATTAGGCAACTCTAGTGCAAAATAAGGAAATACAACTACTAAATTGGGAACAATTGTAGTGAGAGATCTTTAACGCAAAATTACTAGATTTCCAATTTTTTTTTTTTTTAAATGACAACACATATCTATCTATTCAAACTAGAATGGACCCATAAAAGAATCTGGTCGGTTAATATTTAATAACTTTCTAATTGATGTATGTCAAAACATAAAATATACTGCGAAATTGGGCATATTTTGCCCTGTTGGTAACAGGATTTAAATTCATAATTTCCCGACTACGAGTTAACAACCACCAGGCTCATGCTAAGAAAATGTTTAGACACAGTGAAAATATAGAAAATATAGACACAGTAACGATGCTAGAGGGGTGTCAAGGAGTCGCCGCTAATGACATCTTTCTGCTCACCGACTGCCTTCCCCCCCCCCCCCACCAAACAATTTGTACGAGCCCTGTCCAGAAAGTAACATACGTTTTGAAATAAAAGAGTAACAGAATGAAAAATCAAACTGTTTTATATACTTTTGAAAGGTACTTTCCACATAAACTATATATTTTTCCACATAATTGCAATGCAAATTAAGACAATTATCATACCGTAGCACAAGTTTTTCAATACTGTCGCTGTAGAAATTTGCCATCTGCGATTTCAATTACTGCTTACACTGGCGTGCAGTTCTGCGTCAGTATCAAGGCGTTGTGTAGCAAGCCATGTCTCCATCGCAGGGAAGAGGTGGTAGTCATTTGGCGACAAATCCGGGCTGTATAGTGAGGGATCGAACACCTCCCATCCAAAACCATCCGAGAGCTCCTGGGTACGCTTAACCGGTGTGGACGTGCGTTGTCGTGAACAAACACCTTCGCGCTAAGTTTTCCCCGCGCTTGTTTTGAATCACGCGCCTTAACTTTTTCAGTGTTTCACAATACCTCTGCCAACAAAAACCTAATCACAGAACGCATCTCACAAGAGGCGGGGTTTTCTGTTGTAGTGCACGTTGTAACATGTCAGAGAAAGCACAGTAAGAGTGTCACAGTTCTCACACTACCACAGCTGGATGCGTACTGACTGTGGCAACGTTCTGACACAAAGATGGCGACTCTGCCGCGATAGGCCAAAACGTGTGGTATTTTCTGGACAGCCCTAGTATTATAATATAGATGAAGTATTATAGATCTATTAAAGAAGTGAAACTAAATGTCCAGTTTTGAATTTTTAGAAACCAAATCCAAACCTATTTAACTGCGGCATATATTTTTTTACTGTATTTGTTCAATTAGAGGTCACATTTTTATGCAGCGAGGGGAAGAAGGTTGATTGATTGGAGTAGAATGGGGATCTCAGTATCGTGGCTATTTGTCACCATCATGATAAGGATTAAAGTACAAAACTTGACCCGTCATCGATATATTGCCAAGTTTAAAACTATAAACTTCAAGTTATAAGTAGTAAAAGATAGAAAAGCAAGTAGCAAGAACATAAAATAAAATATAGAATAAAGAATAATATTATCATGACAATTTTTACAAAAAAAAAAAAAAAAAATGTTCAGCCAGGTAGAATAAGTATTACAAAGTGGAAATAACACATGAATAAGATTTTAACTTAAACTAGTATTATGTAAGAGAGGCACCGTTATAACTTTCAACAATGAAAAATTTGTGGACATTATTGTGTCTATTTGTGAGTATGGTAAAACGGTGGAATATAAAGTATGGCGCTTAATTCGTTGTACAAAAGCAGAGGAGTGATTCCTGAGAGTAAAACAAACAAAAAAGTTCCTATAAACATAAAACGAAAACCCCATCGTTTACGTGTTATAGGCTGCCGAAAACATGAAAAAATGAATTCTAAAGGTCCATAGCTCCAGAACTATGGGACCTACTGTAGTCGGGTCAAGACTTCACTTAGGAACTAGTATGTATTCTATCCAAAAATACATGTTTTAGAATCCTAAGGTACTTACGCAACAATTTTTATGGAGGTAGTTGGAGAGTACTTCATATCATAGGCTCGTAGTCAAACTCCCTCTATAAAAATTGTTATGGAAGCACCTCAGGATTCTGAAACACGCATTTTTGGATAGGGCACATACTAGTTCCTAAGTGAAGTCTTGACCCGACTACGGTAGGTCCCATAGTTTTGGAGCTATGGATCTTTAAAATTCATTTTTTCATGATTTCGGCAGCCTATAACACTTAAACGATGGGGTTTTCGCTCTATGTTTATTGGAACTTTTTTGTTTGTTTTCCTCTCAGATATCACTCCTCTGCTTTTGTACAACGAATTTAGCGCCATATTGTATAACAATATCGTGATAAGTAGTTGTTAATTTCGTGATACAACAAATAGTGCAAGAAACAGAACTTTAGTTAATAAACGCACAAAATTTGTCTCAAAATATCGAATGTACTTGTTATATAAACAGAACTAACCATAAATACTACAAAACAATGTCCCCAACTATTTTGTATGTGAAAATTAGTACTTTCATATTCCAGTCATTTTAATTCGAAAAATCATCATTTGGACATTCATTACAAACGAATTGCGTATAACATGTTTAAGTACACGTGCGGGGAACCCAGTTGCACAGATCAAACATTCTATTCCCTCCGCACCACTCCCCTTTTTTGATATCGCCTCAGACAACTAACATTATTTATTTCACTCGTCAGATACTTAATCCACAGTTAGTTCTTGCATATCAATCATATATGACACTAGCTTACTCTCTACTTCCTTGTCACCAACAAACGACTGACCGAGCTTAGGATTGTCATTCTTGTGATTTTGCCCACTACGCCCTCCCTCTTAAGGATTCAACTAGCATCACGGTATTACCTATATCATGATATTATTAACCTTTACCCTTTACGTTCCTAAAAGATTAAAGTAAATAATGATGAAACTAAACAGGTAAGATATAAAAACCCAACGTACTCAGTGAATATTGATAAATTGGAGAGTTTGAATACAAGCGAGAATACGGTTTATTAAAATAAAGCTATGCCTAGTCCTAAACTTGAATCTTGATGTCTGAGTATCCCGAACATTCTGCTGAAATATGCCGAATACTCAGCGAAACGAGACGCTTTCACAATATGAACGGTTATCAAAGGGCAGTAATAGAAATGTGGCAGACGGGAGTGTCCGATACTTACGCACGCTAGGATCACTTATTTTGTCTTACTATAGTCCACGTCACCCGAATTGGACTGTGGCATCATCCAATAAGCTCCCTGTGCGCTGCTACTAAACCTTCAGGGAGGAATCTAAGAATTCATAATCGATTTTGTCCGTATTTGTGGACAATTATTAACGATTAGATTCCTCTCTGAAAGTTTGGTAACAACGCACTGCGAGCTTATTGGCTGATGCCACACGCCAATGCGAGTGACGCGGACTATAGTACGTTTTGACTAACTACTCAAATGAGGTTTTCAAAATTTTCCTTGTTTTCGTTCCACAAGGTTTCATTCTGCTTTTAGTAAAACCAAATCCGTTGGCAAAAATAGCTTTACTGTCTATGTATGCAAACGCCTTTTATTTTGGATAGGCCAATTAGGCCCATAATGGTGTGTATAAAAGTCTCTATACTTATTCAACTTAGGCAAGTACAGAGTGTCATGTATGTAGTCAATACCACGTTCTGTCCGTATGTACCCGTCAGTTTTTCCCTGGTAACCAATTTAGAGAAAAAATTGATGAACCTCTGAGCTGCATTGAGAATTAACATAACCACCACCGAAAATAGAATCACGGGCGGCAATCCTGGGAGGTCCAAGGGATCATCTAAAGATTGCTTGGATGTCTTTGTTTGAATAACAAATAAACACACACCTGAGCGGCCTCTTCCAAACGTATACAGAAATTTTGGTGCCATTGAACAGAACTCGAGCAGATATACTGCGGATTACATTCTTTAGATAGAAAGAGATAGCGTGCGGGCAAAAACGGGGCAAACGCCGTCGAGGAAAAGGTGCAGGAAAGGAAATGTAAAATGCTTCAGCTCATTTCTGGGAAGGCAGGGAAAAACTTAAAAGGCTTCAACTCATTTTGCGTCTACTTAGGGCGGACAGGATAAATCATTTAAAAGGGTTTAGTTCATTTTGAACCGACCTAGGACTACAGAAAAGGCAATTTAAAATGCTTCGACTTATTTTACACACACACACACACTCCTAGAACGACAGGAGAGGCAATTTAGAAGGCTTCAACTCATTTTGCATACACACAGAGCGATCTGGGATGATAACCAGTAGTTAGAGCTACTAAAATAAGATAGAGGAAGATGATGTTTTACTGCTGTACGGTGTCCTAAATTTTCGATGTTCTATTGATAATTTCAGTTTTGCTAAAGCTGCAGATTATTCCATTGTTCGAACGCACGCTTTAATTTCAAATATATATTTGAATATGACAATACATATGAATACCGTTATTAGGATCACGCAAGTGGGTCTTATAAAATTGTAAACTTAGTATGCCTACATCCATTTGTCCGTTATTTCCAGTGGCGGATCCAGGGAGCGATCGCCCCCCCCCCCCACAGAAGAGAAAACTTTCTTATTTTATATATATAAATAAAACCCATCCCAGAGTTTGGAGCTCTTAAAAGTAGCTCTAAGCAGCAATATTAAAACCCACCGCCCGCCCAGAAGTCCGTCTTGGATCCGCTCCTGTTTACTTCACACATTTTTTTCAATGGATAGTTAGAGTAGTTATCTCGGTCCAATTCGTTAATTGACTTAATACATTAACATCTTCATGCATAACGATGGCTATGCATATTCTATTTTCTACTACCGATGATAGAAGTCGCACTGATAGCTGGCTTCAAACGTCCTTCAGCGGTTGACATCTACCGGACGAAATTGAAACTTCTAGGCGTGATCCTTTTCACTGTCTCTAACAGAGTTAACTATTTCTTAAAATCATTTCGGAAACGAAAAATACTTGACCTACCTCAAATTACATGTTAAGAAACAAAACAAAATTAAAAAAAAATGTATATAAAGTCATTTGTTACTTTCTTTCGTGTACCTTAGAAGAAATTCCTTTTTATTGATGGTATTGTGTCCTTCTGATTCTTTCATTATATAAAATGTAATTGCGGCTTTGCTCATAAACGAGAGTAAACTCCTTTATTATTATATAACCCACATCAATATGAAGGCAAACTTGTTGTCAAGATTTAAGATAAATATCGCTCAAAGCAATCGTAAGTTCTCATGTTGATTAAGATTAACATCTATTTTGCAGATCACTCAAAAAACAAAAACAAAAAACTAATATTTAGTTTTTTAAAAAGCAAGTGATAAATTCTCGTAGTCATTGTGTTTAATAACATGATTATTCATGCCGCTAACACTTCTTCTGTTTTAAGTTGTGGGAATATACGCTAAAGGAAATAAATATACATGTTTTTTTTTTTTTTTTAATGTTTACCTATTTTTAAGTGCATTATAATGTTTGATTATCGTGTTACGTTTCCTTCTATATTTATTACAAGGTTTTGAAACGTAGTTGTCTAGATATACAGGGTCTGTTTGGAAACAAAACCTACACACTTACCATGAGTGTAGTACTGCCGTAACTTGGAAGTTTTCCTGAGGAGGAAAGCATTAATAATTTGGATACCTTAGAAAATTATCAAACTGTGTTCCATTATACTTTAAAAAAACATGAAAATTTCCACACTTCTTAGAATTTAAAACCTTAAACATTTTTATTATTCCTTGAGGGTCCCCAGTGGGTGTTTGAATGGGCCCAGATTACGTTTATGCTTGTGATTTCAACTATTGCCTATTCACGATTCGCCTAATAACCTCAGGCAATGGAATTTACAGATATGTTAACTCAAGAGAAAGTGTAGCCGAATCTTGAATTCGAGATTCGCCTTTCAAGATTTGCCTGATGTGAGATTATGTTGGTAGTACTGACAAGACGTAAAAATTTGTAGTTTCTAAATTTTAAAAATATATACATACATTTAAAATGTACATATTAAAATAGTATAAGCACAAATATAATATATAGCTCGATGTTATATGTTTGACATCGAGATATGAAAATGTTACATGAAGTTACAAAATGTATTACGGAAAACATAAAATGAAACAAAGTACCAAGAATCGAAATAAGCACAATTACGTTATATGAATAGATAGTATACGCTTGACATCGAGCATCGACATTAGAAATGATAATTTTTAATTAAGTGCAAATTTTTAATCCAGTATGTAGGAGTCGGAACCCAGAAAAAATCAGTAACTTAATGAAACTTGTAGTAATTACAGCTTCTTTCCATCAAATATAGGCATATCCTAAAACTACTCAGATATCTGCCTCAAAGATCACACATTATGGCTGCCATACCTAATTTGTACGCCAACGTCTACAGAATCAATTATGTTTTTGTTGATTTTTTTTTTTTTACTTTAGGTTCAATTGTACGATCTTGGAACTTTCAGCAAAATATTTTGTAAATAAAATTTCATTTGCTTGATACGTATATAATTCATCTCTGTAGGTCAGGTAGGACGGTGACGGTCAAATTAGATATGGCAGTCATATTGGATTTTAAAAAAATCAACTTTCGCCTAATAACAAAAAATTCTCTGTCATGGCTTACAGTGATGTTTGGATAGCAAGGAGGTACTAGCGAATCTTGAATGGGCGAAACTTGAAGCCCCAGTTTATGTTTCATCTTAGGTAAATATATTTTGTTCAGGTGATGAGACAGTAGCAGCATTTATTTATTTATTCTTTTTTCAAATGGAATATGGTGGATCCATTATATGTTCGCCAAATTAAATTGAGGAAACAACATTTGACACAACTTTAAGCCTTAAGAAGTATTATTATTTCTGAGATCTTAATATTTTACAGAAAAGACTTCAGATCATATTTTTGTTTCACTCAAGAGTTTCTTTTTTCTAGGGAGGAAGTGAACCTGTTCCCTGTTCCATTTATACATTCATGTTCGTATCGTATCATAGGAAGTAAGAAAGTTTCATTTTCATTTATTTATTTAATTTAACAATCATCAGATACAACTCAGAAGCCATTTTATACTGGATATCTAACAACAACAACTATAGCAATGAAAAGGATTTGGGAAGGTATCGACCAGAGCCTGTTTAGTAGGTACCATCCCGGCATTTGCTGGTAGGACTGAGGAAAAATCCTGGGAAACCCCAGTCAGGGGATGGTAGGCAGCGAGAATCAAACCCACGACCTCGCCAATGCGAAGCCAACGCTCTACCATTTGAGCTATTTCGCTCGCATTTCGAACTGAGGCCTCCTTGAAAGACGAGGAAATAAAATAGAGGCAGTTGTCTCCTGTTCCCCACTACTTAAGGCACTGAAGTGCCCACACGAATCATTCTGGAGCTAAAACTCGAGAAACTTTTTCCGAAACGATAGGCTATAGAGAAGAGTGTAACTTAAGAACTAAATATCAGATCAGTGTCGCATACAAAGAACTTTGTAATTATTTTGTCTTTGGCTACTGATCCGTAACAGTGATTGTAGAGATGCACGCATTATCATAAAATAAAATTTAAATAAACATTTTAAAACAAATCTATATAAATAAAAAGGAAAGTGACTATATTTATGACTTAATAATTCTTTAACCACTTGACCGATCTCGATCAAATTTTCAACATAGATAAGTTCGGGCCTGGGATGTTTTTATGATTTCACTGTGATGGTGCAACTTGGGGATAAAAAGGGGAGAGATAGATAAAAATAACTAAAACTGAAAGTGACTACTTTTGTGTCTTAGTAACTCTTGAACCACCCGACCGATCTCGATTCAATTTTGAACATAGATGAGGTTTGGGCCTGGGATGAGTTTTATCATTTCACTTTGACGGTGCAACTTAAGGTAGGAGGAGGGAGAAATGTATGAAAATGGCCGAAAATGACCGATATTAGTCTTGAATCCCTAGACTTCGGGGTCGCTGAGATAAACAGTGACACTTCCGATGCCGTTTAAATCCAAATTCAGACCCGCATTTTGGTGGAGGGGGAAGATATATAAAAATAATCGAAAGTGACCGATATCAGTGAGAGCTTTATATACATATACATATATATACATACATATATATAACACCTAATATAAATATATTTTTATTTAGCTTCGTTTATTTATTCACTTTCGATGTCGAAGATGCTTCTAGCGATCAGTCATAGAAAAAAGCGAATGATATTCTCACAAAAATCGAACAAAATTGGTATGTACACGTCATGACATCGAAATGACCTTCATTACCAAATTATGCATATGGAACTGAGTGAAACGTTTGTCAATTTTCCCATATCTTTTTAGAACTGAATTATGAACTTTTTTTTAAAAAAAAAGAAAAAAAGAGAAAGAGACCAAAATATGAACTTTTTTGAAACAGGGCCAAAATAAATTTGGACCTTCTGAGATAAGTCATAAAGAGGTTTGTTTTTTAGAGCCTGATTATTTTAACTGACAAAACTGTTTAATTATTTCAATTATAATGTATGACTAAATAGAAGAAATTGAAGTTGTTTTCAGTAACAATCGACGAATCTACCATTTTGTTTACTACAAGCAGGAGTAAAAGTGGATCTGAAAAGGTAGGGGGAGGCATGACGTCACAAAGTCCCCGTGCCTATCTTTAACCATTGTAATTCTTTTTAGAAAGTGGGCAGACACCACAGATATTTTCTGGAAGTGGGGGACGACATCCTCCCACGTTCCCCTCACTTTTATCCCTGACTACAAGTATTTTTTCAAGTATATTTTTGAAGTAAGTGCAATGGAAACTAGGATTACGTAACTTCTTTTAGAAATGAAAGAAAATTTTGCACTTTTATGACTGACAATTGAGCCTTTTAGGGTGAGAGAGACAGATAATCTATGAAAGCGAATGATCATCGAATAATTGGTGAAATGAGACTGTGCGAGGAAACTGGAAACCCGCGATCACACACGGACAGAGTGCTACTTGCCACGAACTATCAAACCATAACAGATCGCACCAGAAGTGAGCAATCTATCACTGTACTACCGTAGCCTCTTAACTTACATGTTTCCTGCCTTTTTTGCGTTTATTTTGTAAAACCTACGGTTAACAGAAATCTCAGTGAAAATTCACAAAACTTTGTTGTAGGAACATTGCACCCCTCCAATGCATTTTAAAGATATTTACACCTACAAGCGTCGGCTGGAAAGTTTCTGACCTGACAGAAAAGACGACGTAGTTGCGAGGTGAAATTTTATGTGCGTTTTTATGCATAATTAAATACACCTTTCTCAACGGTGCTCCAGTTTCTTTAACACATTGAAAAAAAAAGTATCTGGGTGTATATTCAGTTTTTTACAGCATCCGCTAACAACCTCATCCGTGCATAAATCTTGGTCCTTCAGGTGTACTTTCATCGCAAGGAAAATATGATTATCTGAAGGTGCTAAGTTGGGTGAATAGGGAGGACGCTAGATCAATTAAAAAGCTACAGACATGTACTTGCGAAATGTGTGGTGAGCAGCGTAACACGGATGTTGTTATAAACGCACCTGTATCATTCGTACTTACATTATTTAGGAAAGAAAAGCTCATAAAATGTTTCATGTAGAGTATTGTACTCTACGCTGTAGTAACATGGATGCTACGCAAAAGCGATGAAAAAGGATTGAAAGCCTTTGAATTGAGGGTGTCAAGAAGAATATTGAATTAGGAAATTAGCTGGTGTTGAATGAGGAAGTGTTAAGCATAATAAAAGGGAGGGAAAAAAACAGTATTGGATGTAATTAAAAAAGAAAGGGAAACTAAGGCCTGTGACAAGCATCTTGGCATTTCAGCTAAACGAATAAAACGCAAGCTCTGGCGTGACGCTGCCAAGTGGTAAAGGGGTGTGGCTATGGGTAAGCAGACAAACTACAGCTCGATCAGGTGGTAGGGGATAGACGTGGATGTGTGCAAAATAAACGTGGCAATACCGCTGGCCTCTCATTTGCTAGCAGCATTTAAACGGAACTTGGAGCGCCGCCTTCAAATGCCAAGATGTTTGTCACGCCGTTTAGTTGGCTTAGGATGAACTGCGTGATGAGGGATGTCCTAAAAGTACAGTGGCACGAAAAAAGTGAGAGGTGCGAAAGAGATTAATGTTGAATAATATTTAAAGAGAAAATTGGAGCGTGAAGACAAAGAGGTTAACTGAAGATCGAAGTACATGGAAGCTTCACAATTCGCGGCAAGTAACCTGTCAATAATGGAAGAATATCAATGATAATGATGATGGTACGTCATTGATCTCTTCAAGAAATTTCACTGAAATTGTGATAAAGGAGAACTAAACATTTTTTCTCCCTATGATTTGATTGTCTATATATGGTTGCTGCTTATGAGACATTTGAATAGTTCCAGATCGACTTCGTTGTAGTACATAGATTTCAGCCATCAAAACATCCACATCGAATGGTTCTGAACTTATTATGATTATAATGATCTAACGAACTGTATTGCCAATATTTGTGTACTAACAAAACTGAAAAATAAACAAACACATTGTTAATTGCAGAAATACTTACGATGGTGGTGGTGGCTTCTTCAAAACTCCATTTTTTATAAGTCAAGAATTAAGATTAGGAATTAGATTTCTGGGTTTTCGGCATCTAAGGCCATATTAGCCCGTCACTAGGATTAGGATTAGGGATTAGATTTCTGGGCTTTCGGCATCTAAGGCCATGTTAGGCCGTCACTAGGATTAGGATTAGGAATTAGATTTCTGGACTTTCGGCATCTAAGGCCATGTTAGCCCGTCACTAGGATTAGGATTAGGAATTAGATTTTTGGGCTTTCGGCATCTAAGGCCATGTTAGGCCGTCACTAGGATTAGGAATAGATTTCTGGGCTTTCGGCATCTAAGGCCATGTTAGGCCGTCACTAGGATTAGGATTAGGAATTAGATTTATGGGTCTTCGGCATCTATGGCCATGTTAGCCCGTCACTAGGATTAGGATTAGGAATTAGATTTCTGGATCTTCGGCATCTATGGCCATGTTGGGCCGTCACTAGGATTAGGATTAAGAATTAGATTTCTGGACTTTCGGCATCTACGGCCATATTATCCCGTCACGTATGAGGGATGACGTATTTCGGCGCTCACACTATCCGGGGAAAGGGAAGGAATGAAGCGGCCTGGGACCTGTATGTTAGGTACCATCCCGGCGTTCGCTTGATGTGAATGAAGAAAACCCAGGAAAATCTCACCCAGGATGGCTGGCCTGAAAAAGCTTTTACACCTTTTCGACCGAGTGTCTCCGCCGGGAATCGAACCTAGTACCGCTCACATGAAAAGCGAGAGCGTTAATGGCTACTACGTGGGGCCACTTTTCCTAAGTCAAGTATGATCTATATGAGTATACGTAATTGTCGCCAGTAGTGTTGGCTCTTGAAGCTTCTTTTAGCTCGTAATAATAATTTACTTTTATTGATGAGACTTCCTTTCAGATCCTCCACTGATCACCAGCTATACCTTGACACTTTATGCTTAACATAGACTTTATATTTTACTTTGTGATTTCATAACCGGATTCCTTTAAGTAAATAAACACTGAAATCAAGACAAAAAAAAGTAGTAAATTTGTCTTGAACGAAAGGCTTTCTAGTAGAGCTTGAATGACTTTGCGACATTAATTAAAGGAATACTAGAAGGCCAGGACAAGGCTTAAAGATGTATTACCCATGTGGAATTCAAGGTACTTGACAAGGTGAAATAAAAACAAGAATTACTCATTGCGTAACGCAGCACGTGGGTTTTTGTATAATTGGAAGAAACAGGTATGTATAACACATGTTTATACATATTGAGTCCAAAAGCATTTTGATGTTTGAAATGTATATTTATCTTTATTTTTTATTGTTTCAAAGGTTGTTCACTAATATGAGTACTCTTGTAAAGTTTTTCAAGTATAACGAAGTATATTAATAAATATTTATTTTTTTCACGCTAGTTCTTGTATTATACGAAAGGGGCGTGTCCTGGGAAATGTATGTTGCATATACCTACTTGGTTTTTTTTCTTCACAATCTTTACATGGTAATTCGTAACAACCACATGTAATATATATATATATATATATATATATATATAGAGAGAGAGAGAGAGAGAGATTTTACTATAGAAGTGATTATCTTAAAATTCTGGTGGGATTTCCAAGTAGTATAATACAGTAAATACTTTGTTCAATTTTCATATATACAGGCGCGGATCCAAGGGGAGGCTATAGGAGCTATAGCCCCCTCTTGACTCTCAGATATACACTGGATAAAATGGGCTACAATCCTGCTTTACACTGGATAAAGCGGTAAATTATGGTTTAGCCCCTCCCTTGATCATATCCTGGATCCGCCACTATATATAAAGAGAATTTCTTTCTTATCTAAAGTGCTAAATATAGTGTCCTGATTAAAATAGTATTATAATTAGTATTAGGTATTAATATTAGGTCCTATTGTTGGTGGAGTTTTTAAATTAAAACTTAGCGTGTCTTTCCACCTTGTATATGAGATGTGGACTTCCAGTTTCAGATAGAATCCGAACCCAGCCCCACATGCGTGCGCTAGCGAGTTATTAATTATTTTTACCAGTTTAAGATTAGTTATCCCTCCAGTTTCAAACCTACTAAAAAGCAATTAAAACGTTAAACATTGTTGGGTTAGGTTAGTTTAGGATAGGTTAGGTTAGATTTGGTTAGTTTAAGTTAGGTTAGATTACCCGGTAAGACTTTACTTAGACTAGAACAGTGACTGGAACCGGTTTTCATAGAAGCTTCAATTATCACTTAAATTCAGTAATCCGTGGTTTGCATAAAAATTTAATAGATTCTCTTCATTATTCTTATATAATTCTATAAAACTTAAAGCAGAAATATCATATTCATTGCACCGATTCGCCATCCTATACGACTACCATGGTGCTGAATCACTGAAACCTTACGAGTCTTGCAAATAGTATCCACTTCAATCTTTTCTCGAATTAAACATAACTTTTGCCAAATTTAAACACCTAAGCATCACATAAAAGCCCCAAATTATCATTTCTTACCTCATTTTTCCTAATTTTTTGTAAAAAAAACGGAGGGGCAACTCTAAACTTAACCCTTTTTACCTGAAGTCTCCCCAACCGGTATCCATGGTCTTCTAATTAACTGTGTTCGATATTCTATTTAATCCAACACGACAGAGATACGAATAAAGAAACTTCAAGGACCAATAAAAATGGCCATCTTTGTAGTGGGACTCGAACTCGCTATTCACTGCGCCTCATGACCCGAAACTGAACGCTCGAAACCACTCAGCTATTGCCGCGGGCACGAGTCGAGCTCATTCGATTTGAATTTCGAGTCAAGTCTAACACAATTTCCTTGAGTCGAGTTCCGAATCGAGTCATTGTTTTTGAGGTCGAGTTTCGAGTCGAGTCGAGTTTGATAAATTGCTCGCTCAGTCAGCTCGTTTTAAATCCTGATTAAACTGGAGAGCGGAAGCCATTAGAAATGTAAGCAGTAACGTGGAATGCTTTTAGTGTTGCTCACGAGAGGGGACACTGCTCGCATGATAACGAGACGACAATAGATTTTTATAACGAGACAACCTACACCAAGGGGAAGAGGGCAGGTACAAAATACAGGGTTTTCATAAAGTATGGACGGATATAATTCGCTTATAATTTACATAAAAATGCTCATATTGAAATCAAATAAAGTGCAAACGGTAGCGGAAGGATTAAATTTTTACCTGTAATCTGTACCAGCTCAGTTCATTCACCGCTACACCTCCAACTGGGCGCCATTTACGTCCACACATTCTCGTAGACGGCGCTGGAATCCACTCACAGCGTTCCGCCGTGTTTGATCCGAAATGCCGGTCACAGACGCCCTGATTTTGTCCTTTAAGTTCTCCAAACCACTTGGCTTCTTTGCATAAACTTCCGTTTTCACATGATCCCAAAGCCAGAAGTCGCAGGGGGTAAGGTTGGGTGATCTTGGCGGCCAAGCGGTCGGGCCACCGCGGCCAATCCATCGGTTAGGGAATTTCTCATCAAGGAACTGTCTCACCTTGATTGCATAGTGAGGGGGTGCCCCGTCCTGTTGGAACACGATGTCGTTCTGGATTCCACGTGCCTCCAGTTCCGGAATGAGGTATTTCTGCAACATATCCAGGTACGAATCTCCATTCACGGTCTCCTCTTCAAAAAAGAACTGTCCAATCAGATGATCATAGGACACAGCGTACCAAACGTTCTCTTTAGGGCTATCTCTCTCATGTGTCTCAAATTCCTTTGGGTTTTCCGTGCCCCAAACGCGACAGTTGTGTCGGTTAACCTTCCCGGAGACATGGAAGGTTGCCTCATCTGAGAACATGATGGCTGAAAGGAGAACGTCTCCATGTTCCAACTGCTTGAGCATGGCGTCACAGGAGTTGAACCGAATGTCCAAATCTTCATCATGCAGATCCTGGACTATCTTGATTTTTTAACCTTTGGCCTTGATCTTCTTCTTGGCTATCTTAAACACGGTTGTCTGTGGAATTCCGAGTTCCATGGACCGTCTAGGAATCGACTTCTGTGGGCTGTTGATGATGCTTTCCCTTACCCTGCTCACTGTTGCAGACGATGTTGGCGGCCTCCCACTTCGAGGACGGTCCAGGACGCTTCCTGTCTCCAAGAACTTAGCATGCCACTTTCGGATTGCACACTCTTTGGTGAACTTTCGACACACCAGAATTGGTGATTTTAGCTCTGCGTACCACAGAACACATTACGCTTTCTCTTTCACCGACGCCATCTTTGATACGGTAAAAAAATAGTCTTCTCAGAGGAGTTTTTCATTTATTTATTTCTTTAAAAGACAGACACACCAATACAGCTTACAACTTACTTTTAACAGTCAACATTGAAACAACAATGAAAACAACAATGGATGGAATTTGGTAAGAAACTGACCCTTGCCTTCCCCCTCCCTCTCTCAACGTGTTCAGAGTTGCCGCTTATCTAACAATGTTGCCAACTAAAAATTTAATCCTTCCGCTACCGTTTGCACTTTATTTGATTTCATTATGAGCATTTTTATGAAAATTATGAGCAAATTAAATCCGTCCAGACTTTATGAAAACCCTGTACAATAGAATTATATTTACTAATAGTCAAGGTGACCAGACGTCCCGTTTTAGCCGGGACAGTCCCTTTTTTCCAACCGTTGTCCCGTTTTTTCTGATTCTCGAACGGGACGCCTAAATGTCTCGTTTTTAAGTAAAAATGACCTAGGTGTCCCGTAATTATTATTCAAAATATAAATCGTCAATGCAAATTCTACTCTCTTCCGTAGCAACACTCGTTGCCAAGGTTCAGCCGTGTCTAGAACTTCTGAATTTTCAAATGGGAATTGAATGTTCGTAGTTCAAGTGGGAATTGAGAGGGAATTCTGAGTGTTCAACTAGTTAAAAGAATTGTTGGGTAGAACTTGCTATCGGGAACCATTATTTGTTGTGTGGTACACGTAAAGTTAGAAACGGTGTGTTATCGGTCTTATTTGTGTATTTTGTAAATTGAGAACATTGCTGAGTCCCAAAATGCAATCTGGAAGTCAGATATCCCCCCCTCCGTAGCCGATTCGTATGCGTCCCGTTTTCGCAAGTGAAAATTCTGGCCACCTTGCTAATAGCAAAGTGACATCTATGACTGATGCCGTTAAAAATGGATGATGTGGAAAGATAGCAGCAAGGGCCATTTGTGCAGAACAAGATGTGTAGTCAATCGTGCCGACTTTACAAAATTTATGTGGCTGCATGTGCTATATGTTTTCAGGGGAGTCTCGAAATTTGTTGATTAATTTCCTTTTAGTTTAAATCTGTTATGAACACTGTCATGAATGGCTGTGCTCGGTTCTATTCACAATACAGTTCCATTTTTCTTTTTTTTAAAATTCTTTTCTTGGTTGTCTTTGCACAGACACATTTGAAACAAATAATTATGTTTTAGAGGTTAAAAATTTCTAATTTCCATCTCAATGTTTTAATTGCTTGTTATTTTTGATAATGGCAAATGACAAATATTTATTCTATTTTGTTCCGCACCCACAAGATTATTTGTGGGAGTGCTGGAACCCCGGAGCACCCACGTAGTCGGCGCGCATGTGTGTAGTATCATGTGTCCATATGTGCACAAGATGGACAATACCTGGAACATTTACTACAACTGCCTCATTTACGGAATGTTTCAACGAGTAGGTGACTTGTACTGCAGTACTTTCTCCTGATACCATTAATTTAACATAGGAAAAAAGGACAGTAGGCTGTTTTCATTTATGAGGAGATGTTGGGATAGTACCTATATTTAAAAAGCTCTGACCTGGCAGCTAACTTCCCCCGAACAGCATAAGCCAATATGCCAGTTTGCTGTAATTAAATTTAATTCAATTCCGTTTTGTACCTGTTCCCTCGCTTTTGATGATGACGTCATCGTTGTGGAGGGTGGACATCGAATTTGGGTGTCACCCTTAATACTTCGTATGTTCGTCCCTTCTATTCTCCTTGGTCCACAGTACTTAAAACTACCTACAACATTTAGCTCGTTTTGACTATATTACGCAAAGTAATCATGAAAGCAAAATTAGTTTCTATTGCAAATTCATGTTTTAATTAAATTTCCAAACACACGTTATCACAACTCACAGTTCCAGGGGGGTCAATTAACCTTAAGGTAGTGTTCAACCCCTGACTCCGTCTGCTAACGAGTGTGATGCTCCTCCAGAATATAAACCCGGAACCTCCTAGACTTCACGACTACCGAGATCGGCAGTTGTAGTTTTTAGTATTCAGATATAAACCGCCTATCTTTCATGTTTATACACGGTGTTATAATAATAATAATAATAATAATAATAATAATAATAATAATAATAATAATAATAATAATAATAATAATAATAATAATAATAATAATAATAATAATAATAAAAGTTGTAGTAGTAGTAGTATCATTGACAATAATTGTATTGTTTATGTAGGATACTTGAAGAGAGTAGTTAAAACCACACAAAATTTGGCTCGACTTGACTCAAAACTTGACCCGACTTCGAGTCGAGTTGTAGGAAATTTTTCGAGCCGTGTTCTCGAGTCAAACCAAAAAATGTCTGATTCGAGTCGAGTCGAGTTTCAAAGAAAACTCGCTCGTGCTTATTACTATAACCGATTATCAATTTCAGTGTTACACCAGTCTAAAAATAATGGTTTCAACCTATATAGAATTATAAATAACTATAAGTTTAGGAGAAACTAATAAATTAATATTACAAAAGAGTAATGTGTGAGAAATATGTTGGAAAAAGTGTTTTTGCTGCCAAATTGCACGTGCTAGAGAAATAATTTTAATAAAATGCCATACTCTTTAATTTTTACTGGACAGCAAAAAACTTGAGATCAACGCGCTTTGTGATAGTCATAAGACCTCATTGCGTTAAAGAAAAATTTTCATATTTCACAATACATATTTTGACAAAAGCTTCGTATTTTATATCCTGATCAGAATAGCAATGCTGTTTCTGGCTGAAGGCCCTAGTGTTATGTTTGCCTTAGTTACTGGGCAGGGGAGCGGAGCAGCAGAGTATCCATCCAAAGTTCCAGTTTAGACGTTTTAAGTTTTTCAAAGTTCCAGTTTAGGTGTTTTAAGTAGTGGAATTTGTTTGTGCTTAATAAAAAAACGTTATATACTGTATTATATTATTGAATGGTGGAATGGTTCATCATTCCTGCAGTAATGGAGATGTATTGTAGGGGCACGGTGACTCAGTGGTAGAGCGCTTACCTCTTGTGCGTGGGATTCCTGGTTCGATCCCCGATCAAGTAAATTTGTGGTAGGCAATGTGCTTGTGGGTTTTCTTTTAGTACTCCTATTTTCTCCCACTTTCTCATTCCACCAATTATTCTATCATCATTCCCTCACTTCTTTAGCTAACAGGCATAAGATTTCATTTCATTTCGAAACTCAAGCAGTGCAGAGTTTCGGTCAGCACTTGGATATGTTACCGAGGTGGTTTTGCTAGTTTGGGTATACATCTACTGTTATGAAGACAATTGAAGATCTACTTGAATGAAGGCAGTAGTAGGTAAAAAGAAAACTAATAACTATAACGAAGACAATTTCGATGTACTGTTCACACATACTTCAACTTAAAAGATAAATCACCGTCTGGCTGGCTTGAACTTCATGTCAGAAATTTAAGCTTTACTTTGATTAAAAATTTTTCTCCCAGTATGTACTCTTGAAGCATTGCAAGGGAGGGGGATGTAAGTAGATTGTTTCTCACAGACTAAAATAAGTATTTTGTGTCTAGTTGAGCGGAATCCACTACTGCCTGCATTGAAATAGACCCGTTATTACTGGTTTTCAGGAACAAAAATAAGCAGTTTGTGTTTGGTTTTCATATAACATATGAATTCAGCACAAGACATTGCATAGTTGACCTTCACACGAAGTTCAGCTCTAACTAAACTTGTCTCTCTAAAATCTCTAGCTTTTTTCCATGAAGTATTCATCAAACTGAAAATTCGTTCTTGTGAAGCGTTGATAACTCGAAATGATAACACAGCTTCAATTAGTTGGTCACTCATCCAAAATACTGACCAGATAGTCTGTACTGCTAATTTAGGTTGTTTTTGTAAAAGATTTGGTGCTCCAACGTCATATTTTGTTCTCCTATTCTCAACAAACCGGTGAGCAGACAAGGAGTAGAGTAAGGAAACAGCGGCTCTGGCGAAGGCGGTGGTGACCAGCAAACTAAGACCATTAGTGATAGAGTTGATAGCTTTTGAAATATACAGCGCATAGATTCATAACTACCTGAGCACTGCCAACAATTCTATATAAATATCTAAAAAGAAAGAAAGAAAAAAAACGTACGAAATAACTATGTCCGTAGTGTTCATGGAGTGAGCCGCTATGAAAAAATCACCACTTCTCTCGAACTTTGAGTTTTTTTAATCTACAAAATAATAATAATAATAATAATAATAATAATAATAATAATAATAATAATAATAATAATAATAATAATAATAATAATAATAATATACTAGCAATTTAATTTATTGGATATTTTAGTGTTAATACCAGCCAGGAGCCTGTACATCCTACATGTATTTATATCGCGCAATACGTATAATACAGAATAGCTTGAAGAAAGATAAAAATTACATCGAGTGTGTAGAAATGGATCAAGTCTTCTTGGATAACAAATAAGAAGTTCGAAGATACCTAGTACATATCTGCATTAATAATACACGTAATTAATATATACACACCACTATGTAGTGGAATACACTGAAATATTCTCCTTAACTATTTGTAATTAGCAAAATATGTGTTTGTTGAACTTAGCATCCCTTTTCAGCACGGGGACTATGTGAAACGTGATCCTATAGTTTAATGGAAATTCGAACTCCCGTAATGCGGCCAATGCTTTTCCACTGGCAATGGAAGCCAGGAACCTGTTCGCTAAAGGCATGTGCAGCAGCCATACTTTAAAAATGGGTTTCTCCTCACATCGGCAGCCACCATTACACCACACTGGCAGCGGAGAAGGCAATTAGATAAAAGCATAATACAGTTTCATTTAGCTGAGATTGTAATTAAATAAATTTATCAGAGAGGGTAATTAGATAAAAGCGTAATACAGTTTAATGTGGCGGAGAGGGTAATTAGATAAAAGCATAATAAAGTTTCATTTAGCAAAATCTTCTGTCCATACTTAAACCTTAAGTCAACCCTGAACCAGAGAGTAATTAGATAAAAGCATAATACAATTTCATTTAGCGTAGAGGGTAATTAGATAAAAGCATAATACAGTTTCATGTAGCGTACAGGGTAATTGGATAAAAGCATAATAAAGTTTCATTTAGCAGAGAGGGTAAATAGATAAAAGCATAATACAGTTTCATGTAGCGTAGAGGGTAATTAGAAAAAGACATAATACAGTTTAATTTAGCCGAGAGGGTAATTATATAAAAGCATAATACAGTTTAATGTGGCGGAGAGGGTAATTAGATAAAAGCATAATAAAGTTTCATTTAGCAAAATCTTCTGTCCATACTTAAACCTTAAGTCAACCCTGAACTGTGTATTATAATCTTGTATAGTTAAGTGCTTTCAGGAGTGACTATGTGTGTGTGTGTGTGTTTTTTTTTTAATTTGTTTCTTTACACATGTACTTATTAAAGTGTTATGTTAATAATAATATTATGATCACTAGCAAAATAATGGACATTACTCCTTCTCAAAAGTATCCGATATATACTTAGTACTGGACCTCCATTAAAGGTAACCTTAACCTTAACTTCTTTGCCATTAGGGAAACTTAAATGGACCTACTATTTCGGTAGATAAAGGTAACATTCATCACATCGACTATAATTATTAAAAAGAAAAACAAGGCAACAAAATCTCTAATTAGTCGTCACTAATGTCCTTTTTTTTAAAAAAAAAATGTATATAAATGAATTGAGTAACTAGGAGTCAAACCTTTTGCGTTTTATGAGAATTCCAATGACCTTACCACCAACTGAACTTTAAAATAAAGATTTTTTTCAATGCATCCCGTGTATACAACAAAAACACACGTGGCTACGGTGTTTGCAGCGTACTATAAAACGTAGTAAAGTGTTTCATATGCATGAGTGAGAAAATGCAGTCTGCCTTGAGCTACTTTACATGTAAATTATTGTCAATAAACGGATTATTTCACACCAATTTTTCTTTGCATGCTGCTACTACCAACTCCCTTCATAATAAAACTTTTTTTTTTTTTTTAACCCAAATGACCACAGATAAATGATAGGGCTACGTGCTTTCGAATCATGGTTGGGAGGTCTTGGGTTTTATTCTCGCGATCTGAAATCCAAATTGGGATATCTTCAGTGCTTCCTCAGTTTTCTAAGGCAACAGCGCAGGGTATAACATGAACAGATTGTTATAGACTAGGTTTCCAACCATATTTTGCCCACGTTCTACCTAGGCCCCAATGAAATCATGAAGTCCCCCACTGTGACATATTCTTACTATTACCTATTGAAAAAGTAAACTATTAATGTAGAGGAAGTTCATATGGGCAATAATTTCTCTGAAAAAGTTTTCTAATAACATGGTAAAATAATAGTTGAAGCACTGGCAAAGAAATTACCAAGAAATTGTTTTAAAATACAATATAATATAAAATTACAGCAAAATATGGTCAGATTTGCAAATATAAAAAGAGATATGATATTCATAATTTTAATAATAGCTTTATCTGTAATATTATGACCATTTTAATTATATATACTTTGAAGTCACTTCAAGATAAGCAGATTAAAAGTTCGTGAGATGTTTCTGCTTCAAGGCTGTTGCAAAGGGATTTTATATTAGGGTCCAATATAGTTACCTTCAGTATCAAGTCCCCTCGTTTGGTAATACCCACTGAATTTCTATTCTTCAGTAACAAATCATTTACAGCGCTATAGCCACATTCAGCTTCATACAAAAATGGTAACGGTCACAACGGTTTTCTTACAAAAGTTAGTTGAATTTGATTATTTAGTTTCTGTCTCAACACAAATTCATGCCATCCTCCCATATATGGTACTTGTACCGATTATGACCCGGGTCCTTAATATGGCCCACACACCATATCTCTGCAGATTCACGTTGGTGCTACTAGATGACAATATAAACTATGTCCTCATGGCAAGCGTAAACATATTTGCGCGGCTCAGAAGACATAGTTTATATTGTCATCTAGTAGCACCAACGTGAATCTGCAGAGATATGGTGGGTGGGCCATATTAGGGACCCGGGCCATAATCGGTACAAGTACCATATATTGAATAAAACTTCAGCTGACGCAACAATTACATGTCAGGGAGTTCTTCTTGATACTGCAATGAAACACCAGACTGATCCATTAGCAATGGCCCCACCACCAACGTTTGAAAATAAATTTATTTTAAATCGGATATTTTTTTCTTGCAAATCAGACACCAGTATTTCATCAATTGATCCATAATGACAAGTCAAAGACCATATCAGTTACTTCATATCTTGCTAGGCTATGAAAATTTAAAATACAGTAACAGCCATAACTAGAAATAAAATAATCCAAAAATAATTAAAATAAAACAAAAATGTATTTCTTTGAAAGAAAATCTGATGTTTGTAACAAAATATATTAGGGACCAAATTAGTAACTATCTGAAGTATTACTACATTTATCATTAGACATCTATGGAAGGGATAATGGACAGAAGGGATAGTGACGGGCTCTAATTTATGAAATTTCACCAGAGAACTCCATGAATGTACTAGAACACTGCCAGAAAGAATTCTTTAAGCAGAGTAACTGACTCTGAATTTCCTGGGAGGCAGACACTCAGAACGTTACAATTACATGCTGGACCTGGAACCGTCACTATTCGTTCAGGATAGTTGTCCTTTGTGTGCGTAACATACCAAGAGATCCATGAATTACATTTTCTGACCCTGCGCTTCATTATTTACCTTCTTGGGCATTCATTGACCAATGACTTCATGAAATCCCAATCTAACATATGCAATACCATATGATATGTCGTGCAAAATGTTAATTTTTTATGTTAATGTTCATAAATCAATTGGCCATTCCTGATTGTGTCACCAACTCTTCTGATACTGTCTGGTATTGCAGTGGTTCTGACATTCTTAGCTCTGCGCTAACTTATTACGCTGTGCGTTCTTGCGGCACAACAAGACGGTTCTATAAAGGTAACCAAGAAAGTTCTATTTCTTTGTCACCCTACTACCTTCGAACGTCGATATGTCACCTAGGACGTACCTGGAAGATCAAAAATAGACCCAATCAACATCGAGACCTTCTGTCAACGATCTGGAGTGTTCTCTAAGGTGATTTTCCAAGGAATGGAACCGGTAATAATAGTACGGTGCAAGGTGCGGAGAGTATGGCGGATGCAATAGTGTTCCCATCCAAGGCGTAGAATGGTATCCCGGATCATCCTAGCCACGTGGAGCTTAGCGTTGCACTGTAACAGGAGGACCCCTTTGCGATTTAGAAGTTCTGGCTCCAGAGTTTTGAGTTTTTCTTGAACACGGCTCAACTACTGACAGTACACAGTTGCATTGATGCTCTGGCCAGCTGATAGCAGTTCCCGGTTCACCAAACACACAGGAGGACCTTCTGGTGCAGTGCTGGTTTCGTCTGTTTTGGAATCAGTTCATGGAATGCTGACCAATGATGACGGCGCCGTGGAGCTTTGTACAGGACTCACTTCTCATCACATGTCAACATACTGTCCAGAAATGGCTCCTTCCTCAGACGAGACAGCAAAGAAACACAAGTGTCTGCTCGCGTTGTCTTCTGGTTCGGAGTTAAATCATGTGGGACCCATCGACCCAACTTGTAGTGCTTCCTAATAGATCGAGATGCTGCCGAATGGTTTCTTTATTCACACTGAATTGTAGCCCAGTTCCTCACATGTCTGATCACTGTGCTGCCTGAAGATCTTAATTTTATACATGTGTTGGTCTTCCGGCACGTGGTACGTCTTTGAGTGTTTCGTTACCATCCTTAAACTTGATAAACCACCGCTGCACTCTACGCGTAGTCGCGACACCCTCTCCAAAGGCCTGTCATACCTTCCGTCCACTGCGTTGGCATTTGGCTCCAGTTTGAACTCGTACAGCATACACGCCCTTATGACGCTCTGTGAAGGTCTCATATTCATTCTGTTTTTACGCAAGTTTACGGTGTAACTGAACTGCCACAACCAAATAGTATGTTGGATATGCCCACATCATCAACTGACTTTGGTCTTATCTCCATTCGCATTCAACTCACGGTATGAGGGCCAGTTGAACACAGGCCACCACAAAAAGCGACAGAACTTTCTTGGTTACCTTTATAATTACAAAGCTAGCTAATGGTTAATGCTTTCGTATCCATGCCGTGCATTTATATATCTCCTCTGTGGTACAAAGGAATATTAGAGAAAACACAAGTTAGAACGGGTAGCTCCGGGAGTCGATCTAAGGATCTCTCGATTACGGAACAAATATGTTAAGGAACAGCTTTTTCATATTTAAAATAACTCTACTATATAGCCCAATCGTACCATCAATTTGCCACGCCACCATTAAATTTATTTTCTAAACTTAATATTCATAGAAGTTTTATCGTGAGGAACATATTTGTATATTTACATAATATTTCATTTCAATCCACATGAGAACTCATACTGCTCGATACTTAGTTACGAAGAAGTTCAATAATTAACTGCTCTTGACATTACTACGAAATTATATATTCTCTTTTACATTATTAGGGATTTTATATGGCTTGTCGAAAAACAATAGCAAAAATTCTTGGAATGGAACTTTGATTCTTTTGATTGACTTGAATATAGTCAAGTCCATTATAAATGTTAAAATGACTCACTTTAGACTCACTGTAGAACATTACTTTTGTTTATTGTTTTACCTATCCGGATACATGTACTGGTGACCAATCCATTACGTGAACAACACAAAATGCCTTGCACGTGTTTTAGATGCTAAGTAAAGCGTTGTTCCATTATAACCAGCAAAGCATCATATATCTACTCAGTAGTGGACTAACAACACCTAGAATTACAGGTTTTCCTCTCCTTTCGCCCCTTCCTCCCCATTAATACTTTTACTTTCTTTGCATTGGACTTACCTATTACTCATTCGCAATGTTGCCAAATAATGCTATCTGCAGGATTTTCCATGAAACATCCGTGGGAAAAAAAAAGTTTTAATAATTATGTCTAATCCTGTTCAGGGATTCCGGCAGAACTTTTGCGTGTGTCACCACCTCTAATCATAACTAACATACTCACCGATTATCTGTCCTAGTTTAGAACGGTTGTTTTCATGGAAAATACTGTTACTCTATTGGTCAAGTTGATTTCTAACTTCCTATTACTTTATTCTCAAACTTCTGTGTATCGTATTACTGTCTGATCTTCAGATTCTGGAATTTAAGTTAATTTAGTAAAATGATATACTAATAGATATTTCGTCAAATTATAATCCTGAAAATGGTAACACTTGAGAATTTTAGTTGCCCGTCATGAACCTAAAATTTTAATTGCTTTTCCTATTGTATTAAAGTTTAAAACAACAAAATTTAACTCTTACAAAGTCAGGAGAATTTAACCCTTTCGAGATTTATAGTATACATATACCATACGTGTGTATTGTTTTAAAACGCTCATATAATATCTATTACTGCTGGATTGTTTTTTATTGTTCAGTCGTACATACATTTCGAAACTGGTCACATGTGTTTTGAGAAGGAGCTCATCAAGTTGGTGAGGGTCATGACGTCATCTGTTTAGCCTTCAAAAGTACAATGCAAAAGGCTTATTTTGTTTTCTCGCAAATATTGTCTAAAAGGTTTTATGGGATCCAAGAACACATACATATGTTGTCGGCATGATTATCAGACAGAGTAAGCGTGTTATGGCTTCTTTCCACCTTCTTCTCTCCTCTATTTTTCAAAATTGATTTTGAGATCTGTATGCTAACACCAAAGCGTTGAAAGGTATAAATTTTTGAAAAAGAGTTTTTTTTTTTTTTCAGAAAAAAACTTCTCCATTTTCCTCGAATTCCCCTTTTCAGGTATATGTTACAAGCATGCGAAGGATACCATTTGGAAGGTTGCTTTATTCTAAATAGAATGAGATTTGAACCATGATTCTAGGATAAATAGTGGTGATGCAGTAGCTGCTTCATTGAAAGTCTAAAATTTGCCTTTAAAATCCCAAAAGGGTTAAATAAGTTTCAAGAAGAAGTCAGTAAAACCAAATCACCACAATTCCAGTTCATTTCAAAGGAAAGAGAGAAATAATTCTCCATATAAATCAATGGGCTAAAGGAACAAATATGACACAGGTACTGAACAAAGTTAATCAATGTATTAGACACATGTATAGAAAATATTTATAAAAATTTTGAAAAAAAAAATTACCAGACAGATCAAAACTTTTGGGAAGAGGAAACTGCCCCTTCTTATCCTCTTCTAGCTCCGCTTCTGAGCTGCCTGAATCCAATGTTCTATTAATTTATCTTTATACAATATGACAAATAGGTTACATATCTTTATACTAACTAACTAACTAACTCTATGACCTATGGAACACGGAGGTTCAATGCCCGTTCACAAAAGCTCTCCACTGACTTCTATCCTTAGCTAACTACATCCAGTTTCTACTTTGTATTCCAATCTCTGCGAGATCCATCTTAATATTGTCCTCCCATCTGCGCCTAGGTCTTCCTAATGGTCGTTTTCCGATTGGTCTTCCAGTCAATACTTTGAAAGCGTTTCTACTTTCTTCCATTCTAGCTACATGACCCGCCCACCTAAGCCTCCTAGACTTGACGACCCTAACAATGTTGGGTAAACCGTATAAATTATGTAGTTCCTCGTTATGAAGTTTCCGCCATTCCCCATTCCAGTTCCTCTTGGGTCCGAATATTCGTCTCAGGATCTTGTTCTCAAATACTTTCAGTCTATGCTCTTCCCTCAGAGTAAGTGACCATGTTTCGCAGCCATACAAAACAACAGGCATGATTATCGTTTTGTATATTTTAAGCTTCAAATTCCTCGACAGAATTCGCGACGACAAGAGATTTTGAACCGAATAGTAACACGAATTCCCTGCTTTTAGACGACATTTAATTTCTTCGTGGATATGATTTTCCTCTGTTAATATTGATTACATATCTTTTATACAATATGACAAATAGATTAAACAAAGCAAGCATGCGTTATAAAAATTTGTCTGAATCCAATGTTCTATTAATTTATCTTTATACAATATGACAAACAGATTAAACATCTATACATAACTTGATAAATAGATTAAAGAAAATAAACATGCATTATAATAAGCTGTCTGAATCCAATGTTCTATTAATTTATCTGTATACAATATGACAAATAGACTAAAGAAAATAAACATGCGTTATAAAAAGCTGTCTGAATTCAATGTTCTGTTAATTTATATTTATACAATATGACCAATAGATTAAACACATTTATACAACATGACAAATAGATTAAACAAAATAAGCATGAGTTATAAATCGAAAGAAAGAGTGTCGTCTTGATTATAATAAGTCAAAGGTTATTGAAAGGAATTAAATTCCAAAACGAGTTTTCCGAAACAAAAATTCTTGTTCTTGTTGCAAGTGCACGTGTAATTAACATCCAAGCTATTACGAGAACCCCTCACTTTCACCAGCTCTTTCTCAAACCGTATGTATGTTAGCACATTAGTCATTAAACTAATGCAACGTGAAGTCATGAGTTCTTACACCGTAGGCGTGGAATATATTTCTTTTTTCTTAATAAGCAAACAGAATGATGAAGAGTGTGTGTGGTTCGGAACAGTAAACCATGGAAAATTCAGCGTACTGTGTACGAAAGGCAATAAAGGCGTTTACAGAAGAGTTTCTTGGTTTGGTTTACCTCAGTGCTGTCAATTCCTTGATTACAAAATTGAAGCTTGAATATGGTTGTACACTTACTACAGATCACTTGAATACATATGCGTGAAAGATAGCTAAGCACGTTTCTTCTGGTTGAGACTTTTGTAGATGTTGAAGCTGTCATTCGATGCTTGAAATTATATATATAAAAGATGTGCAATATCTTTTGGAATTTCTTTCTCCCTCTTCTTGTAGAAAATTATTTAAAAGAAAAAGTAATAGAAGGCCATATTAAGGCCTACCACTCCTGGCGACAAAACAGTTGCACAACTATTTCGTCGCTGTAGTATACAGTCAGCAACTTCACGGAGACAAAACATTTTTGCTGCCAACTCCGCACTCACTGATGACGGCAAAAGAAAAGTTGCCGGACATTTGATATCACAATTTGGCTGGGTTGGACACAGTAGGACATGTTTGCATAATGAACTGTTATGCGAAAAGCTTGTAGAAATTATTATTATGATTATAATTATGATGATGATGATGATGATGATTATTATTATTATTATTATTATTATTATTATTATTATTATTATTATTATTATTATTATTATTATTATTATTATTATTATTATTATTATTTTATCTTCCTGCTTGGAAGCACCTCGGCAACTTTTCTCTCGCCGTCGCCACAGTGGGCGGACTCCCATAAGACTCAATGCAGTTTTAGTTGTTGCACAACTGTTCCGTTGCCTAGCTGTTGCCCTGTTTGGCGACACCTCGACAACTTCTCTGTCAGTGTCCAGTCAATGAGCGGATTTCCATATAACTCAATGCATTTATCCAGTGCAACAAGATAGTTGCTCGACAGAAAGAAAGTTGCCAGTAAGCGGTAGACCTAACTTTCTAGTTCAATCCTTCGAAAAACTGAACACCTCTACACTACCAGTAAAGTATCATTTAGGTGCTTTATTACCAGAGAAACAAATTATGGCATGACATCATAATCAACAAAATATATATTCCAGGGCGCAAAATTTCCGGTCGACAGGTCGCCATTGGCGACTAGAAATTTAGAGCTGGCGACCAGTGTTCAGTAGGAATGGTTTCTGCTTAAACTCACAAGGCTGCGTAGTTTCTGTTTCGCACGAAATAATTGTCACTGAGTGAGATAAAATACGGAATGTGAAATCTTCATAACGGACATGGAAAATGAAGTCTTCACAACGTTGTAATTTACCCCTCCTTTCCCACCCTCAATCGAAAGACAAATATATTTTTAACATGTATATGAATTATCCAATTCAAAATTGATTATCCTAAATCTAATTGTCTGGTTTTGAAATTTTATGCTCCGATATAACCTCTTTGTCAAATCAAATCCCGTGGGGTAGGGGTGGGGGAGTACCTCTCATAATTTGTACGTTGAGAGATACTGGCGACTATAATTTTTGGATTGGCAAGTGCGTCTGACTTCGAAATTTTGCGCCCTGATATATTCCATCAATACAGGCTCCTGGAGAGAATTCAAGTGGTTCGGATCCCATGTAGGTTCATGTACCACATAATCTCACTGCTAAGCCCCAATTAGTGTTGTAGGGGCATGGTGGCTCGGTGGTAGAGCGTTTACCTCTGGTGCGTGCGGTACCTAGTTCGATCCCCGCCCAATAAGTTTATAATGGACAACATCATGTCCGTGGGTTGTTCAGGGTATTCCCGTTTCCTCCCACTTTCTCATTCCACCAATTCTTCCTCATCATTTGCTTGTGTTAATCATATTCTCTCTAAGCCTAAAAGGCATAATCGTGGGACGTTAAACTGAAATATTTCATTTTATCCAATTAGTGTTGCCTATGAAATAAGAAAATTCTTGTGTCCTCTTGAAAATAAGTCGAGAAGTATATATTCAAATTCAAGATGATAAGACAAACATGACAATCGAGACGAAACGAGAAATTTCACAAGTCCCGTGAGTTACACTACTTCACCCAATTGATATTATTTAGGTCTCAAACACTGTTTTAGTGTTACCTAATTCATAGTTTAAAAACTAAAGTGATAACGTGATCGTACGAACATAATAAAGAGGATTTAACAACATTTGAAGATATTCAGGTCATTACACAATAAACTACAGTAATAAATTTACCATTCGTGGATTTGTCGTGACGTGAAACGATTCTGATAAGTTCTAGACGAAATTAAGAAAAAAAATTGGGTACAAAATTTTTCTCGATTCTTTTCCATATTCACATTTCTACAAGTATCCAGTAGTTATAATTATATCACATTGTATTCTTTTTCCTTCGTACCTTATCCACTATCACGTGTGACAATATACAGCTTATTTTCAGCTAATGACACAACCGATTCCTGTTCTAATTTTTTCGAGTCTTTTCCACACCCACATTTCTACAAGTATCCAGTACTTGTTGTACTTATGTTATAATGTAGAGCTATTAATAAAATATTTATTTATGTTATACTAGCTTTATTCAAATTGTTTACCTAGGATCAGGTAAAAAAAAAAGAAAAAAAAGAAAATTCTGACTGAATGAATCTAAAATTTATAAATAAGGCGAAATAAAAACAATTGTAGATAATAGAACAACAGCGCAACAGTGACCAGCAGTAACAATGAGAAATTAGTTTCATTGCAATGTATTGGAAATGAAATTTTTGAGTTTTAACGTCCCATGGTTATGCCAGCTAGGCTAAGGGAGATGGTGATGATGAGCAATGAATGAAATGGTAAAATGAAAGAAAGTGGGGGGGGGGAACGGGAGAACCCCGAGGAAACCTATGCACACGTTGTTTGTCGGGAGTCGGGAGCAGCGATTTTGGACAACCCTAGCTCTGAAACTATGCACTTTTCCCCACAGGTCCATATGAACTTTTTCTCTTATTATTTTGGTGTAAGGAATCACCTCTTACAGTTTGTCGGTATAGTTTATTAACACCCTGTATATATATATATATATATATATATATATATATATATATATATATATATATATATATATAGAGAGAGAGAGAGAGAGAGAGAGAGAGAGAGAGAGAGGGCATGCCAAAAGTATCATAAGAACTGTTAGAGACTTATAGGTCAGAAATAATCGTAATACGTATAACATTGTAGGAAGGTGCTTTGGCAAGGAAGAACATTGCTGGCGTAGGTAAGCTTTGTGGTACCACCATCATGGATTCAAGTCCACTTTTTAGTGGGAAGAGGGCCACATAAAATATTTTTTACTAGAATTTTTATGAGACATGCAATAGTGAAATCAATTTCTACATACTTTTGTTCTGTGAAAAGTTGTTGATTCACAGTTCTTGTCGTGCACTCGCAACCACAGACGTAAGCGAATCTTCCCATGAATGCCAACCATTTAACAAAGTTTCTTGAATGATAGAATGCTAGACCTCAGTGATTCGGTGATTGTGTTACGCATCAGAACAACATAAACCATGCCTTTAAGGTTGCCTGTGGGGAAGATAAAAATCAAGTGGCGTAAGATCTGGTGACCTGACTGACCATTCAATTGATCCTCGTCTGCCAATCCACGTACCAGGAAACAACAATAAAAAGGAATGGCTCCTGCTTTTGAGCGTAATTGGTTGTTATTTCGAATTTCCTCCTCCCTGCTCTGGGTATAGTTTTGATTAAAATGAATTGTTCGTGTGTAACCTTTGGTTTCTTAAATAAATAAATACTTTATTTATTATATTATATATATATAGGATAAGATTGGATACATCCAAATAAGTTGGAAGTAGCTCCTGCAGGAATTAAGATGAAATCCCTATGGCTATTGGGGTGGAATCCTATTCACTCTCAATGTAATCATATAATATTCTTTCCATCAAAGAGAAATCAATTAGATTAAATATGTTGGAATTCGAGGTTGCCGCCATGATGGTTATTTGCTATGTTGCGTTTCCGTAGAGCCCTGTTCTCAATAGCCATAGTGGAGATTTCATTCCAATCTCTGTATTTACAACTTACAAGGTGTACCCATACTTTTGGATCATTTTGTATGTATATACTAGCGTAATCCTAATACCACTATCATCTTGTAAAGCCCAGTAGCGTGATCCTAATAAATTACAAGCTTATAAGGCCTACTAGCGTGATCCTAATAACATTACAATCTCACAAGACCAACTAGCGTGATCCTAGTAACATTATAATCTTACAGAGCCCACTAATGTGATTCTAATAACATTATAATCTTATAAGGCCCACTAGTGTAATTCTACGTAATAACAGTACAATCTTATTAGACCCACTAGCGTGATCCTAATAATCTTACAATCTTATAAGGCAAATAAGACCCACTAGCGTGATTCTAATAACCTTAAAATCTTATAAGGCCCATTAGTGTGATCCTACCAACATTATAATCTTATAAGGCCCACTAGCATTATCCTAATAACATTACGATCTTATAAGGCCCACTAAGGTGATCCTAATAACATTAGAATCTTATAAGGCTCGCTAGCGTAATCCTAAAAGCACTACAATCTTATAAGTTCCACTAGCAGAATCCTCATAATATTTATAACTTATAAGGCTCACTAGCGTCATCTTAATAACATTCATAATCTTATAAAGTCAATAGCGCAAATCTAATAGCATTACAATCTGATAAGGTCCACTAACATAATTTTAATAATATTCATAACTTATAGGGCCCACTTGCATGATCCTAATAATATTATAATGTTATAAGGCCCAATAGCGTGATCCTAATAACGTTAATTTATTGGATCCTAATAAATACGAGAGAGGGACGAAGGAGGAATGAAACACATGAGCATGATATCATCAATAATAAACTTACATGATCAGTGATCGAATCAAAGATGAGCGCTCTAATATTGAAAATTTCATAAAAGAAAGTATGAAATCTTAAGTTCATATCTTTTTTTTCCCCTCATCTCGTTCACTCTCACCGTTTCAGTGATGAAGAGAGTTGGGAGGAGGGGGCAAGGACGAATGACTTAGCTGTTTCTTTGCTGTGACGTGACTGCATTCGTAGGAGGGCCTTCGGGATTGAAAGGTAGGAAAGTGTTCTACTTTGTTCAACTTTACGTTACCAGAGTGCGACTACTACAGCTGTTCTTTCACACAATACAATCACTTGCAGTACTCTAGGGAGATGCAACTGTTGAATTAAATGCACCTCATCTTTATCTTCTAAAAAGAAAGAGAGAGAGAGATGGATTTGCCTTCAACAATAATGAAGAAAAGGTATCCACTCCATCTGAATAATAAATGGAGATTATATTACTTTCCCGGAAGGGCAAAACTTTGCATAAATACAGTTCGTTCACGAAATGCCAATTACATCGATTAGACCTGAATACTTACTAGAGATGGAAAATTAAGCTGAGAGAGAGAGAGTTTATGCAATATATTTAATTCTATGTTAAGGTGCAAATCAAAGAGTTAAATCCAGGGAGGGCGATCGGGGCGATCGCTCCCCTCAGAAGAGGAAACTTTGTTATTTTATATATAAATAAAACTCATCCCAGAGTTTGGAGCTCTTAAAAGTAGCTCTAAGTTACAACGATTAAATCACTCACTGGTTCCCTTTTGTAATAAATTTGAGCCATTAAATAATACACACTCCGTCCCTTTTTCTTGATTCCATTTATTTACTGTATATATATATCTGGTTGTCTTGACGACCTCCTATCGATAATCTTATTATCTAAAACATTTGCATATCTTTATATATATTAACATTATAATTATACAGTATTTCTTTTTCTTTCTCTTCTTCTGATAGTAAAATCAGCCAGCCTAGTACATATTTAGAATATCTTATGGCCCAAAATTACAAATATACAATGTACTGTTATAAAGTAGCTGTATTACAACTCACCGCCCTCCCAGAAGTCCGTTCTGGATCCGCCCCTGGTTAAATCCTACAGACCTTCTTTTAAGCCTAAATTTATTTTTTGTTTACAAGTAGTGTAAGCGTTACTGTTAGAATTATTTGTCACTCTTAAGAGTATATCTGTTACTGTTAGGACTATGTTTGTCACTTTTTGAAGAAATGAATCAAGTGCGTAAATAAAATAAATACTCTATTCCAGCAGAATAAAAAAATATTACTTGTATCAGATTGGAATCATACAAATGCCTAATAGAATAAATACTCTATTCCAGCAGAATAATAAAAACTATTACTTGCATCAAGTTGGAATCATACAAAAGCGTAAATAAAATAAATAGAATACTCTATTCGAGCAGAATAAAAAATATCAGTTGCATCAGATTGAAAAGAACAATATTATTTTTAAAGTCATAGAAATTAATTTTTCTTTAAACCTACAGTACACGAGAATTTAACTTAATGCGTGTCATTTCTTCATCTAGATGAGTGACCTCTCGTAGTTTGGTCATTAACATTCTTGCCTTTTGGTGCGAGCGGTCCTGGGTTCGATTCCCCGTAATAACACTCGGTCAAAAACGTTAATAGCTTTATTCAGACGAGCCATCCTGAGTGAGATTTTCCTAGTTTTTTCTTTCGCACCAGGTAAATGCTGGGATGGTACCTAACAATAATCCAAGGCTGCTTCCTTCCTTCCTTTCTTTCCCACTTCTCCGGGTAGTGTGATCGCCAAGGAACGTCATTTCTCATACATGACTGACTAACATGGCCATAACTGCTGAAAAGCCCAAAAATTTAGTTACTAATCCTAATCTTTGTCTTCATGTGTAATTAATCTTTAGACAACATCATGGTTTAAAAAATGGTAAGTATAAGAGTTAATTTTAATTTTGGACTAATATCGTGCTAGTGCCCTCTAACTGAGAGGCATAATTAATACAGCATTAATAGCAAGCAAACAAGCTGTTCTGTTTTCTCTTTGAAGACTTCAATGCATTTTTTAAAAAATAATTCTTTTAAAAATCAAAACCGATTTCGTCCATGTTTAACAGTTGTTTCACAGAAGGATATTTTCCCTCCTCTTGGAAAGCAGCCCATGTTTTCCCTATCTATAAATCAGGCCCGAAAGATCACGTGTCATCCTATAGGCCTATTCCGCTTTTCTCAAACATATACGTCGTCTGCGAGAAAATTATCAAAGACATACTTTTCAAATTTATCTCTCCCTATATAAACACAGCCCAATATGGTTTCGTGTCAAATAACTCAAGACTTACTAACCTAAGTAACATGCTTAATCATGTTATAAATAGTGTTTCCAACGATGCACAACTTGACACCATCTATTTCGATTTATCTAAAGCCTTCGATTTCATTAACCATCTTTATCTAATTTACTAAATCTCCAAGAGATTCAGTATTCATGGACCTACAAAGTTGCATCGAGAGAGTCATCTTGGATGGATCAATTTCAAACCCTATGCCTGTAACATCCGGAGTAGCACAAGGAAGTATACTTCGACCACTCTTATTCATATTGTACATGGTTGACCTGGCTTGTTGTTTCAACTCAATCTCCAGTAGAATCTTGTTATTTGCAGACGACTGTAAAATCTTCAGGAAAGTAAACGATATAGAAGATTCCGACCTATTTCAAAACGACATACATAATTTCTCCTCTTAGTAGAGACATGGCTCCTAAAAGTGAATCCTGACATAAATTTTCCCTAAGGAAAAATGTTGTACACACCTCATATAACATAAACGGTTCGCTCATCACGAGACTCAATAGTCATAAGGACCTTGGAGTTACTTGTGACACAAAACTAACATTAACTGAACATAAAAAACAGTATCACTAAGCAATCTATGTATCTTCTAGATTTCTGTACAGATTAACAGAAATACAGAACCTCTCTTCCTTAGTGACATTCTACAAAGCAATAATTTCTCCTAAAATGGAATATTGTTCACCTATCTAAAAAAAAAAAAAAAATGGCAGTTCACTACTAACCTAACCCGGCTAAACTCAGTTATAAACTTCTTCCTGGCAATAGCACGTTTCAGAATACCAGGTAAACAAATAAGCTAGTATATCAGAATATGCAGATGGGGACGCAGAACAACGAATTTTATGGCGAAATTCTGATTCGTCTATTTCAAATTTCAGTACTATAATTTACCCAAACCACATTTATTTCTAATATCGTTAAAAAAAAGTCCAGGTAAATGTTCAGTAGACGGGGTCCAGAAGTACGTAAAAAATGCAAAATTTATGGGAGAAATGGAAGATGCAAGTACTTAGGCATAGCATAACCTAACCAAATCTAACCTAAAGTATACTAAACTAACTTAAACTAACCTGAACTAACCTAAACTAACCTAGTATTAATAGAAATAAGCGAAATTTCATATTTTTTTTTCGAAAATTATGCAGGACTCCTACACTAATATAATTTAACTGAAACTAACCTATAACCTAACCTAACCTAAATTAACCTGAAATAACCTAAACTAACGTAATATGAACAGTAACTACCGAAATTGTAATACTTTTTTAGAGAAAATAGCTGGACCCCTTCTTATAAACATTGTCCAAAGTCGATATGGACATGGGCTATGAACATGGTTGCTAACTCTGGAAAGTGAAATTGTTGACACTCCCTAATAAATTGCTCATAATATAAACCAGCCTTACTCAAAGTAGCAGCAATAGTTTTCTCCGGCCCTATATTTAAAATACCGGCCGGTTGCCAACCTTAGATATGACACAAAAAATTATTGGGTGGTACATATCCCTCCCGTCTCCTATCTAACGACGCCCGTGGTTGAAAGTGTTGAATATAAATATGCTTAAACAACGATTATTTTCGTTTCAATTGAAATAATTTAGAATACCTTATCATTATGCCTTATCATACAATAAGAGGAGTCTTTTATTTTCAATACTAAATAGTATTTTCCCAGCATGTACCAAGAGTGCGCTTTGTGGTATACAAACACGTTCTCTCGTGGTTCAATCACTTTCATCATTGCAGCATTATCATTCATCTCATCTTCTTATTTCCTCATGACTAAGCGGTTAGCATACGTACCTTTGGCGTGGGAGACCTGGATTTGATTTCCGGTGGAGTTTATGTGGTTCGGATCCTACGTTAAGTTGTAAGAATGACGTCTCATATATCTTTGGTGCATAATCACAGGATCTTAAGATAATAATAATAATAATAATAATAATAATAATAATAATAATAATAATAATAATAATAATAATAATAATAATAATAATAATAATAATAATATAGATAAGCATAAATTCTCATGTGGAGTTCTCGAGAAAATCAACATAACCAAATTTTGTTTCCAAATCTAAAAATATCATAACTAAGATACGTATTAAGATGAAACTGATACTGAAATAAATAAATACAGGGTGATTAGTAATTCGATGTATTTCTTACAAGAGGATATTCTACAAGCACATTTGGAATATTTTCACGTACATGAACCGGGGGTCGCAGATCAATAGTTTCTGAGTAATTTGTACATGTGTGATTTCTTTGAAATTTGCCGGCTAACGAGAGGTGCGCGAGAAACTTTTACCCATACTCACTTCCACGTGTTGTATAGCGATGAAATTTTACATGTATAATTCTGCATACTTAAGTAGGCCATGTGGTAATGGAAAGCTTGTAATTCTGCACCGTTGCTGTGTTATAGGACCTAACGTGAAGTAAGGTGTAGTGGTCCGAAATCTATTACCACACCTCAGAAAGTGGAGTAGTGGAGTAGAATTACGTGCCCCTAGGAAACGACTGCATGGTTGGGAAGAGGTGGAATGAAGATGGTGTTCTATCAAGAGAAAACGCGAACTATGAAAGATTTCTTCCCTATGGTCGTGCATCTGTCTGGCCAACATTCGAAAAGTGAACGGATGCGTTGTTTTCCAGAAGGTGGACACCATTGGTGAGCATGTCACACTCTGGGACTTCACAGAACCCTGCAACAAACGCAGCAGTGATGCATAATATATCATGGCAATTGTGGTACCCTTTGCCTGGAAAGCTAGTAGTAATACCGCATGCTGATCCCAAATAAACGTGACCATCACATTGGTCATTTAAAGTTGAACACAGACTTCCTTTGGTGGTAGTACGTCGGTGTATTTGATTGCTATTTCTTTATGTGTTTATGCAAGGACTCAAGGAAGGGTTCGAACCTCCAACTCCTAGATCACATCGGTCTTTTAGGTGGGTCTAGAATTTGGGAAGGAATGACCCTTGCCTTCTAGGAGGTACCACCCAGCCATCGCCTGCTAGGAGTGAAGAAATCCAGGGAAACCTAGTCAAACCAATGACAGTGTGCCGATGTATCTTCACCAAAGGAAGTCCGTGTTCAACTCTAAGAGACCAAAGTGATGATTACATTTATTTGGGATCGGCATGGGGTATTAATACTTGCTTTCCAGGCAAATGGTACCTCAATTAAGAGGGCATACTACACCTCACTGCTAAGTGCGTTGCGGGACTCTGTGAAATCCAGGAGCATGGCATGCTGACAAAAGTTATCCTTCTTCTGGACATCAACACACCCGTTCATTGCTCGAACGTTGACCAGACAGATGCATGGCCGTGGGTATGAAATTCGTCGTACTTCGCGTTTTCTCTTGACCGCACACTATCTTCATTCCACCTCTTCCCAACCATGCACTCGTTTCCTAGGGGCACGTATTTCTGCGATGTTGCCACGCCACTTTCTGAGATGAAGTAATGGATTTTGGACCGCTACACCTTACTTCACGTTCGGACCTATAACACAGCAACAGCGCAGAGTTATAACCTGTATATTACCACATGGCCTACATTGGTATGCAAGATTATACATGTAAAATTTCATCGCTATACGATACGTGGAACTGAATATGGGTAAAACTTTCTCCCCCACCTCTCAAATTGCTTCCCCGGCTCATATAGGTGAAAATGTTCCAAAGTATTTGTAGAATATCCCCTTGCAAAGAATGCATCGAATTACCAGTCACCATATATATATATATATATATATATATATATATATATATATATATATATATATATATATATATACAGTGGCGGGTCGAGGGTATGATCAAGGGAGGGGGTAAACCATAATTTGCCATTTTATCCAGTGTAAAGCACGATTGAAGCCCATTTTATCCAGTGTAAATCTGAGCGTCCAGGGGGGGCTATAGACCCCTTGGATTCGCCCTATATATATATATATATACAGGGTGGGCCATTTTAATTAATCCACGGAAATATCTGAAAAATGATAAAACATAGAAGAAATGTTTGAAGTAAACGTTATATATTGCTAAGGGGGAAAACCATTTCCGCCAAAAGTAACCCTCCCCACCCCCCGGAAATGGGGGTAACGGGGGGTAACTTTGAAATTTCAAATGGGAACATGGGTCGAGTAATACCTCGTTCGAAAGGTCTTAAAAAACTAAGTAACGCTGTACCAAAATTTGTTTCATATGGAGCACCAGTTACAAAATGGCCGCCATGATATAGTTCGGAAACTCCAGTAGCCGTAGTATGAAAACCATGGGAGGTAAATGAATGGAACAAAATTGAAATACGTAAATATCATAGGGCATATCGAATGGTGTGGTCCCTGTGATCCCAGTAGCTTCCCTGAAGGGGTCTTGGGGGCTAACTTCAAGATTTCAAATAGTAACATGAGTCGAGTGGTACCTCGTTCGATAAATCTTGCAAAATCAAACATCTTGCAGGAGAAAACGATTGAGGTGAAATGGCAGTGTTCTCAAAAAGCCGCCGAAACATAGTATCAGTGTCAGAGAAAAGGTTTAGTATCCATAGTATGAAAGCGATTGGAGATAAATCAATAGAAGAAAAACTGGAGTAGGTAGCTGACGTAAGGCACATCGAGAGGTGTTGTCGGGGTGACTCCACTGAAAGGTATCCGGGGCCAACTTGAAAATTTCAAATAGCAACTTGAAGCGAGTAACATCATGTTACATAGACAAATGAATGTCAAACAGCTTCTGTAAGAATATTTTCGACATGAGACACCGTTTTCAAAATGATCGCCAAGACATGGTGAATGTGTCTAAGAAAACGTCTAGTGCCCATAGTATGAATACGGGTAGAGATAAATGAAAATAACGAAAATTAAATAGGAAAACCACGGAGGCGTTCCAAGGCTCGAGAATGATACAACAGAGATAAAAATGTTAGAGTAAAATTGCCATAATGTATAGTGAGATATCCAAGTCCTGCAAAATAATCTTTTCCTGTGCTCTGTATGTGAGTGGGGTGGAAAGTAACAGTGAAAGTTCAAATGAGAACTCTACTTTAATTCGCAAATTAAGGCTACCTTACAAATAGGTATGGTATGATTGAAACATTTGTTTGTAAGGATGACGCTGTAGTGACTAAAAAAAGGTGAAATTTTATTTGAATGGTAACGCATATCTGTATGGCTAAGTATGATTTGATGTGAAAACAGAAGGAACGTTATACGAAAGAAGTTGTCGAATAATGCAGTTGCTGGAACTTACAAACGTGTGAATTTGCTAATCTCCGTCGCCACAGAAACTTTTATGCAATGCGAGCTGGTTATTCGGAAAGCATTTCGGGGATATACGTACACACTGTTTCGTCCCTCAACCTCACAATATGAGATGAGTGCTAATAGTTAATCAAAATGTAACTGTGGCCAAGGGCGTCCATGTTGTGGTTTCCAAGGGAGGCAAGAAAAAGCGACATTTCAAATATAGTTTCAAATTTTGCTGTAGCTATTCTAAAAATTCTATTGAGTTTTCGATATTCCGAAGCACAATTTCCTCTAGGGGGGCGAGAGCCGCCCTTATGGGCGCCCTTAACTGTGGCCATCCGCATTAACTGAGTGCACTAATTCTCTATCCCTGAAGTCTATTTTCCAAACAGCATTGGGTAGGTCAAGCGTACGCCCGAACCGTTGTCCGGTCGGACATTGAAATTTTGAAGTTAGCTCACAAGATCCCTTCACGGAAGCCGCTGGGATCGCAGGAGTCACATCATTCGATATGCCCTATGATATTTACGTATTTCAATTTTGTTCCATTCATTTACCTCCCATGGTTTTCATACTACGGCTACTGAAGTTTCCGAACTATATCATGGCGGCCATTTTGAAACTGGTGCTCCATATGAAACAAATTTTGGTACAGCGTTACTTAGTTTTCCAAGACCTTTCGAACGAGGTATTACTCGACCCATGTTCCCATTTGACATTTCAAAGTTACCCCCCGTTACCCCCATTTCCGGGGGATGGGGAGGGTTACTTTTGGCGGAAATGGTTTTCCCCCTTAGCAATATATAACGTTTACTTCAAACATTTCTTCTATGTTTTATCATTTTTCAGATATTTCCGTGGATTAATTAAAATGGCCCACCCTGTATATATATATATATATATATATATATATATATACATGTATATATGTGGTATAAAAAATATGATATGGGGTAATAACAAAGGCGTTAATCTTTCTTAAATTTATTTCGGTGATATTGACAGGGACAACGTCGAAGGTATTGCTCTTCCTTATTTATGTATTTCACTCATGTTAACCATTGGCATCGCCGGAGGCGCTGCTTTTCCTTATTTATTTATTTCACTCAATTCTATGGATGAGCACGAGCGAGTTTCAAGGGAGTTTTCTTTGAAACTTGACTCGACAGACATACGTATTTGAGCTCAACTAGAGAACTCGGCTCGAAAAATTTCCTCCAACTTGACTCGAATTCGGGTAGAGTTTCGAGTCGAGTCGAGCCAAAACGAGCCAATTCGAATTGAATCCTGTGTGTAGTTCCAAGTACTCTCTTCAAGTATCCTACATAGACAATACAATCTAATTATCAATACCACTACTACTACTACTACTACTACTACTTATTATTATTATTATTATTATTATTATTATTATTATTATTATTATTATTATTATTATTATTATTATTGTTATTGTTATTGTTATTACGTACTCTTAATATTACGCATTATTGTTATTATTATAACAATACTGTGTATAACCATGAAATATAGGCGGTTTACATCTGAATACTAAAAACTAGATGACTGTCGATCTCGGGAGTCCAGAAGTCTTCAGGAGGCAAGGACATCGGTCAGGAGGTTCTGGGTTTGAATTCCGGAGGAGCAAGTATTCGAGCGTGAGCCAAAAATTGTTAAAAGTTATACATGAGGGCGCCAGCCAAACATGTTCGAAACTGCTCGGCCTGGGTCGTCAATGGCTCATGCGGCTCGGCTCACAGCTCATTCATCAACAAGCCGAACCGAGAAGTGAACCAAGCCAACAGCTCACCCAACCGAGCCGGCTCAAGCCATCGGCTCAATTGAACCGAGTCGATAGCTCATTCCAAACTAGCCGGCTCGAGCTGTTCGCTCAGTTGAATCTAGCCGAGCTAGCTGACTTCACTACCGGGGTTGGGCTTCTGCTTTTGCTCATAAATTCGACCATACAGGTCTCAGCCTTGATGGTAAGAACTACAGTATGTACTTATATTGGTGCTCACGACATTTGAGGCTGTCTCAGTACAAAAAATCTCTTGTCGTCTAGTTATCAAGACAAGACGAGATGCACTGAAAGTACCACACGATGTGCACTAAAAGTACGAGACACGATACGTGTAGTGTCCCCTATCGTGAGCAACACTAAAAGTATTCCACATTGCTGCTTACATTTTTCATAGCTTTCGCTTTCCAGTCTAATCAGACGAAGATTTCAAAACAAGTTAAAACGAGCTGAACGAGCGAGCCATTTATGAATCTTGACTCGACTCGAAACTCGACCTCAAAAACAGTGATGCGGCTCGGAATTCGACTCGAAGAAATTACCTTTGACTCGACTCAAAACTCGAGTTTAATTCGAGTCGAGTCGAGTTTTAGCTCGACTCGTCCCCATTCCTACTCATTTCATTAATTTCAAATATGATATATTGCATAAACCTTATCCTTCCCGTGCGAAAAACGAGTATTTCAACTAGACTTTGCATAAAAGGAAGAAGATAATTTTATTTTTATTCAAAGCATGAACGCATGATGCCTACCACCGATTGGAAACTTCCATAGTTCGTTCAATATATTAATATTTTAAGGCAAAAATTTTATTACGTATTTGCTATGCTTGTATAATAAAATTTCCATATTATCAAATATCTATTATTTACTTTCTCCGTAGCTGACAGTTTGGCTGGTAATTTCAACATTTGAATCTTCTTCAATGAAAAAATTATTGAAAAAAGAGCGTGTTTTATAGGGTACCTATTACGTTATGAGGTGAAGGACGTTACTACGTATTCACCTATAAGAAAACAACGGTATATCATTTCAAAACAAGATTTATTGTCGGAAAATAAAAAGAAAACTTATTTTCATCTTAACAGTAAAAGAAACATCTTTTTTTTAAAGTAGGAGAGTAATTTTTAGTACTAATTATTAAGTGTAAATTACATATAATACCTACCACAGATAATAAAGGTTTACATAGCTTGAATTCACAAAATGTGCTTATCCCAACGCAATTGCGGGTCTTTAGGTTTATTCATGCCATAACCTTTAGACTTTTGAATAATCCACTGTACACGTAATGTGCAGAACAGATCAAATAATGATAGACGGCCATTTCGGGTTATATAAATAATGCACAGTAACATGTTTTAACTACCCTAATGATATGGTATTAATCTTTATATATGTATACTGTAAATAACATATCTTTAGTATGTTCTTCACAACTGTCGAACGGGGATGGGTTGCGTACATATAAAGTAGGAACTGAATTAGTACCGGTAATCAAGGAACACAAATAACATAAAATTACCATTTCCATGCACAAGCACTGAAACTGCAGTGCCAAGAGGTGAAGACATGAAATTTGGATTAGGGATAAGAAATTGGATTTCTGGGCTTTCTGCATCTATGGCCATGTTAATCCGTCACGTATGAGGGATGACGTCACAATATCTGAGGAAAGTTAATGGACAAAGAATTGGGAACGGAAGGAAGCGATCTGGGACCTGTATGTAAGATACTATCCCTGCATTTTTCTGGTGTGAATGAAAACTTCACTCTGGATGGTTGTCCTGAAAAAGCTTCAACACTTTCTCGACCGAGTGTTCCCACCGGGAATCGAACCCGAGACCGTTCGCACCAAATAAGAGAGCGTTATCGATTATACTACACGGTACTACACATGAAATTTGAAATTGTTGAGCATAAAATGAAATGAAATCTATTCAATCCATCTCAACTGTGAAAATAATACATAAATAATTAATACTTTTGTGACTAAAGTTTATAATTATTTATTAAAATAAAAATAAGTGAAACAGTTTCAATAATTTAAGGTTATCTTCATCAGATGTTGACTGGAAGAGATAAGTCATAATTATTATTGTTATAAATTCTAATTGTTATTTTATATTGTTATTATTTTGTAATTTTAAATTTTAATATGAAACAATCACGTATAATATGAAACAAAAATTGAAAATAATAAATGATTAAGAAAACAGTTATATTATAAATTTAAAATTAAACAATAAATTATAACAATACCTGATATTTACATTAGCTGGTAAGTAAAAGCTTACGCTTTTATTCGGTTAAAAACAAATTTAATCTCTTTCAAAGATGCAAAAATGCAATTAGATGTTCAGAATTTGTACAGAAACGTAACATGTCTTGTTTTATCTCCTTCACTATTAACCCTTTGGAGATCTTGGCTTTTTGGGCTATTTTTGAGACTTTCAGTCAAGCAGCTACTGCATTCTCACTATTTATCCTAGGATCATGGTTCATACCTCATTCTCTTCAGAATAGAGCTGGCTTTCAAATGATACCACTTGCATGCTCATATCATATACCAGAAGCGGGAAAAAATTGTCAACGTGAAAATTTCGGAGGGAAATTTTTTTTCTCGAACTTTGCCCCCCCCCCTGGACCCCCCCTGTGTGATCGTAGCCATCTAAAAAAAATCTAATAAATAGTACTTGGTATACTGAATGTGTGTGCCAAATTTCAAGTTTCTATCTTGAATAGTAAGGGCGGGAGAATTTTTATCAAAAATTCCCACAATGCCCCAAATTATAACGACTCACCAAGGGTAGTCGTCAACCTGGTTCGGCTTAGTAAGATATATAAATCTTAAGTGGTAGTATTTGTTTGCATGTAAAAATTATCTTTAATAATTATATACCATTATTCTCACCTTTTCTATTAGAATGATAACGTCGATGAACGTTGCTAAAATGGTTTATTAGCTTATATACTTTATAATATATTTTCCTTCAAACTGTCAAGCACACAAACTTGCTGACTAGGTATCCATAAAACATTTACATAGCAACAACTATCCCATAATAATAATTTTACATATATTAAAAACATTCTTCTTTTGTTATTATTAAATTAACATTCTATTAAGTATAGTGCACATGTATGAGCACTTTCTGCCCAAGGTACAGGTAATTATTAACCTATCCAAAGTATTTCGTTATATAAAAATGTCTCCCGACAAATGGACTGAATATAAAAGTCATGAGTGAGCTTGGCTTTTATCTTCAAGAACCACTGGTCCGTTTACAATAGTGTTCTTAAATTACATATGTTCTTCATATTTTGATCACACCTCGTATACATCTTCATTACATTTCATATATATATATAGATACATTTATAACAAATCTTATGCTTCATTAATACTTATCTTTTATTACATTAATTATATTTATTTCATTATTATCAAAAACATCGTCGCTTATTAATATAATTAACGAGGGTGAAACACAAATTACTATGATTAATAGTTTTGATCTTTTAGGGCGCATTAAATAACAAATAAGTTAGATGTTGTATTATAATGTATACATTGTAGCACTAAGAAGTCAAAATAAAGAAGAATCTTGTTCGGATAATATATAGGATAGCTCATAAAAACAGTCGTCGAATAATTAGTTTTATAGAATAGATCTTCTTCTTAACATAATCTTTGACAGTTAAGTTTTCAACACAAATCAATCTAATATAAATAACCTTTGCTTTTAATCATTTATGAATCAAATTATAATTCCTACATATATTAAAAACATTTGGGAATTATCATTGATTAATGAGAATTAAAGAAAATTAAATTGAATAAAAATAAAATAAATGTTCATGAAAATCTATAGCTGATATGAATTTAACCTAATTTCATTAACGGTAATCAGGTTACGTTCGTACTTGCATACGATTCTAATAAAGTACATTGCACAGCACAATCATGATTATGTCCCGTATTATTGTTCTGTACAGAAATTACTTCAATACCTGGATCTTGATGCGAAGTGCCATCTCTTGTCCTTCCATTACGTCTATCCACGAAGTTCGCTGTATTCCTGGAATTTCGCCATACATTTCGTCTATTTTTAAACCTATTTTGATTATATGGTCTAACATATGGATTGCTACGATTAATTAGGTTAGGCGAATTCCCTACATAACTTTGCCTATTTTGCTCATTTTGATTGCTAGAGTATACTCGGCTTAGGTTATGTTCCGTATTATTCACACTTCGGATATTTAAATTCCGAACAGGCACCAAATGATCTGAATTATTCTTATTTTTACCTATTCCTGCTAGTTGATTCATGGCATGGTATTGAGTTTCATAGCATTGGACAAGCATTAATAAATGGTTGAAACTCATACACTGTGTGGAAAATAAGATCTGTTGTAATTTAAATGGAAGCAAATTTCGAATCGATGCTATTATTCTCGATTCCGATTGCAATGGATTAACGACCTTTAATTCGTTGTAGGTATTTACAACAAACTCTACAACAGATTTATGCAATCGAGGATTGAAGTGTTGATTTCTAATGGTAGCATCTCTATTCGCAAGCAAAAAGTCATTTTCATAATTGGCGATCAGTGCCGCTTTGAATTCTTCATATGTACTGATGTGATCACGTACTGCTTTAAACCATAATGAACAAGGTGGGAGTAATACATGAGGGATTAATTTCATATATTGTGATCTATCTATACACATTATATTGCATTCGTCCTGGAATTTCTCTAAGAAAGAAGTAGCATTCTCGTTACACTTACCACTGAATTTGCTCATAGCTCGAATTTCACTCATCTTAACACTTAATTTTACCTTCCTTTTATCATTCCGTGTACTTATTGGGTGATAGTTCCTATCCATGACGTGATGTGTCGTTACACCATCTATGTTTCGCCCATCTGTACCCTTCGGATGTATTTCTTCCAATATAATATCCTCATCAGACACCGGCGAAGGCGAGTTCATCTCTGGTGAGTGGGGAAACTCCATGCGATCACTACACATGTTATTACGGTATGTGTTGTCCTTAACCTGTAGCATTCTAATTTCTTCCTGTAACGTAGCTATCAATTGCGTATTTGCACGTATATTGTTAGAATTATTGATGACCTGGATCTTTTGTTGTTGAACAGAAGATTCTGTTACTTCTAAATCCTTTTTTACATCACTGATTTCTTGTTTCAGGTGATTGTGATTACCCTGGCATTCCTCCGATATTCCTTTTAACTTTTCCTCGAACTGCGAGGTGATATCGCTCATCGTCTGGATAATTAATTGTTTCGTTTCATCCGACTTCTGTTCCATCTTCTGTTCTATCGTCTGCTTCAATTCTTCGTATTGCTTGTTAGATTCATCAGAGTTCTGTTCTATTCGTCTACTTAATTCTTCAGAGTTATGCTTCATCGTCTGCTTTAACTCGGTAGACATTTGCATCAATTGCCGCTGTAAGACTAGCAAGATTCGGTCTTCTGATGTCAATCCTGATGTTACACTAGGTTCACCGTTGTCACTATTAGTGGATTCATTCTCCATTATTTCAGTGTCCATTTTCCTTATAATTATTCTACCACTTCTCAATATGGTGAACTTTGTACTCATTAACTTTATGACAAAAGTAAATTCAACCTTACTCTGCTTCGGGATATGAATTTACAACAAATCCCGGGTGAGGTAAACCAAAATTTTTATCTAATCCCGGTGTGAAGGCACCAAAATTTTTATAACGACTCACCAAGGGTAGTCGTCAACCTGGTTCGGCTTAGTAAGATATATAAATCTTAAGTGGTAGTATTTGTTTGCATGTAAAAATTATCTTTAATAATTATATACCATTATTCTCACCTTTTCTATTAGAATGATAACGTCGATGAACGTTGCTAAAATGGTTTATTAGCTGATATACTTTATAATATATTTTCCTTCAAACTGTCAAGCACACAAACTTGCTGACTAGGTATCCATAAAACATTTACATAGCAACAACTATCCCATAATAATAATTTTACATATATTAAAAACATTCTTCTTTTGTTATTATTAAATTAACATTCTATTAAGTATAGTGCACATGTATGAGCACTTTCTGCCCAAGGTACAGGTAATTATTAACCTATCCAAAGTATTTCGTTATAAAATCACCATAAAACACTATGATCTCAGGAAAAAAAAATCCTGAGACATCCCTAATTACCCTAGGACTATAATCCGCCATCATTCTCTTCAGAATAGAACTGTCTTTCAGGCGGTACCATTCACATGTCTCCATCATGTATCTAAGGCGGGAAATTCCTGGAAAAAGGGATTTTTGGGGGCAAAATTTCCCTTTTTTCAACTTTTGCCCCTCTGGACCCCTCTGTTTTTACGCAGAAATCGCAAAAAAAACTTCTGGTAAATACTACTCGGTGGACTGAATGTTTGTGCAAAATTTCAATCTTCTACGTGAAAAAATAGGCCCGCCAGAAAAAATTTCCCTACCATGCCCCACTTTTACCCTATACAGAAGTATATTTGGATAAAAATTCACTGAGACGGCCCTAATTACCCTAGAATAATAATTCGACCGTCGTTCTCTTCAGAATGGAACGGCCTTTCAGACGGTATGACTCACGTGGTCCTATCATGTATGTGAGGCGGGAAAATGACGACAAACGGGATTTTGGGGGTAAAAATATCCCTTTTTTTACCCCTTTGCCCCTCTGGTTCCCCCCCCCCCTGTTTTAGCACTGACATCGGAACAAAAAATCTGGTAAATACTACTCGGTGGACTGAATGTTTGTGCAAAATTTCAATCTTCTACGTTCAAAAATAAGCCCGCCAAAAAATAATGAACATAGGCTTAAAAAAATACATTTTAAGATTATGACGTCATCACCTCCCATGTCTGGACGCAGGACGGTCTGAAACCATACGTAATGTCTTTTACAATGTCTCTGGACTTGAAAAAACAACAAAAAAAAAACCAGACGAAAAAGCTCAAATAGAAGAGAAATAACGCAATGTACCATGAAAAACGCGTATGGTACAAAATGTACCATAAGATCCCCAAAGGGTTAATAGTGTTCAATAGGTGCACCAGGATGCACCAGGATGTGCTATAAATGCAAAAAGAAAATGTTATTATTTTTTCCAAATAGTGAATATTGTTAGTAACAGGTTGTATAAAGTTCCAAAGATGTAATATCGTTCTGTTCCTTTAGTAATGTTTCTAGCAGTCGATTTTTCACTATTGTGCGGTAGGCGATAGTAGCGTGTTGACCCGACAGTTGGGAAAGATACAACAATTATCTTTTTAGAAAAGGAAAAGACACACTGCATAGATAGTCGTAGGAGCCCACATTTTCTGATTGACGAAATATATCATATTGAATGTAAGTATTAGTAACACAAAATCATTTAAAATTCCAAAATAATGTACGTGTGTAGAGCAGATGTCCATTTTATGATTATCTGTGTTTATTACAGGTTGTTCTCGAGTCCACAATGCCTCACAACTACGAATCGTGGCCAATGATGTGAAATGAAAATTCAGATGACTACAGAGCAAAGTTGCTACAGGAGGAATGACTGCGTTCCACGCTGTCAAATTTCTACGGGATTGCTTATCGAACATTTAAAAGACGTCTAGAGAAAGATTTTCTCAGAGAGCATGTAATGGGGCCAGAAGGTATGTACTAAAAGTAGTATTATTGAAGAAATAATGAAAAGATTACTAGTTAGAATGAATATCATATACATTATAGATCAAATAGAGATATTAGTATTATAACTGATACATGCGTTTGTTGAATGATACTAGCATTTTCAAAAGGTGAGAAAGGTAGCGGTAAAGACTATTACTTTCATCTCTATGATTTTCTTAATTCTCCATCATTTCTCTCCTCTCAATATTTTTGCCTAATATAAATATAGTTTACATAAAATAAATAGTTTTAGGAACCGACTTAGTGAGTTAGTTTCAAATAAAGTCGAAAGACTTTTTAAAATATAATATTACTGTCAATGTGGAAATTATACGTTACCTGATTCTGAGCTGTCAACGTCTAGAGGCTATTTAGTTTCCATTTTACCTGCATTACAGGTAGTCTAGGAGGATCAAGTGAGAAATCTAGTGTTTTCAATATATACAGCCTATTTAATTTCCATATCATTTTTCATTACAGGTACCCGTGGAAATTAAAATGAGGAACTCCTATGCGCACCATCAAAATGTTGCAAGATTTAAGAATGGTTGCGCTCAATGTTGCAGGAGGAAATCAGATACCACACAGATTCAATCGAAAGAAAGGTATGGCTGGCTAGGATTTGTTAAACATTTCTTAAGAGCTATTCTCTTCTTGTAAAGCGGAAAACACAAGGACTCTCCACAAGCAGAGGGAAGCTATGAATCGGGAACATGTTGAGAAATATTCTGAGCTATTGTTGGATGTTCTTACAAAAAAAAATAATTTGTTGGAAATTGCTGGACATATTTATAATTGTGACGAAACGGGATTACAGGCAAATTTCAAACTTGAAACAATAATTGCTGCAAATGGTTAAAAACACGTAAATCAAGGAACTTCAATGGCAAAAGGTTGATTGTGTGTTGTAATGCAGATTATTTTCTACCGCTGTTGAAGGGGAAGAATAAAAAACCTAAGAGAGAAGCTGGTCTTCCGAACGATGCACAAATCATTATGAATCAGAAAGCAGCTTATGTTAATTCTGATATATTTATGCATTAGTTGCAAAACACACTTCATTTCCAGAAAACCTCCCAGACGTGTGGTTTTGGTGTTGGATGGGAACTCGTCACATTGTACTGATTCAGACATGTTGGAAATAGCGTCAGACAATGATGTAATATTATTGTGTCTTCCGAATCATAGTACGCATTGGTTACAACCACTAGATAGGTCATTTTTTAAACTTCTGAAGCACTTGTTCTTACAATTTTTTTTGCGAAACTGGCAACATGTCATCCCAACAGGAAGGTTACTCGGGCGCCTGGGGCGAACCAAGGCAAAAATTTTCATCCGGCCAAAGTGACTTTTTGTCACCCCCCTAGTCATAGCCTAAGTTTTATATTTTATTACAGTGATTTTAATGTTTTAAACTCATTTTTTAAAAAGAAAAATTAATACTCAAATACATTATATAGGTAGGCCTTTATTTAGTACTTAAAATATACATATGGTCCCAGTACTAACTGAATATTTTTAAAAATGCATGGTCGTTATTACATTTTTAGGGGTACACTGGAAGTGTTCAAATTTTAAGCATCATATCCTACGAGATATACATTCCAACACCACATTGTTGTATAGAGGGGTTGTATATCTCTCAGGCGTTAGTTTCATGGGCAAATGATGAAAAATAAAAGATAACCATTTCCCCACTCTAACAAGGGAACCTTCCGAAAATGATAGTTGCAGTGAAAGATGTGACCTATGCCAATTGAAAGAGCTGTAACAGAGATGAGCATTCCCAAAAAATTAGCTGCCCATAGCAATAGGTTCAAGAAATATAAGGGTGGAAGTTCGGGAAACAGCAAGGTTGGACAAGGGGGAAAAGTGCAAATTCCGCAAAAAAGGGGGCAGGGCAAAATACAATGCTGACAAGTGATGTATAGAAAGAGGCTTGCCACAATAGGGAACAAATGAAGGCCACCAGTGGGGTTAACAGTGTTGCCAACTGCAATGAAAATACATGTTTTGCAAAGAGCACTATATGAAGTGAGTGCAATATTCAGTGTCAACCTGTCATGTAGAACATAAGATATGGCGTGTATAATCAGTGGTACAATCTAACAAAAGAGAATAGAAAAACAGAAGTACGAAAAATACGGAAAAGACGGAGTTGTCCATAATGCGCCACTTTAATCACAAGCTGTGCATATTAGGATAAACAAAACAAGAAGCACCGACTATGCAGGAAACCGACGTACCTAGAGTCGAAAAGAAACTAGTTCCAAAGTTGGCAACACTGGCCATGAAAATCCAGACAATTCTAAAATAGTTAGGCCACTAGCTTCACGAAAAGAAAATTCCGGCAACAGGCATCACTCGGAATGCATCAATGCTAGAGTGATTGAGGCAATGTCAATTCGGGGAACATGAAATGATTGGGTTGAGCCAACAACTGATAATAGAAGTAGTGAACATTATGTCATGGTTGGGTCGTATGTGGGAATATACAGGGTGTCCCACCAAACTTTGTGACCTGAAATATTTGCGAAACGAAGAAAAATGTGACGGATCCAATTCTGCAGGAATGTACCAATGTCAGTGGGTGATAAAAATCTGTGAGAAGCAAGTGCCACCACAGATATTTTCAAAATGGCCGCCACAAATATATGTTGTTTCTTAACATGGCATCGAACATTGTGATCTCAAATTGCTGCGAAGCGAAAAGAGATGTTGCAAATCCAATTGCACAGGGATGTACACATGTCGATGGCCAAGAAAACTTTGTAAGAAGCAAGTCCCCCAGGGCCCCCATCATAAGGCTCGAGGGGTCAACCGCAACATTTCAAATGGGAACAGGGGGCGGATGATATTTTTCTGGATAGATACAACACCGCCTATAAGAAACATTTGCTATATGAAGCACCGGTTTCAAAATGGCCGCCAAAAATGCACGTTGTTCTTGTCACCGAGCAGATATTTTTGGCGGCCATTTTGAAATCCCATATAGTAAATATTTCTGATATGCGTTGTTGCATATTCCAAGATTTATCGAAAGAAATATAACTCGACCGATTGTGTTATTTGAAATTTTGAAGTTGGACCCTGGGACCCTATGATGGGGGACTTGGGGGCACTTGCGTCTCACAGAAGTTTGTCGCCCACTGACATGGGTACATTCCTGCACAACTGGATGTGTCACATTTTTTTCGCTTTGAAACTATTTCAGTCGCAGAGTTAGGTGGGATACTCTGGATATATCATATAGGCGGTGATAGTACTGCAGACAGCAACACACAGCAGATCAAGCCTTTGATTATGTTTGCTTTCTGCAGGTGTGGATATGTGATAGAAAGACCACCAAAGGTTCCGACACCTCTAGAGTACTGTTTCGAGACATTCACAGGCGATCATTGTACCATGTGTGACGGATTGGCAGTATTCAGCTGTGCTCACTGCAAAAGTATCTTCTGTTTCGACCATTGTCTCATGGAACAATTACAAGTACAATGTGGACGAGCATGTACAAATGATGCGAAGACTATTGTCTGTTACCGGAATTTTCTTTTTGTGAAGCGAGTGGCCTAACTATATTAGAATTGTCTGGATTTTCATGGCCAGTGTTGCCAAATTTGGAACTTGTTTTGTTCATCCTAATATGCACAGCTCGTGATTAAATGTGGCGCATTGTGGACAACTCCGTCTTTTCCATATTTTTCGTACTTCTGTTTTTTCTATTCTCTTTTGTTAGATTGTACCACTGATTATACAGGCCATATCTTATGTTCTACATGACAGGTTGACACTGAATATTGCACTCACTTCATATAGTGCTCTTTGCAAAACATGTACTTTTCATTGCAGTTGGCAACACTGTTAACCCCACTTGTGGCCTTCATTTGTTCCCTATTGTGGCAAGTCTCTTTCTATACATCACTTGTCAGCATTGTATTTTGCCCTGCCCCCTTTTTTGCGGAATTTGCACTTTTCCCCCTTGTCCAACCTTGCTGTTTCCCGAATTTCCACCCTTATATTTCTTGAACCTATTGCTATGGGCAGCTAATTTTGGGGGAATGAACATCTCTGTCACAACTCTTTCAATTGGCATAGGTCACATCTTTCACTGCAACTATCATTTTCGGAAGGTTCCCTTGTAAGATGAATTTTTATTGTTTAGAGTGTTTTGATCAATGACACCATATATCACTGACATTATAACTAACTGTCTATGTAATGTATTTGCTTATTACATACCGCACACAAGAAGAAAGAAAAACTGATCACACATGAATTAGGAACTCCAATCGGAAGTAGGCTCGTGTCTTGCAAATGGTGCAAGATATTGAAAAAATAATCGAAAAAAATATCCCCTTTATGGCCCTTACCGATTTTTATGAAGACGTCCTTCACTTGTGTCTGTAAAGAGACATATACAGATGTTGTGAGGAATGACAAGGAGACTCATGCTCATATGTGAATGATGCGCTGTGTAGAGAGCGCATGTTCGGCTAGTATATATTAAAATGCTAAGTTTACATGTTTGTCTCCAATCCTTCAACAATGAGATCTCGAAAACCAGAAGTGCAAGAAACGTGCCGTTTTCTCTGGTCGATTACAAATTTTGTGTAGATTGCCCAGTTCTACTTGAATATTTTAAAAACGTGGCTGTCATTTCTTTATTACCTTTTTAAGGGGTACATTGGAAGTGTTGAAATATAGTCAAGCATCATATTCTATGAGTTATACATTCGAACACAACATAGTTGTATATTGGGGTTGTATATCTCTTAGGCGTTTGATTCATGGCCAAATGATAATGAAAAAACGAAGAATAACCATTTCTCCAGTCTAAGATGAATCTTTATCGTTTGGAGTGTTTTGCCCAATGAACACCGTATATCACTGATATTATAATCAATTGTGTATGTAATGTGTTTGCTTATTACATAATGCACGCAAGTAGAAAGAAAACACTTGAACATAATTGAATTAGAAACTCCAACCGGAAGTATGGCGTGGGAGAGCCAGGTTTGATTCCCGTCGGGAGATTATGTAGTTCAAATTCCACTTTAATCACTAGGTCCTGTCTCATATAGCCTAGCTGCTGAAAGGGACGTTAAAGTCAAAATCAACTCAACTCCAACCGGAAGTAGGCTCAAATCTTGCAAACAGTGCGAGATATTGAAAAAAATCGAAAAATGTCCCCTTTATAGTACCTCTTGCCGATTTTTATCAAGACGTCTTTCATTTGTGTCTGTAAATGGACATGTACAGATGTTGTGAGGAATGACAAGGAGATTCATGCACATATGTGAACGATGCGCTGTGTAGACAGAGCAGGTTCAACTAATTATTATTATTATTATTATTATTATTGTTAGTAGTAGTAGTAGTAGTAGTGGTAGTAGTAGTAGTAGTAGTAGTAGTAGTAGTAGTAGTAGTAGTAGTAGTAGTAGTAGTAGTAGTAGTAGTAGCCCATCCTGGCTGATGAGAACCGTGAAATTTGGATGAATATGGTGCTTCAGATTCTACCTTAATCTGTAAGTCCATGTCTCATTTAGCGATGCTGCTCAAAGGGACGCTACACTCCAACCGAATCAACCAATTATTATTATTATTATTTTTTTTTTTTTATCTAATTTCATAAAACCATGTCCTTGTACTTAATGCTAAATTAAGCATTATGTAAAAAAAAAATAATGTGCCTATTTTACACTTCATGGTGCTAAGTAATAACTCAGGTGTGAAATCTTTTAAAAGGCTATTGTCTGGTTATTATGTATACTGTATGTGGATATACTTTCACTACATTTACAAACACACGGTTATAAACTCGAGTACCTATGCGGATTTCATCACTTTACACGTAATAAACAGTATACTATAATTGACTTCGTACTGTATAATTATTTGTTTTACTTGCGTTACTGAAGTGATTCTAAAATTAAGTTTTAAAAAATAAAAACTTAAAGAACATATGTGGCGTAGGACGAAATCAACATCTGGTTATTTTCTTTTTATTTATTCGAAGTAATAGAAGCAATACAGAAAGCTCGATAATAATAATAATAATAATAATAATAATAATAATAATAATAATAATAATAATAATAATAATAATAATAATAATAATAATAATAATAATAGTTTAAAGGCAATGCACTGATCTTTCTCTTTCCGTAGAATGACAGAACTTAAACAGTATTAGGTCTGGTCAGTATTTAAAAGATTGTTGAGGGCAAGAAACTGTTCAGTTTTAACCGTTCATCCAATGTCGACAGAACCGTTAAGGAGCTTTTTCAAATTGTCGACTGGTCGCTTGAAAGTCTTTGGAGTTTCGTAGCAGTTAGTTTGGTTCATAAGTGACTACATTGAACATACGGTACCTCTGAAAAAAAAATCCATTATATTTGTTTTCCATTTTTGATTTTGTGCAAATTTGTTTAAAATAAATAAAGTTTTGTTTCGTTTCACACTCTAGACATTTTATGTAAATTTGTTTGAAATAAATAAAATTATGAATTTGTTTTATCAATGTGTTGGGGGGAGGAAGTGCAACATTATCCATTAACATTATTTATTTATTTATAATAGGTTTCAGATACAGCACTAAGCCATTTTACACTGAAACATTTTAACAATTATGTAACATAACAATAGAATAACAATTTGAAATCAAGATGGTACAGTACAATGGCGACATTACAAAGATAGTTTATCCAGCAAGTAAAGGAAGCAATATTGACAATATGTCAATTTTTATGCCATGTGAAAATGAATGGCGCGAAAGTGGAACTTACGCTATCCCGCCATCGATTTTATGTTTATGCTTTACCCCATGGAAATGGAGGGAAAGAATGCAGAAGGTCTGACGATATTCGTTCTGGACAATATCAAGAAAAATGGATTAAATATTCAGGACTGTAGAGGATAAACATACGATAAAGTTGGGGGAGGGCACATACTGGAGCTGTTGGTTGAATTAGTTTTCAACGTCCCATTCAGTTGTGAGGCTAAATGAGACATGGGCCTACAGCTTAACACAGGATCCGAATCACATGAGCTCCTGTCGGGAATCAAACCTGGGTCTCCCTCGCGGAAGACACGTACGATAGCTATATAACCACGAAGAAGCTCTCTGTACATACTGGAGTCAAATAACTCATTGAAGAGGTGAATCCTAGAGCACAGGAGGTAGCCTGCACTAATCATTCCCTAAATCTGCCCAGGTACGTTTTTTCCGTCATGGTTGGTTCTGTTACATTTTTTGAACATCAGACCGTGCTTTATTATTTTTTTTTTCATCAACCCATACGTGGCTTGCTCTTATTTCTGTTACAAGAGAAGGTTTAAGCGCTTGATTGAAACTCGTTGGAATGCACCAAACGATTTGGTTAAGTTTAAGAAGAATCATTTTCACGAAATCCCAGAAGTGTTGGAACAACTTTCAATAAATGCAACAGAAGACGTCGCAACACAATCTGATCCTTTATTGTTCAGTGCCAGTAGTCCGCATTTTTCTGCTATTGGGCTCTGTTGTAGGGTGTTTGAGGAAATTAATGGCGCACGACTGTACCTCCAGGAAAAAAGGCTTGACCGTTCACGATTGTGAGACAAATATTGGTGCACTAGAATAGTTCTCATTTTTGTTGATGTCCGATTCAGCTATACGAAAAATCTAAAATCTTTGGTAGCAGATGGACATCGAACTTACGCCAAACCGAACAAGGAGGAACAAGCGAATTCACTATGGTGAATATATTGTAAAATTCTACTTATGCAAGTACAGGTAGACCATAGGTAGAGCTAAATTCTGTACCTGAGAACATGAAGTGTCTAAGTCCAATTTTGGCGAAAATGAGTTAAAACCAATTTTGTATACCTTTCGGAGGTCTGCAACAAATGATTGTTTATAGTTTGTTCTATACGGGTTGATGACGTAATTAATCAAGTATATAATGCAGTATGTCCAATATGTATTTAGTGCTTAAGTCAATGTTTTTGCTGTTTTCTGGAAAACAAGGATTTGAGACTTACGCACTTCATGCTCTCAGGTACAGAATTATACTCCTGAATCGTTTCCTTCCACTACCAAGTTTTATTAGAAAATCCTCTTTTCTATAAACAGTACGTTACAAAAATCACTATAATGTAAAACCTTCTAATATTTGAGTAAAATATGGTACCCCAAGGCCTGAGTAGCATAGGGAAGGATCTGCACAGAGCTCTGAGCAAGCTAGGTGGAGTGAATTTAGGATTCCCAATGCTCCATGCAAGGAAAGGGGGGGTTAAAGGCCGCAAAGCTCTACCTTAGATGACGTAAGTTAGATGACTGAGGTTAGGAGTAACAACAGAGCTCCGAGCAAGCTAAGTGAGTAGGAAAGGAGGAGCTCCGCACTAGCTAAAGCCTTTGAGTTAGTTCCAGGCAAGCTGAGAAAGTGGAGGTGGCCAGCCGAAGACTGATAATAATAGCTGTAATCCTCCTGCTTTTATAAGTGCTCGAGTGTAGTGCTGGCGCTGGGGGTCCTTCGTCGTCACATGACCAGGTGTCGCTGGTGTTCCTCGTATTCGTCTGTCATTGTAATAAGTCGTAACAGGATGAACATGGCTGACTTTTATAAATATGAGCACGTGGTGTTGTTAGTAAATAGAGCCATGCGCGGGAAATCACACCCCCAGGCCAGTTTAAAAAATAAGCCAAAGGATTGGGAAATAAGCACTGGGAAATATTCAGCCATGGAAGAAAATTTTAAATAAAGTACTCTAAAAAATTAAAGCACTACTAAGCACTAAATTTCACATTGGGAGCACTAACACTTGAACGACGGTAGGAGGAAAACATGAAACAGTTTGTTATTTTACCCAAGCAGGATCCGTGGTTTGCTTTTTATTTCCCTCAACGGAAAACTGTTTTAGTCAGTGATCATTATCAGTAGTGATGTAGTCATTAAGAGTTTCTAATGGAAAATGAAATGAAATGTTTGAGTTTTACGTCCCACGGTTATGCCGGTTAGGCTAAAGGAGACGGTGATAATGAGAGATGAATGGAATGGTGGAATGAAGAAAGTGGGAGGAAACGGGAGAACCCCGAGAAAACCCACGCACACGGTGTTTGTCCACCACAAAGTTCACTTGGCGGGAGCAGGGTTTGAACCCGAGACCCCAAGCACCAGAGGTGAAGGCTTTACCACTGAGCCACCGCGGCCCCCGAGTTTCTAATGGAATAGTGCAGAAGTGGAAGTGTAAGTTTTCATTTTATATGTAGATTTGAGATATGTAATAAACTGAGATAGTGTTGTTTAAAAAAAATACAAGTTAATGTTTGGGTTGGCAACACCGTTTTTCGGGTGGTATTAAAAGTGTCAAATCATGTCCCATTTCGTGTTCAACTCTTGTGGTTACTGCTTTTATATTTCAATAATTAATTTATTCCTTACACTCTTTAAAAAAAAAAGAGAGAGAGAGAGAACAAAAACAGAGTAATGCATTACACTATTTCTTAAATAAAAAGAAATTAAAAAGGGGCTCTCTTGAGATTTGGCATTGAGTTAAAGAACCTTGACCTTTTAATCTTTCGTACTGAGCTCCTGTAGAGATTTTTTTAAAAAAAGTATAGTTATTACTGAATAAAAAGAAGACTGAAGAAATTTGTATGTAAAGAAAACTTTCCATGTTAATCTGAAATTTAAAAATAATAAAAGAAAAAACCAAGTACGCAACAAATAAATTGATGACACATAAGGAGGTACATGATAAAAAAAAAAGAACCGTCGGAATTGGAAGAGGAGAAATACTATATTAAGGTTCTGAAGATGGATAACTCTCTCTGCCCCTCACCCCCTCTTTTCTCTTACAGTCAGGACTCTTATTCAAGGCTGAGGTGAAAAACAGTATGCGTGTGTAATAACTGGTTGTGTAATATGTGAATGACTTTTTTTTTCGTTTGTATGTGAGTCCCTTGTATATATATATATGTGTGTGTATATGCCGCAGGAAAAACCAACTGACGCAAAAATTAAGAAATAAAAAAAAGAAGAAAGACTTGAAGTGGATAGCTCTTGGGTTTCGGAGCTAATCAGCATCACTTTCTCTGTTGCCTTCAGGAGAATTGGAATAGAGGGGAGGCTCTGCTGTACTTCCTTGTATCATGGACGAAACCGGAAGGAAATTCCAAACAAAAGAGTGTTAATGGAAGTTGACTTTAAATTATATACGTATATACTTGAGTATAAGAAATGAAAAAAAATAATAAGTCAAAATAATCACAGGAGATTAAAGGTTTAGCATATTGCTGGAGTTTTTTTGTGATTCTTTTCAGACCTAATTATTAAAATATTTTAATAGTTACATTCTTCCGGTACGGATAAACACATTGGACTAATACTGTTTACCATGAACTTCGGCAATATTTTCCTTTTTTCTTTCTTTCTTTTGTGCTGCTGCTTTAAAGAACTGATCTTTATGTTCTACTTCAAATATACAGTGGGACATCGATAACTCGAAGCTGAAAGGAACAGATAAAAAAAAATTAAAAGAAATTTTTAAGTTTTACGTCCCACGGATATGTTCACTAGGCTAAAGGAGACAAGTGATGATGAGAAATGAATGAAATAATGGAATGAAGAAAGTGGGAGGAAACGGGAGAACTCCGAGAAAAAAATCGCGCACGGTGTTTGTCCATCACAAAGTTCACTTGACGCGAGCTGGGATCGAACTAAGGACCCCAGATGAACGTTCTACCACTGAGCCACCGTGATAAGACGGGTCCCTGGTTCAATCCCAGACGTTGAGAATTAAGAGGGACAATGTTGGATCCGTGGATTTTATATGGCTAATGTACTATTATCCTAATTTCCTTTCTGATCAAAAGTTTTAAAATAAGAACCTGACATACTAACAATAATACAAAATTTACCATTTTCCTTTGGCTTATTTTTCATAAGTGAAAGGAAATAGTGAAATGCAACTCAACACAATCATAGATAATCTTATTCTACAGCAGAAAATATAAACCTGAAGAATTTTGAGTGTTGCCATTCATAGAAATTACAGTGTTGCCAGAGAACTAAACTATATTTGATTACGTATCATGTTGTCTTGAAATTCTGTAAACTACTTTTTAAATAATAGTTGTATTTAGTTTGTAATAAACAAAATAGTTTTAACATACAGTTATTAAAATTAAATAATGTTATTTAAAAAGTAAGTTCACAGAATACCAAAACAGCATGATACGTAATCAAATGCAGTTGAGTTCGTTCCTATAGTCGCTGCCTTAACTTAGATTTTGGGGGAAATGTTATTCTGCAACACTGTATTTTACATGAATGGCAATATTGAAAATTCTTCAGGTTTATATTTTCTGTTGTAGAATAACATTATCTATGGTTGGTAATAAATTGCATTTCATTATCTCCTTTCACTTATGAAAATGAAGCAAAAGAAAAATGGTAAATTTTGTATTATTTTTAGTCATGTAAAACTCTTCTTCAATACAGCACATACCAAAAATCTCAGAAAAATATTTCTTAGTTAGGGAGATATGTACAAAGCTTCAAACAATGCAAAAATACACTGCTTACGTCAAGGCAACAGAAACAAGGTGTTTTGGCGTAACGTCACAAATCGGGTCCCGTCACTGAGCCGTATTGAAATCCGTAGAAATGCTTGTATATTGCAATTTCTTACTGTAAACTACGAATCAATTTAGTGAAATTGTGAACGGAAAGTGACAAAATAAGTAAACTACTTACTGTGTAAAAAAATTGTGTGTTAATAAGACATATTCTCCTAATTTAAAATACTTTAAAATCATCTGTAATGTTCTATAATTACACATATTTTAGATATATATCAGTAAATTAAATTGTTTTTATTTTATTTTATTAGAGCCGAAACATTAAAGTCTAACTTCTACATCAATTAATTAAAAAAAAAAAAAATCACACACAGATTGAAAATATCCAGGCCACTTCGTATACTTGTAGATACAAATTTTCTTTATTTTCAAAATTTGGCTCCCAGTTTTCCTTGAAAGTTCATGTTCTATTCTCACTTGTTCCTTTCGCTCATTCTTAATTGTAGACATTGAAAATTTGTCGGCATACATACTATAAGTGCTATTGAATCTCCATGCTATTGGACTACGGCTACACAGCAAAAAATGAGGTATTGAAACAACACAAAATGACTACCACTTTAGCGTGTTACTTATGTATTGTTTCAACACCAAGCACATCGCCTTCAGGGTATATCAGAAATACCTTGTTATAGGCAGTGAATATTTGCATTGTTTTTTTATTGTTTGGTATAAGCAAAGCTTTGCAAAATATATTTCGCACTTATGGCAAGTAACTAATTACATTCTATGTTTTCTATAATCGATGACAATAATATTATTGTAAACTTGTGAATCCTCTGACAACAATTACACAGATAGCAGTGCTTTCACCTGTTTTCCTTATCTGTTATTGTTGTGTCTTAGCACGTATGAACAGAAGACGGCAGAACTTTTGCCTGTGTAATTGTAGTCAGACGATTCACAGGTTTACAATACTATTATTGTGACCGATTACAGAAAACATAGAATATTATTCGTTACTTGTCATAAGTGCCAAATATATTTCGCAAAGCTTTGCTCATATTAAACGATAAATACCAATGCAAATTCTCTCAGGTAGTAATGAATTATTTCTCATATGCTCGGAAGGGGATGTGCTTGGTGCTGAATTAACACACAAGTAACACGCTAAAGTGGTAGTCATTTTGTGTTGTTTCAACACCTCATTTTTTTACAGTGCACAAACATAAGACTTTCTGCACCAAAAACCTCTCAATACCTTTTAAAAACTCGTGTCCTACTACATCATTGGTCACCACACATCATTGCTACAATTGTATATTAATGTTATTACAACTCATACTATATAGATTTTTTTTATTGTTTTACTACATTTTCAAGGAAAGTACTATCGTGGTCACTGAGGTGGTTTTGGTGCTGAAGAAAGCTATAGTGAACAGAGGCAGACTAATAGTAGAGATTGTTAGGTGTGCAAAGACCATCAAGAAAAAGAGATTTTTTCTTTTGACCTAGGCACCAGTTCTCAAAATTAGACACCATAATAATACAAATACAATTTGATACATGAGCCTACATATTTTCAATTTAAATTATCTAGACGCCAGACTCATATTTCTAGTCACCATGGCTACCTAGCGCCCGATATTTTTCGAGCTTGAACAAGAGGAATATTAAAGAAATTCATTTCATTATGTATTAAATATGTTATTGCTTTGAAACTTCAACTTTTTTTGAACGTTCCGAATCCTTGTTATAGCTTTGACAAAATTGAAACATCGTTGGAACGACAACCTCCAAAAATATTGAATGTCCTTCAAGCCTTCTTCGTTAACATAGAATGCTTGTTGTGTTCAAATCTTCATTGAATTCAAGTGACAACAAATATAGAAAATGCTGGAAGCACTTCTCCATTAACATTGAGAATGCTTGTTATGCTTTTAGATGCATTCAAATCTTGAATAAATTTAAGCCGCAATAAACAGTTCAAATATCTTCTTCATTGACACTGAGAATACTTGTGACTTTGACAGCATTCAAATCTTGATGGAATTCAAGTAGCGACACATAAAGAAAATGCTGCAAGTACTTCTCCATTAACACTGAGAATGCTTGTTGTGGTTTTGGCTGCATTCAAATCTTGATTAATTTCAAGCTGCAATAAACATAGAAAAAGTTCCAATATCTTCTTCGTTGACCCTGAGAATACTTATTGTGGCTATTTCAAACTTTGATTGCAGGCATGCTGCAACTAATACAAAACTGTACAAAGATCTCTGGTAACATTAACAATGTTTCTTGGGCTTTGGATGCATACAAGCTTTTCAGTCAAACTGCGACAAATATAGAAAATGCTTCAAGATCTCCTACATTATAATTAAGAATGTTTCTTCTAGTTTTAGCAACATCAATTCAAACTGTAGAAAATTCCCCAAGATCTTCTTTGCTAAAAGTGAAAATGCTTGTTGTAGCTTTGGCAGCATTCAAACCTTGATTGAATTCAAGCTGCAATAAATATATATGCTGTTTTTTTGTCCAACTGACATTACAATTTGAAACGCTGAAAAAATATAAAAGAAATAAATCCACATTTCTCGAAAGATATATAAACTGATTCTAGAATCATAATCTTTATCTCAGAGAAATAAAAGAGATTTCTCTCTACATTGCTCTTTTTTTAATTTTTTTTAACTCGTAACTTTCAAAAATTTTCCAAAAATTTCAGTAGCAATTCATGTTAGAATCCAATATCTACGAGCATGCAAAATGTACGTTTGCATGCAAAAGTTACGGTAATTGTAATGTTCGTGATGTTTCAGTACACATATTATGCATATTTGTTGCAAATAGTGAGATACTGCTTAACAAGTAGCCCAGACAACATTCCATTTAATACATGTAACGCATATACATTAAGTATAATAACTATAATTTTATGCTACATGACTCAAATACAGGGTCTTAACACATTCACCCGTATATCTAACATATATACAGAGTGTTTCAAAACAACAGCGACAACGTTTGGGAAGTGATTTCTGACACCAAGATAAGACTGAAAGTATAGACCAACCTGGGTAAACAAATGCTTCCTTTGGGCGCTATAGGCTGCTGGAAACATGAAAAAATGATCTTCAAAGATCCATACCTCCAACAGGACTTTATTTAGGAACTTGCATGTGCCCTATTCGAATATCCATGTTTCAGAATTCTGCGGTACTTCCACAACGATTTTATAGAGGTAGTTGGTGAGTACTTCAAATTATATGCCCGTAGCTAAACTGCCTCTATAAAAAATTTTGCATGAGTACCTTAGGATTCTGAAACATATATTTTTGGATAGCGCACATATTAGTTCCTAAGTGAAGTCTTGACCCGACTACGGTAGGTCCCATAGTTTTGGAGCTATGGACCTTTAAAGTCCTTTTTTTCATGTTTTCGGCAACCTATAACTCCGAAAGGAAGAATTTGTGCACTCAGGTTGGTCTATACTTTTCGTCTTACCTGGGTGTAAGGAATCACCTCCCAAACGTTGTCGGTGTTGTTTTGAAACATCCTGTATAAAGAGAGAGAGATTAAAAATTTACAAATGTAACTTCATTTCTATTGTCTAGGGAAAAAGTCACTTTCACCTCCGAAGCTCTTACCTCGAAAAATGGTGATTTCACATGTATTTAAGCTATTGCATGAATAAATATTAATAGGCCTGATTTGTCTCCGATCAAAAACATAACTTAGAAGAGTGAGTTTACAATATTATTTACAAAGTTAGAAATCTCAGCCAAACAGTACATGTCTTGGTTTTCCTGGTGCAACATACAATGATCGTTAATGCAACTTTTTAATTACTGTGTATGTATCCAATGTTTTGGTGTTAAAATGAGCATTTAAATTGTGTCTCTGAGTAGAAAAATTTGGATAAAAATCGGAATTCTTGTTGAAGAAATGAAAGTAAAGCTGAAGTTTCAAATACAAAAATTGTGACAGAGGTTTGCTACAATTAATAATCTTACTAAATAATGTAAACAGACAATAAACAGTGTCAAAAAACTGTCACTAAATTTTACGTATAGGGCGCAGTTTATCAGTGATCATTCCTCACCCGGTCACCAATTTCTTTACCTGAAACTAGAGAACTTTTTTTCTCGGTATATATATAAAAAAAAGTTCTACTAGGTTCAGGTAACGAAATTGGTGATCGGGTGAGGAATGATCACTGATAACACTGTGCAACTATGATTTTTTTACAGAAATGTAAATGGTCATTCTTTATTGATTTTTGGGCGCTGAACACGAAACTGACAATAAAAATGTGCTTCTGGCTAAGATCTACTTGTAAAAACACAATTTACATGTTACATATAACGCTATAATATACATATACATATATATATATATATATATATATATATATATATATATATATATATATATATATATATATATATATATATATATATATATATATATATAAGTATATAGCTACTCCAAAATTTCTCTGCCCCTTCGTTTGACCCACTTTTCTGCTCCTCTGTTTGCCCTCCCTCAAGAAATTAAAGGTGGCATCGGCGTTATTGTCGTGTAGGCATATTTTGTGTGTGTGTTATGGCAAGAGGGCATCTTGTATCATTTTGAATTACACCCCTTCCAGACCTCTTAATCCTGTTGGATTTCGTTTTATCCTCCCCAACATCACTGGCGCAAATCCCGGGATGATGACGGGGACATGTCCCCTCCAATCTTGGAATTGGGGGAATCCCTCTCAATAATCCGATTTGAAATGTTTTTTTTTTGGGGGGGGGCGGAAGAAATGTGATGATTTGTGTCCGATTACCACAAAGGAAAATGAGATGAAATTGATGCCGCCCCAGAATAAGCCTCAAATTTGCCCGCCTCCCGATATTGAAGACAATTTTGTTCCCCTGATCTTCTACATTGTTCTATAGCATTGTTTTTCAACTTCATAAATACTTTGAAGATCGCTTAAAGAAACATTATGGGAACGGTCTTATCCGGCCCCCCAATGTTGAACACAGATTTTCGCCGCTGCCCAACATCAATAACGTAATTCACACACTGTCTGTATCATTAATACATAGAGGAAGATTTAATAATATAGTTTCGTTTGATCTGATATGAACGGCAGAAAAAATAGTAATGAAAGACTCAATTGTGACAATAGTTTTGGATAATGTTATATATTGATAGATATATGTCAGTGGTCCTCAACCTAGTTCATATCACGATCTCCATTTTATCACATCCTTTTGCTAGCAATCCAATTATAATTTCTGGTTTGTAGTAAGCGTGTGTGGAAGTTTTTTTAAATATACCTATTGCGGAGATTTCACCTGGTTTAAGATTGATATAAAAACACTTCATTGAAAAGGCCATTGAAGTAGCTGATATAAGTCCACAACTTCTTAGGTACTCATCTAAAGATATACCGCATTGACTTGATACCTAGTCTTCCAATCCAAGTGCTGCTATCGGCTGAAGGAATTTCACTCCCTTTCGCTAAGGCTTTCTCGCTTAGCAACAGCTGAACCCTTATTGGTTCAACGCTTGGGTGTGTAGCAGGTGTGAGCTTTAGTTCACATTTTTGCCATGGCTCAAGACATTTTGGCAGCACTATAATAGAATTATCGTACGACAAGTCCTTGCAACTGAGTTTTCAGTAACGAAGACTTAGATAGCTTCTGGCTGAAAAGGCTGGTCAGGTATCTGCTACTTTAAAAGTAATAATTCCATTTGCTGTGCACATCGTACCTGTGCGAAAATGATTTTTCTTCCATGGTAAGCAATAAAACAAAAACAAGAAAGTGCTTTTCAGTTAAAAATGACTTGATAATGTGCGTCACGAAGATTGAACCGGACATTGCAGCATTACTGAAATAACACCATACTCAGGTATCTCATTAGCTTTCAATTTTAATTGTATTCCAATATGTATTTGTGTTGTTCTGGTATTTCAATATGCAGTTCTCATTAGTTTCATATAGTATGTCTTTCATTTTAATTAATTATTAAACAACTGCACCTGTTTAAAATGTTTAGTAGACCTATTTTTTGTGGTTCTTAACAGTATGTATAAAAATAAAAATTAACCTATCAGAACAAAATTCAAAATAATATTTAAAAGTATTTTCCGGTATTAAATTCTAATTATATTTATCTCTTTTGCTTATCTTCTCGATCAATATGAAACCCTCTCGTGACCCTCCTAGGTGTCGCGACCCCCAGGTTGAGAAACCCTGATCTATATTAAAGTTTTAAAGCGGTGGCAAAATTATTATTATTATTATTATTATTATTATTATTATTATTATTATTATTATTATTATTATTATTATTATTATTATTATTATTATTATTATTATTTTATCCCAATCACTGTGTTTCAGTTCGCTCTCCAAGTTCAAGATCTATCACATAAACGGGAGAAAAGGTGGTAGTATTTTTTTTTTTTTTTTTTGTTAAGTACGTTTCCATCAGTGCCAAAGCATGAACTTCATCGTCTACAGAAATTGTAGGTGAAAAAAAAAATGTGTTTTATAATCAAACAAATATTTATAAATGGAAACTTAACATTCATCTTTTTATTATGAATCATTTTAAACCAGGGGCGTCATTTAGGGGGGGCAGGGAGGGGCATTTGCCTTCCCCTGAGTTTGAGATACATAGATTTTATCAATAGAATAGTAGTAAATCAGTGAAAAACGCGAAATTTTACTTATATCAAGGGGTCTTCCCCCCCCCAAGCAAAATCTGAAATGACGCTCCTGTTTTAAACTTGAGTTTCAACATACTTAAAATTGAAATGAATATATCGTCCAGAATATGTAGCATTAAGTTGGATTACGGCAAACATCTAAACATCATTAAAAGTATGAGGATGTTCATATTACAGTATCTTGAAGTTTATTTGCCAATACGTTAACGCAAAAATTATCATCATTAGTAGAAAATAGATAATGATTACAAATATTATTACGAGAAGTTATTTTTCATCAAACATTTAGAGGTTTTTACTTCTAAATTCATTTCACAATATAAGAAAATATTAAGAATGTGTACACTCTTGTTCAAAAAAAATCAGGGTCATTTAATAAATATCTCAATTCAATAAAAAAGAAAACCGCATTTGTTTGATTTAATTCCGATTGTGGCTAGTAATATAGGGGCTTATCAAAGAGAGGTCAGTGGTTACGTTTTTTTGAACAGTCTATACAAGAATGTCTTGTACAAAATAAGTTTCACTTGTTCCAGTGATATATTACTATTGATTGTGGTCTTCTTAAATGGATTGCATATTTTTTGTTCTAAATTCTTTGTTTTGAGTGTGGTTAGTAATATAAAGCTCATGTGTAACAAACCAACCATTATTCACGAAAAAAAAGCTGTATATATAAGAAATATTTTCTTCTTCTTCTTCTTGGTCAGTGAACTTTCGATTGTTTTTTCGCGGCTTTCCATTCTTTCCTATCCTAAGCTAGTCTTCATTTCCTTATAAGTCTTCCTTCCTTGTATCTTTTATTATTTGGTTCGTATATCTCAATCGTGTCTTCCTTTTGGGTAATTTGTCTTCTGCCATTCCCTCCACACCTAATAGTATGATCCTCCATGCCTCGTAATATATCCAATCATCCTCTGATTTTTGAAATAATATTTAGAAGTGCTTTTTCTGGGGGATACTCATAGGGTTGCTCCCTTTCTAAAGCAAAATGTTGGGGCACATTATGCAGCTATTCGAAGGAGAGGGAGATGCACATGCGGTCTTTTTTCGTAATAATATAAGTATTTCTATAACAAAGATCAAATCATATATATCTAGGCCTAATTAATAAAAGGAAAGTAAGACAATTACAATTATGTAGGCCCTACAAAATATATAATAAACCAATTGAGAATGTTCTAAGAGCACTGCGAGAACGAACTTAAAAAGAATGGAGAGACGGAGCGGGAAGGATAACTGTGATTGTTACTACATGTAAAAGTAAATCTTTTTATGCGCACCTTCTTCTGTTTCTCGCAAGATACCATCTCTCTTTGACTTACATATAGGTTCCCGAGACTTACACATAGACTTCTTAAATCTTCCGAAATTCGAACTTTTTTGGTCAATACCTCAAGAACTGTGGCCAGTTGGCCAGTAGCCACCGATTACTATTTGCAACGAAAATGTTTACCATCCTCTTAGATATTGATCAACACCAATATCATATCTCTACGAATTACGGTTTCCGAGATATGGCTCCTTAAATATCTCGAAATCGGAGCTACTTTTTGGCCAATATCTCGGGAACTATAAGTCATAGCGAGATTATATTGATGTTAATAAATACCTAAGAGAATGGTAAATATTTTGGTACTAATATTAACTGGTGGCCACTGGCCAAACCAGTGTCAAGTTGGGTAGTGGCTATTGGTTTCTATCTGGTACCGTCCCGAGATATGGCTCCTTAAATTTCTGGAAGTCGGAGCTATGTTTTGGCCAATATCTCGGGAACGGTAAGAGTGATGCAAAAAATTACATCACCTTCTCAAATAGTTTTTGATCTATCGAATGTAGGGCTCAAAATTAAAAAAAAAAAAAAAACTCGCAAATAACAGACAGACACACAAGCATAGAGAATTCAGTAACGACCTTTTTAAGTGCGTTGAATATGGCCACTTTGAATAGTATGTAACCTATATATAGGTCTATATATTACGCACCTAAATGTATACAAATTAAAAATAGGAACAGTTGACTGTCTCAATACTTCAGTATAATTTACTGCTGATGTTCTTGCTTATTCTACATTCTACAAGGGAAAAGGTTGACATTGATTTCCGTGATTTCCTCAGGAATTGTTATCAAGAGAGTTGCGATATCGTTCTGTAAAAATAATATATGAAAACTTGACTATTTGCAAAAATGCGTACATGGTTGGAGGCGTTCCTCGATTTCGTGTTTTGTTAGCTAACGAAATAATATGTATAAATATTTTCCCAATATTTCACCTTAAGGGATTGATTTGGATTGAATAACGTTCTTTTTATCATGCAGATGCTTATTCAAAGAAAAATATTTTTTTCACATAACTATTTGGAAAGTTATAATTTACATAATAAATTTTGATTTCGTCGTCTAGCTGTTTCCATTTTGGGAGAGTTCTCAAGTTCGTGCACCACTTTCCTGTTATTATGCTCACGAACTGTGTAGTTAAATGAGAAGATTATTAATGTACTGACAAGGACTAGCATCATGAAAACGCAGTCGAGTCTCTGCCGATGGAACACTTGTTTCTCGATTCTAGTATATTTTCAAAAATAGTACTAGAGAAATGCTAGATCTAGAGGTAGAGAGACAACTTTAACAACCGATTCTGGGAATCTAAGAAATTTTAACAACCGGTTCGGACGAACCAGTACAAATCAACTGAATAAAACCACTGGGTATACGCTAGATAGCTTTTCAAAATAGCTTATATCTAGCCCCGTATACATTGGTTCATTCATAAATTTAAGGTGAATGTGTATGTTCAACATCATTCCCGTCTGAAGATGGTCGACCCCTTATCTGGATCCTTTAAGGTATTATTTTTGGAATTTCATTCCCATTTGAAGATGGGCGAGCCGTAGAAGGTAACGCCTTCTCTGGGGCCATGAGCATTCATTTATTGGTAGTATCATTGGGAGTTGGGCATCAGGATTTATTTATTTATTTGTATATTTATCTGATTAAGCATGCAGAGGAAGGTGACTTGAGCATGGTATATAATTTATATGATGAAATGAAGAGCAGTAACAGAACAGAAGGGTGTGTGATGCTAGTTGCGACGAGAGTGCTAATCTTCTGCTCTGGGACTACCCAGAGTAGGTTTAAAAACTTGAAGTCATGTTAGTTAAAAAACGAGTTCGTTGAAGAAGTTATGTGCAATGGATGTATGGATGACGACTATATGTACGAGAACGAAGGTTATAGTGAGCGGTGGCCTGATCATGTTCATGGATAGCAAGAAGATGATCTAACGATGAATATGCGTAATGTGGTAGAACTGGAGTCTTATCTAAGAATTCATGGAGAATCGGATCAGCGTCCGCTATGCGGCGTTGAATGTAACGAGATCAAAGATTGTACAGATGTGGTAAGAGTGTTGGTATATATGTGGCGACGGTAGATCTCCTGTGTTAAGAGTCCGTAGTGGTAATGGGTTAGCAATACATAAGACATGGTTTTCCAGAACTTGTAGTTTATCATAAAACTTCTGTGGAGCCGATAACCAGTCAAAATGTTCATACGTAAGAGCAAGACGAACAAAAACTTTATATGTACGTATAAAGAATGAGTTTGGTGTTAAGACCCCAGTTAGTGCCTTTAAAACTTCGACGTTGAATATTAGCTTGTAAATTGGAGAGGTTGGCGTTCCAAATGAGATGTTTGTCGAAAGTAACACCAAGGTACTTTATGCTATTTTGTAATGGTAGAAGTAAGATGTAAACGTTCTGGATTTTGTGTTAAGCAGTACTTGTTACTTTTAAGTCCAAATAATGACATATGTGTTTTAGATAGATTTAATTTAAGTTTCCATTTTAGACACCAACTGACGAATTTATCAATTGCTGGTTGTATTGTTGCTTTTATTCAATCTACTGAAGAACATAAAGCGAGATATGCTGTCACCAGCAAACTAAAGTGCATAAATTGGTGGTTCTGGTACTGGCATATAAGATATAAGCAACATATAAGATATTTAATAGTGGTCACAAAATAGAACCTTGAGGAACTCCTTCCTGTAGGATGAAGTGATAGGATTGTGCTTGATTTATTTGTATGAAAGAGGAGCGGTTATGAAGAAAATTGGCTATAAATCGAATTACGATAATTGCAGAATGCGGAGTAATTTCAAGATAAGTCCTTGGTGCCAGATTGTGTCAAATGCGCGTTCGATATCGATGGAAATAAGGACAGGTGGCAGCCATTTGTTGAAATGGTTCCCCAAATAACTTGATAGATTTTACAATTGGTCAGTAGTGCTAAATGACGCTCGAAAGCCTGTCATAGATAATAAGAGTGAGCCTTGTCATAGCCTTGTGTTGTAGGTAGATAAGAGTGAGCAAGGAGGTAAGAATGGAGTCGCTTTATCAAAATTTGTTAAAATGTTTTGCAAAATACATTGGTTAAGACTGATTGGCCGATATTAGCCAATGCTAGTAGGATCTTTATTGGGTTTTAAGAAAACGACGATTTTGGCAAGCTTCCGGAAAGTAGGAATAATAAATCCTGGAAACCCTTGCTGTGCTACTGTTCTAGGATGGTAGTTTATGTCGGCTAGGATAATGTAAGTTTTAAATTTGAGATCGATATACGTAAGAAAACGATAAGGTAAAGATTGATTGGACCAAAGCTAAATAGTTGACAAAGTCAAAATAAGTGCTGAAAATAAACTGTTTTGATGACATGCTCAGAGTATTGACCAGGATATGATGGTATGATATGACTACGATGTAATAAGTGTTTGATAGAAAGAGCAGTTCCACCACAAGTAACATTTTGAGGAAGATCAGAACAAAACAGAAGGTAACGTGGAAAATGTAAGCGGTCTGATGGTTTTAAGGTTTCGTTGAGTGCAATGCAATCGACTTGGTGTAATGAAGCCATGGTTTGGAGCAAAACTCTGTTAGTTTTAAGCGACCTGATATTGGTATATAGCAGTTTGAGGACTCTTCTATTCCTGTTCCTGTCCATTCTGTCCATGGCTGGTAGATTCTGAATGAAAATGGTAATGTGAATAAAGGTCGGTATAAGTGACTGTCATATGAATCTGAAAAATATCGTATGCTGCTTTAGTGGTATGTGTTAGAATAGCGTCACGCTGGAAAGAAAATGCATTCTGGAGTACTAGTGTGATAAATTGTAATATGTTTTCCACGGTTGTAGGAGGTAAAAGAGAGGTTTGAGTTCCAGTTGACATATTTGTTGAAGTGGAAGAGTGTAGAGACGGAGTGGGACAACAGTCTCAGGTTTGTCAGGTAGAGGTTTAGGTGTAAGTTGGATGATTGTCATTGCAGGTGTTGCAGACAGAAGGTTGAGTAATGAATGTACAGTTCTTGAGTTTATGCGCCCCTTTGCAGTGAGAACAGACTGACGGAAGAGTACACTTATTAGTTGGATGTGAGTTGTAGGTAAGACAATTTTCATAATCTAAAGATAGAGGAGGTGGTGTGCGAGATGTTCAACTCTATGATGACAGCGATAGGTATATACTTCATTTTGAAGTAAGTGATCGATCAGAGTCCTATCGTCAGTATGCAATCGAACCATGTATGTAGTGCCAGTCGCATTTTTAATCTGAAGAGAGAACGGCTAGCCATCAGCTTTAAGTTCATTCAACACTTCTTGCTCTGTAATCGTAGAATCAACAGCACGAATCACTACTAACAGTAATGGTACTTGCTTAGGCGGAGGTGTTGTTTCTGCCCAGGAGACTTCCACAACTGAACTTTTGCATTAATGCCGAACATTGCTGGACCGACTGTATGTATGAGTTGCTGGTAGAAACTGGAATATGTTGGCGGCGCGAGTAATGTGACTGTCATTTTAGATGGACTTTTTACAGCAACAGTATACGATGGACGAGCAGATGACCGTGAAAATTCTCCATCTCGAGAAGGTGATGCACCAAATTGCTGAGAAGAACTGGAAGTCTTGTGGTTGCGAGGGTGAATTGTCTCCCATCTTGGTTCTCGCGATCGTGCCATGACAGTCGATGGTAACTCTTGATTCTTTCCCCTCAGTGGAAGATGCAAAATCCAGTTTACGAGACATGGGTCGTCGTCTGTGACTTCAGAAAGTCAAGCCTTTCGTCTGCTGAGCCAAAATCCTTCCAAAAGGCGTAAAAATCCTTTTGTCACACCTTTAAAGAGGCTAAGTTTTTGAATGATAAAATATAGATCTTTTCTAACCGTTTTCTTATTCGTAAGAGAACGAACGTTTCTCGATTCCACTAATAACCGTTTCTTAACCGTTAAGTATGAATTCTGATTAGTATAATTCCATAAAAGATGCAACCATACTAGTAAAACTAAGCAGTGCCAGTAAAAGTAACGTTTCCATACTGAAATAAGGTGAGCATCCACCATGAAGGTGGCTATACAGTATGGTCGGCTATAAAGATATTAGGTGCGTATACTATACTCCAGTACATGCCTGCCTTAAATTGACTAAAAGTAGTTCGTATTTTCATGCATAGCTACAGAAAAATTTTCTGTGATACTAATTTATCTAAAGTACATTTTGTCACAATTGCAATATCTTCCAGCAAACATAAAAGGGATGCTCTCAGATGAACCTTATTGTAACTTCATTTGTGACATCTCTACTTGTATGAACGAATTCTTCACCGATAATCATCAGATTTGTAGGAACTTCTCTAACACAGTTTAACGTAACAAATTTATGGTCTCATGGGCATAATTGCTTCGATGTTGCAATTGATACCAAAAGCAAAAAGGGATCTATTGAAGACTGTATTGACACTTAAAAAAAAGCAATTCGTACAGGGTGGTCCGGAAGTGGGCGTACCCCCTCTAGTTTTAACAGTATAGTATTAATTATGGCAGACTGTTTTGTCTGTACACTGTTACCTTGAAGTCTTAAGAGTCATAAACATAGGTATGATCACCATCCATGTCGTAACACAGCTGAATTCTGCTCAAGTTCTGGCAGATGTTTTGCGGAGATACTCCGGAGTCACGAAGGTGAAGGTGTGTTCCACAGCTGCTTGTAATTTCTGCGTTGTGTGGTATCGAGTGTTTCTTACTTGTGGCTTTATGAAACTCCAGAGAGCATTGGTTGGTCGTCAGATCGGAACTTCTTGGAGGCCAGGCAAAGGGAGCTGGTGAAGATGCACAACCTCTTCCAATCCAGCGGCAGGAAACGTTTGATTCGCGTAATTGCGCACGTGAATCGCGAAGTGCGCTGGTTCTTATCCTGCTGTATCACAACAGTGTCTTTGATACAATTTTCTTCCAGTTGAGGCACCAATGCCACTCAATGCCAAGCAATGTTACCAAACAAATGTGGGTAAAACCTCAAACTGTCAGAAAACACCAATTAAGGGTACGCACACTTCCGGACCATTCTGTACAGTATACTCCTTTTTTTCTACTAAAATTTCCGACATTCTTTTGCCACTCCCTGGTGGTCTAGGGGCTAGTGCGCGCTCCTTTAGCGCACGGGGTCCCAAATACGATTCCCAGTGAGGGAACATTGAAATTCGAATGCATCATTTTAGATCGGATTCCACCTGAAACTGTAGATCCATGCCTCATATAGCCTCGGAGCTGGAAAAAGACGGCAAACTTCAATATCTAAAAAATACGTTTTCATTCGATAGATACCTTATCTACTCATTGAATTTCAGTATAAGCATTCTTCTACTATAGCATCACCATTCGAAGGCTTCCTATTCAGCGACCAATGTTTCTTCCAGATATGTTTCTTGGGGGGCACTGCCCCCCGCAGCTCTGAGAGTGCCGCCCCCGATGAAGACCCAAATAATACGTTTATAATATAAAATAAATAGAATAGTACCAGCAGTGTCCCCCGGAATACTAAATGTGCCCCCACGAACATTTTTCTGAAAGAACGACTGTCAGAGGCGGATCAAGTCCAGAGCCGGGGGCCTAGGCCCTCCCAGCTTTTTAAGTGACAAGAAGCTTGAACCTATTATTTATATATTTTTGAAAGTTTATAGTAAATTTTTGATATACCTATCATAGTCTGGCTTCTGGTGGGCCCACCCTATTTTTAACCTACTAGATCCACCTCTATTTCTATTCTTAGTTTTTGTTCTTCTTGGTCCTCGTCTCACATCCATGCAACACTATACTATATACACGTGAATTCATCACCCCTTTTCTTCAGTTCCATGTAGACATATTTCTAGGTAGTAGCTTTGTTTTTATTCAATGGTGAGCTATTGTGGATTTTGCATCTTGTTTCTAGCTATTATCGCTTGTAAGAAATCGTCACTGCACCTTCAAAAACTGTCGTAAAAGCGTGGTGGGGTGGGGGAGATAAAGTCACACAATAATCTCGGCATGACAGCAAAATTATTGGATCGAATCTTAGTAAAGAAAACAGAACAACAAAACCAGTAACTTCAGAAGAAAGAACAAGAGGATGCGAGAAAATTTATGAATACCGGTAATTGTTTTAGAATAAGACAATGTAAAAGAGAGTCTCTATTCTTCGAACAGAGTTGTCTTTATAAACTACACGTGAATTTCCGACAATAGACTGGAATTTCAGATAGCCACATGAAGTAATTGGGTTTCCCGTTGCTAGATCCCTTTATCGAAGTGAGTGTAAGAGAATTTATATACCATTTGAATCGATATGCATTTTTGTGTGTCTCTGTGTCTACTCCCCGATAAATTGCGTAGTTCAAGTTACTTTAACTGGAAATTTGGTGCAGTGATACCAGCCCATGGGAAAATTGCAATTTGTTTTTTACATTAATCTTTTTTAAAAATCGATAAAAAGATTTTTCGCTGCAATTAGCAGGATATATGGAATTTTTATATATACAGGGTGTTTCAAAACAACAACACCGACAACGTTTGGGAAGTGATTCCTGACACCAAGATAAGACGAAAAGTATAGACCAACCTGGATGCACAAATGCTTCCTTCCGGAGTTATGGGCTGCTGAAAACATGAAAAATTAAAAGTTAAAGGTCCATAGCTCCAAAACTATGGGACCTATCGCAGTCGGGTCAAGACTTCACTTAGGAACTAATATGTGCCCTATCCAAAATCCATATTTCAGGATCCTAAGGTATTCATCCAACTCTTTTTATAGAGGCAATTTAGCTACGGGCATATAATTTGAAGTTCTCACCAACTACCTCTATAAAAATTATTGCGAAAGTACCGTGGATAGAGCACATACTAGTTCCTAAGTGAAGTTTTGACCCGACTACGGTAGGTCCCATAGTTTTGGAACTATGGACCTTCAAAATTTAATTTTTCATGTTTTTGGCAGCCTATAACTCCGAAAGGAAGCATTTGTGCATCCAGGTTGGTCTATACTTTTTGTCTTATCTTGGTATGAGAAATCGTCCAACAATCCAAAACGTTGTTGATGTTGTTGTGAAACACCTTGTATAATTCATCAAGAGCAACAAAATTCTCTATGGACGAGGAATAGACTAATGCGTTCTCAATAATCTTAAAGTCAGTGTTAATTCTCAAATTTCGTTATCGGAAAATGAATGCAGGCTATTGGAAAAGTAATATGATTTTTAAAAAATACCTCAAAGAAACGGAAATCGTGCTCTGGTATTTTTTTAAAGAAAATAAGTAACACAAAGAAACAAAATACGAAATGAGTAATAACCAATTTGGAAAACGTCCCTCACAAAATGATCAGACAATAAAGTTCATTGCGTTCATTAGAAGATGACTGCTTAAAGACATAATGGTCTGCGCCTCGAAGGACCGCTATGTGACATTGTTGTCGAAAATGAATTATACCATGCAAATAAACCTCAAAGCTGCCAGGCATCGTCCATTATAATGTGATAAGTGAATATTCAATTCTTTCGCCATAACAATGAATAAATAATAGATAGGCTTCAAGTTCTAATCACGTATCTATTGATTCTCTAGGTCAGCGTTTTCCAACCTTTTTCAACTTGCGGCACACTATGGGTGTAACTTGAATTCTCGCGGCACACTCATAGATATTATTATTATTATTTGCGAATGTAAAATACCATGGTAATTTTTTTTCTGTGATTACTGATCTCCTTCTCACAGAGATGGAAGCTCGATCACTGGTTTTCCCCTATGCTAATTCATTATGCTTATTTTTTATTCTAATTTTAAAATAGAAAACAATTGCAATGAAATATAGGACACAGATTTTTAAAAATACGCTTTCTTTTTTTGAAAACTGTATCCAACCTTTCATTAAGAACGAAGATCACTAAATAACGAACGAACAAACAAATGTCTTGTACTTTTAACTTTGCTGTTTTAACCAAAATTGGTGAATATTATTGCAATCACACAGCTTGCGATGCGTCGAAGTCAAAACACACCTGTTGAACAAAGTGTTCTGTCATTCACGTGCGAATGAGTGTTCTACGAACGTTCACTTGACGCGTACCGTACAAGTGCTTCCATTTGTCGGTGTCTATGACTCTCAATTGAAGCGTAACATAGCAGATAACCGTGGAACTGTGTACGAGCCGAAATACTGTCTGCTACACAGTAATAGACGTAGAATAATATATTACAATTACAGTAATTTTTTCCATGGTAGAAATTCATAGGAAAGTGAAATACAAAAATATACATTTTTTTACTATGTCTTGCAATTTGGTTGCTATAGAATTAATAACTTTGTTTCGATTTCCTCGCGGCACACCAGCGGTCCATTCGCGGCACACCGATTGGGAAACGCTGCTCTAGGTGCTTATGAAGGCGCAAAAGATAAACCAACATGTGCTACTTAAACACAAAAATAGTAATATAATATTGTTGAAACAATTTACAACCATATCCAGTGCATAATATACGCAGGACCAATTTTATTTTATTTTTCAAGTGTTTCCGTGTATATTTGGGAAAATTTTAAGACTGGAATGTTTTTTGCTTGCCCTGAAAAGTTGTGGTTTTTACACATGCCGGTAGCGATTCTTCGAGGCGCACCGACGATTGGTAAATGTAGAAGATCGAAATTTACCGATAATTCACTGAAATAGTCCTAAAAAAAAAAAAAAAAAAAAAAAAAAAATGAGTGACATACAGGACATACAGCTGTTTCATTTTTCATATATAAATGTTATAATTAGTATAACATGGGAAATTCAAGAGCAAAATGGGAATTTCTGCCTCTTGAGAGGGGATTTTATAACACTTCAGGTTGGGACCACTGATTTGGCGTGTAGTTTCTTGAGATTTCAGAAATAAGTCTTTTGCTTGTAGTTAAAATCCGTAAGGAATAGGTGGGGAAGGGGGTAATTAACTCCAAATTGAAAGTTTGTGCAAATATTTTTACAGTACGCAAAACAATAACAAAATTTTGCACGAAGTTACAATTATTGATTTTTAGCATACTAGGACGTATACGTTCTTGAAAAAATCTTTCTGTCATTCCTAATGATTGGGATTGAAACTAGTATAGATTAACAAGTGTAATTCCTACATCTTTTTTTTTTATTTTAATACAATACATTTTAAAATATTTTTTAAAATATTTTAACTTTTAATATATGAAAATATTGGAAATACACTATACTTAAGACTTTCTCATCAGGCGGCACCCAGAAATTTTTTGGAGACCAATCTTCCACTTATGTTTTCAGAAAAGAATGATAGAACTAGATTGTTTTTATAAGAGAAACAGTACAATATGAAGTGTAAGATCAAATTTTCATGCTAAATCAATCATTTCACTGTTAAACAAGTACAATTTTATTTACAAAGTGTACAAATGTATAGCTTACTGAGTTATGAAGTTTTGAGGGTGGTCCGAACCCGGTCGCGGGACCCACTCGTGTGTGCGCCCTTGTGTCTCGTTCATAATACGTTAATATATATGAAATATCTATAAGCAAGGGCGCCCATCAGGGGGGGCAAGGTGGGGCGCTCGCGGAGGAGGAAATTGTAGTCCGGAAAATCGAAAACCCTATAGAATTTTTAGAATAGTTACAGCAAAATTTGAAACTACTGTATATTTGAAATGGCGCTTTTTCTTGCCCCCCCCCTTAGAAACCACAACATGGGCGCCCTTGTCTATAACGTAGTCTCGCATGTACTTCATAGACATTCTTGATGTCATTTGTAAAGGAAGTGAAAAGATTAGTGCAATTCAATATCGTATCTTTAGTTTCAGGTATTTTGCAATTACACCTTATGGGTTGAGTTGGGGATGAAATTAGACAGAAAGGAGTGACTTCATGCAGTTTTTTTTTTTAAATATATTAAATGCTAACGATATCGATTCTACTAATCTCTAGATTAAAGCTTTTCAATAAAGACTATTGCTTTGTGGGTAAATTCACCCATCTGTAATAATAATTACACTATTTTACGCTTACGAGAACTTTGCTACAAAAATAAAAATAAAATAGAATTAAATATTTATTTATGTTACGATTATGCCTTGTAGGCTAAAGGCAACAGTTGAATACTGAAAGTAATTTAAAAAGTTATTAAAAATAATAATTGGTGGGATGAGAATGGAGAAGGGTATAGGGGAAACTCGAGAAAACTTGCGAACACGAAAGCAGTGATAATTCACCATAAACACACACGTTTCTGAGATCGAACCAGAGGCTTTATGCACCGGGGCTTCATGCAATTTACCGCTGAGTCTCCCAAACTTTCCTACAATCTACCAAGATTTTTGTGAAACGTGGTGGTGAAACATAGATTTTCTAATAAGATCTATTACATGGGGGGATTAGTATCACTAAGGGGAAAACTGTTATTTTTAATGCAGTATTTTTAATATTCTGTGTTATTCTTAATTCATTATGCATTATTGGTATTAATGCATTATTCTGTTTACTAGAGAGCAGTGTTTCTTTCAGAAACAATGTTCCGGGGGGGGCACACTTAGTATTCCGGGGGGCACTCCAGATATTATTCTATTTATTATTATATTATAGACGTATTATTTTGGTCTGCTCCGTGGGGGCACTCTCAGGGCTCCGGGGGGCAGTGGCCCCCAAAAAACAGGTCTGGAAGAAACACTGCTAGAGAGTAACGGCACTTGCACAGTTTGCATGCACGCTACGATCCTGAAGACTACTGAATTCAACTAAAGGCACGGGTGTGTTTTAATGAGTATGTTAAACTCATAAAAAGCTATACTAAAATCCATTGGTGCATTCTAAGGTACTGTGAAGTAAAAATAGTTCAAGGTACTATACAGTGTGTCCATAAAAATACTATCATATTTTAAAGTGATATTACGTTACTTTGGGTAACCGATTGGTCACATTTGAAAGAAAAACGTAAATATTTTTGTGCATGTCAACAAAGGACAACAGTGTAAAAAATGGACGTGATCAAACACAGAAAAAGTAAATTCACTAATGTTTACTTTGTGATTACGAGATTGATTCATTGTTAGATATTTAGCAGGCAGTTGCTATTTCTGGTGGAGGTAACTTGGAAAGCTTTTATGTTGCTGTACTGTTATGTTGTTGTACTGTACTGTTATGCCGTAATGCGCTGATGTTAAATTTATTTCCTTTCGTTGTGTTGTGTTGTTATTAAAGAATAAGTTACAAGGAGTTATGGCGACCCTACAAGGACGAAGGTGGTGTGTTTTCGAATACCACAATACGCAGAGTCTGTGCAGGTTCAGCTCGCTTTTAAGCGAAGATTTCAACATTAGGCTCCTATACACACGTCCATTTTGAAGTGGTATCGTGGCTGCATATATCATCAAAGGAAAGGCCATTCAGGGAGCCCATGGGTCAATGCGGCAGTTGTGGAACAAGTGTGGGAGGCATTTGTACGTAGCCCTAAGAAGTCTGTCCGTAGAAGCTATAGTCAGTAGTTGAACATCCCTAAATCCACCGTATCTAAGATTCTGCATACGTGACTGAAGAATCATTCCTACAAACTGCAATTAGTGCATAAGTTGAAACCTGATGACAACCATCAGATATGTTAGAGCATGTGTGACGTGAATGGGAATATCGTCTTGATGTCTGCATCGCCACTTGTGGGGCCTACATTCAATGTCTATGAGGTACAATTAAAAAAAAAAAAAAAAGAAAAAAGGTTTTCTTTCAAATTCATTTAAGTACGATTATCCAAAACGACGTAATACACTTTAAAATATGGTGGTATTTTTTTTTTTATGGACACACCGTATTTTTGAGATAGGAATGTATACCTCTCTCTCCTAGATAGGAATCCCATGAAACCACGTCATTCTTTCTCGAAAATCCTGTCTATGAGACTGTAAGGTCCAAATCAAATGTACTTCCACGCAGCGCCGTTACTTAGTTTTCTTCTGGGGGGGGGGCAGAATTAATACGCGTATTTAGGCCCCTAGAAAAAGTTGTTTTTCTAATTCTTCGGCCCCTCTTTAAATCTTTCTCTTACTCTTTATGGGCCCCCTGGAGCCTGTGGGCCCTTCCGCACGACAAGGTCTGCGGGGCCGTTAGTTAAGCCCGTTTTATACATGACAAATTAATTAAGGGGACAATATTGACAAATCTCAAAGCCATACGAATAAGTATTATTCCTAGAGCCCCTAATAGTAGATATTTTTTTACTGAAATGGGCCCACGACCCATTTTTGTTTTATTTACCTTTTGTGTGCTATTTTGTTTAGACCCGATATAATGTAGTGAATCTGTTTTATGCTTCATTTATAATTTCATGTTCGTGTCGTATATGGAGTAAGAACATTTTGTCTTAAAATGGGCCCCCTCGAACGACGGGGAGCTTCCCTGGGGGATAGTTGCCCCTAGTGCTCCCCCCCCCCACAAGTTACGGCTCTGCTTCCACGTCAAATCGAACCTGGGCTTCCTGCATCAAAGAAAGTACGTGCAGTACATCATTTAGCAGAAAGAGAGAGTTCACAAGTCTATTTGGAATAACGGTTATTGATGTTTTTTTTTTCATGTTTATTGACGTCCTAAAATCTTGGAACCGTATTACCTTATTTATTAGATAACTTCAAATACGTAATATATATGTAGAGAGACGTCTTCATATGCCTCCAATGCTTTTCAAGCTTACTTTCTTATGCATAATATATTTACCTGCACGCATAGAGACAAGTTCAAGTTGCCTTGTACTTGAAAACGAGAATAACTAAGGTGAAAGTCTTTCTAATACCTGTTTTCTTTTTTTTTTTTTTTAATTTCTTCCTTCCTAGGATTGAGATAGGTCATCAAACATATAGTGAAAGAACGGACACTTACACTGACCTATGGAGGGCAGCCATTTCTCCAGAACTCTTCTCTCCTTCTCTCTCTCTCTCTAGGTAACAACAATCATACATTGTACTTCCGGCATTTGACTGATTCCAGATACAAGATCCGCTTTCTAATATTTCTTTCTGTAGATACAAGTATGTATGTAAGTGTATGTGTGTGTAAAATATGCACCACCCGGCGAATTCCTCTGTATTATTTATTTTCTTCTCTTTTTTTCTTTTTAATGATTTTTTTTTCAATTGGTAAGTGTAACATAAACGTGTATATTACGGCTTATTTATGAGATCTTGAGGCGATTTTGAAAGCTGATCATCACACTGTTATATTTTTTGAGATGTAAAATTAAACTGATTGAGATCACTAGCCATCTGGTGACGACTTTTGAAAGTGATGAACAACGGTGGATATTGTGATAGGAAAATTTTGGTTTGGTGAAAAGGGGTTTTTCTATATCTTTCCTAGAAACAGTCATACCAACCCGTGGGGAAAACGTCATTTTGTGCGATTTTCTTACGTTAATTTCTCATAAAGGGATAATTGGAATTTTCGTTGAAATTGGCAGTATATGTTGGACACACACACACACACACACACACACACACACACACACACACATATATATATATATATATATATATATATATATATATATATATATATATATATATATTAGGTTTAAGAATACGGACATTATTTTTTTCTTATAAGCACATCTAAGAATACATAGATTATCTGTAGCCATCATATTTGTTCCAAAATAAACATCGGACAGCTTGACAACAATATCTTTCGGGTCTTTAACGATTTTGAGCAACAAAGTAAAATCTGTAGATAAAGCCATGACTTCCAAGAATTTATATTTATCCAAACTGGATTCAAAACATTCTTCATGAACATATTCAAAGTGGTTGTCAGCCTCCTAGGATGTCTCTACTTCCGTCTTATTGTGGGTTATAGAAGAAAAATCTCGTTCAGTTCTTTACCAGGAGGTAATGTGCCTAAGATCGATGACACATTCCCGCGCTGGATGGCGATGCTGATACGTTGGAAATATATAAAGTGTCTCAAAAAGTCCCCTGACAGGGTAACTCTGTTATTATGACAGTTACAATAAAAATATAGGAGGAGAAGTCGGCTCCAAATATGTTTTCAATCTAAAGTGAAGAGTTTTTTTTTTTTTTTTTAATCGGACTGGGGGAGGGAAGAACGAGACTGGAGGTGGACAAATTTTGTAAGAGTATCGTGAATGGGGACTGGCCATCAACATGTTAGCATAACAGACAGTAACTTCAATCACTTATGTTGTGGATTCAGATAAATGACAACGTTTCATTTTCATTTAACATTAGGCGTGTAAACAGTGTACAGCCCAAACGGCTCATCCGATTAAAAAAAAAAAAAAAAATCCTTCACTTTAGATTGAAACATCATATTTGGAAACGGTTTCTCCCTCTTCCATTTTGTTGTAGCTCTGATAATAACAGAATTGCCCAATGTCAGGGGACTTTTGAGACACCCTATATATATATATATATATATATATATATATATATATATATATATATATATATATATATATATATATACAACTGTGGAAGAGAAGTAAACCGAATTATTAATAAACTTGAAACCAATCTTAATTCTGTTACCGAAAAAATGCATGTTAGTACGGAAGTGATTTTGTGCGGTGAGCTGGTTAAGTTGAGTTCAGTTTGAGTTTAACGTCTCCTTCAGCAGTGAGGCTATATGAGACATGCAGTGACTTCGTATCCTCAAAAACAGCACCAAGGAACGTAAATGGGGCTCTAGTATCAGGAATACAAGTGAAGGGGACGCGGGGGAACGCCATTACTCCACTTCCGAAAAATATCTATGACCTCCCTCCACTTCCTAAAAATTTACAATGGTCAAAGATAGGCACGAAGAACAGAGTGACTTCATGTGTCCTCCCAACCTTTTACCATTGTCTGGTATTAAAAAGAAAAAATGAAAATAATCGAGGAAAGAAAAAAAGCAAATGAGACATAACCAACTTCGAAAACGTCCCACATAAAATGAATGGATATTCTTCAGTGGACACAATAAAGTGTATTATCATTACATCGAGTAGATCATGGCAAAAATGTGTGATGGCAACACTGAATTCTGAGAACAAAATATGGTGGTTTTCGTCATGATTTTCGTCAAAACCGCGTAAAAAAGAATAGGGCTAGTCATATCTTTTGCTCTTTTTTTACATGGATATTTTTACATCTACGCATGCATACATATACAATCAAATAGTACCAAGAGTCACCAACAGATAGGGCAAAGGACCCGATAAATAACACGCATGGACATTCCTTGTTTTTAACCCTTACCCTTCATATGTTCATTTTGGGTCATTGTAGTTCAGAAAATGGTGCATTTTATTTGTCCTTTTTTGGCGTTTTCTGTTTATTGATCTTTTCTTAAGCTTTTCACAGGTCTTATTATTATTATTATTATTATTATTATTATTATTATTATTATTATTATTATTATTATTATTATTATTATTACACTTCATTTTCGACAATAAATTTACTGGCCATTAACTCGAATCACCACCTCCTCTTAAACATATTTTCTTTAGTAAAGAAAATTCAAAAGATCAGACATTCTTCAACGACTGGGCTGATAAGACCAGATCTGTAACAATCACGAGTCAGGCAAAGAGGCGTAACAATGTCCTCCAGCAAAGGGGGGTGAGGGTGGGGAAGTTTTCTTATTTTAGTTTGTACTTCAGTATGTGAAAGGACGGACCGTTAACCTACCAGAAGCTTGTACTTATTGAGCATTATATTCATTAAATATGTATTCCTAACAGGGACGTACGCAGGAATTTATTTCGGGAGGGGTCCAAAGCTTTTTGGGAGGGTCCAAACACAATTTCAGGCTAAATTATATTAAAAATTGTCCATAAAATTGGACTAAATTTACAAAAAAGTCCGGATTTCGGGGGGGGTCCGGACCCCCCAGGACCCACCCCCTGCATACGTCCCTGATTTCTAATTAAATTGGGTTTACTTTTACGACCTTTTTTCCAATTTTTATGTCCTCTTTCTTAAGATATTTTTAGGTCTTTTTATAGATCCTTTTAGGCCATTTTTAGGTCTTCAACTTCCGAGCCCTACTAATGATGTATTTTGTTTTCTGAAAATTCCATTCTCTAATATGTTATTGATTGTCATTTCCAGTATAATAAGTGTGTTTAATCACCCGGCTACTCGTGACATTAACTCTACTAAACCGCCTGTTTGTAAAATGACAGAAATTTTACCCTTCTTGCGACATAGTACGAATGTCTTTGAGGACAACAAAAATACAATAGAACGGAGGAGGCGCAACTAAGCGATCAACACAAAGGTAATTTTATGATAGAGTGACAAAAAGCAGTAGTGACTTCTTAGTATGAACACGTGCAAATATAAAAGAGTGCGGCTGTGTTACAACATGATGTAGGATTGGTCTGTACAGACTGAATATTACTTCTAATTTGCACATTCCCCATGCTGATCTCCAATGCAATATTACGAAAATAAATAACTGTCCTCGATTTCTCTCGAGCACTTCCATCTTTAAGTACCATAACTATAGTATATATATAAAATAGAGAGAAAAAAACGCAATAAGCTAGTAAATTGAAGTTAAAAATCCAAACAGTAGGTGGTCTCAGACTTTAGAAATATTTTAAACAATAGATTATTATCATATACAAAGTAATCAGCCTTCAAAGAACAGTAAAAGTGGATATTATATGTTATTACGCTGATTTCAATAACCCTAGTGAAGATTTTTGTTCCATTGTAATTCAAGGTAAACAATGAAGAATGTTCAAAAATTACTCTTGTATCTTTGGTTCTTAACCTATTTTGTAATGGTAATGGTATACGGTACATTAACTACTAACCATTTGGTACAGCATCTCCAGCTAATATATCGAGTGCATATTTTGCATCCTGCAATCATAATACAGTGAAACCTCTAAATAATGAACACCGTTGTGATATGAATATTCGTCTTTAAATGAAAGAAGTTTCTTTACAGAAAGATTACACAAGTTTAGATCACTCACAGCTCATGTCGTAATTGTATGCAATATATCATCATCATTATAATAATGGATATTTTGCCATTATTGGAAAGTCACTTGCTGCAACTGAGAAGCTTCTATGCTTCACGAACTTCCGCCAATTTCTTCGTCGTTAAGTACTTTTTTTTGGTTTTGATATCGCCCATCAATCGTAACCTCCTTCGTCCTCTCCCTCTCTTTCCTGCCACCATAACTTCTAGCACGTCCTTCATGATACAGTTCTTTCTTAGCCAGTGTCTCAACCAGTTTATCTTCCTCTTCTTAACAATATCTAAAATTGTTCCTTTCTCCTTCACCATTTCTAACACACTCTTATTTGTTTACCGTTCGATCCAACTACTTCCTTCCATTCTTCTCTACACTCACATTTTGAAAGCCTCCTATTGTTTTCCATATTTTTTGCTTAATGTCCATGTTTCTGCCCCATGTAGTACAATACTCCACAAAAAGCATTTTATGAGTCTTTTTTCTCAACTCTTTCTTTAAGATTCCACAAAATAGTATTTTCTTCCTCCTAAAGTCTTCTTTCACCATTCCTATCCTTGCTTTTATTTCACGTTTACGCTTCATATAATCACTAATAATAATACTACTCAGGTATCGAAAATACTAGTCACCTGTTCTATTTTCTCCTTTAGTATTTCTATATTTGACAGTGACCGCTTCTTTCCAATCACCAGAGCTTTTGTTTTTCTACTATTTATTTTCATCCGATACTCTTCACAGCTCTTTCTCAGCTGTAACCTCCAGCCCTTTCTCAAGTTTTTAACATCTTACTGATTTTCTTTTTAGATTCCGCAACAAGTGCCATATCATCTGCAAACCGTATACATCTTATTTATTCTACCTTCTACTGCAAATGCCGTCTTAATTATGTAAGCACTTTTTCATTATCTCTTTTAGCTATATTAAATAACGTTGACGAGAGACAGGATTCTTGTCAAACTCCCCCTCGAACTGCATTCTCTTCTGTCATTTTCTCCCCCCTTCTTATATTTACTTGTTAAGTGTGAATTAGCAAATGTATCGCTGGGGATGTGTTACTATGAGCGTGTAATACAAAAACATACATAATGCTTATATGATAATTCTGATGTTAACTACAGTTTTATTAAATACCCGTACTAAAAAATGTAGATAGAACTAACCAATCATGAGGGCTTATTATGAATTTCTTAGGAAAAGTCTGCAACAGTTCTCTACCGCGAGATCCTATGGACACTGTTTCTGATCAAAGTTCGTAACTCCTTTATTAGTTGAACGGATCAATGGAGTTTATTTTCAAAGTCCAGAAAGTATTTTCTGTGCAAAAAAATACGTACAAGCGAGAATATTTTTTGTCCTTTTTGAGGAGGTTACTGAATCACTGAGGATGAAAGAAGACTATCCGTGTCCGTAACTCAGAGTGCCCGTAAAATGGAGGGTTTTCCCCGTAATAATAATAATATATTTTTGTAGGGACAAAAATCTATCTATATTAGGAAACGTCTGCTATTAAGAGGTGCTCGTTAAGGGAGGTTTCACTGTATAATTCAGTTTTTGTTGCTTTTTTCCTGCCTTATAAAATAATATTTTATATTTTGAAAAAAGAACGTAAATAAGATAAAAGTATAAAAGACAAAATTATATAAATTAAAATGAAGTCACTTATACACAACTAATTACCTTTAATTATTCCTGTATTGCTATTATTATTATTATTATTATTATTATTATTATTATTATTATTATTATTATTATTATTATTATTATTATTATTATTTGTGTCAGATGGAAAATCAATGATGAAGTCTCAGAAGCGGCAGGGGCGAAAGGAAAAAATAGGTATAACTACTAGAGTCATTTCATAAATAATGCACGGTTGGTAACACTGTGTAGTGGATTATGCAATCGCAGTAAACCTTGCGTCAATGGACTTCAATTCATGAGACAGCAGGATGTGTCCTTGTGAGCTCTATAGTGTCCATGTCTTGACTGTGACAAGTATTGGAAATGACAGCTGCTGGTGTTTCGGTTACTGTGCCTGTAGTACATTAAGATTTACACGTTAGGTGCTACGTTACGTTCGGTGGAAATTCGCAGAAATTTACGTGAAGTTTGCTTTCAGTTAACAATGGACCAAGGTATAGTTTTTGGTTGGCTTACCTCGTTTTCGCAGTGGCTGCGTGAGCATAAATGTTGATGGAAGACCATAAAGGACAAAATGTCGACGAGCTCAATCAAAAATCAAACAAATTATGATTTTGCTTACGATCACCAAGGAATTATCAAAACGGACAGAATTTCATGGGAAAGAAGTGTGTAAGCAGCGTATTACTGTGACTTCTAGCAATTTTCCGCGACAACGCTCGTCCGCACTTCGGAAGATTTGTAAGTGAAAAACTACACTGATACGGTCGGAAGGTGTTATCTCATGCTCCCTATAGTCCGGACGTTTGTCCACTAGGCTTCGATGTATTTCCAAAGTTGGAACAACCTCTGCGTGGACATCGTTTTTCATCGCTACAAGAGCTTTTTGTCGCTGTGACTCGAGTCAATCGATAGCAGAGCAAAAATAACGACTTGGATGATATATTGAAGCTTTCCGGACGTGAGGACTCAGTCACTAAGAAACACGAAAAAACCCTTGATGGCTTGTAAAGAGATACTATAAAAATATTAAACATAAAGTAAACAAGTTAGTTTCGTTTCACAGTATGAAACTAAGACTTCCAAACTATGCAAATTCAATACTCAAAGTTGAAGTAGTACCTCTCTGACTACTGGCTGCAATAGAGTAATAAGATCAAAAATAGAACCTGTTACTAGGACACTGAATCCGGACCCCCCCCCCCTGGGTTCACTGGGCCCGGAACCTCCCTGAAACTTCCTGACCCAACATACATTTTTAAACTTTCTGAATAAAACTATAATTGTTTAAGAGAGAAATGATTGATGTAGCATGAAAATTTGAACGTACTCTCTCTCCCATAAAATCATTTTTTTTTTTTTAAATATAGCTAGAAGTATATTACAATTACTTATCTTCTTTTCGGGTGCAGAATAATACCCTTTCAATACTACATAGATGTAGTGGCTTGTTAAATTGGAACCTTCCCCAACAAAAACTTCTTGGTGCGCGGCTGCGCTGAATCCATATCAAAAAGTTATTAATCGCTATCCCTTACTCTTTTTCATCAATAGTCATAAAGGTGAAACTTGAAGTAAAAAATTTAAATCACTTCTACTTTAAATTTAGGATTAGCGTAGAGGGTGGAACGTATGCTTGGAACATTGAATTGATTGCAAAAAACCGCATCTCTATATCTTATAGTTTTTTTTTTTTTCTCTACAGATATCAGTGTTGCAATTCGAAAGTAGCAGTAAATCTCAACCAGTGTTTCTTCCAGACATGTTTTTTTTGGGGGGGGGCACTACCCCTCTGAGGACATCAAATAATACATCTATGAGAATAATAAATAAAATAGTACCAGTTCTCCCCGGAATACTAATTGTGTCTCCCCGGAACATTTTTTCTGAAAGAACGACTGATCTCAACCACTTCCGCTTTCGGTAGAATGTTGTGAGTTATGATATGTTCCCTTGAGATCCTGAATCGATTGACGAAAATTGATTGTCACTATCCGTTATCATTTTTATTATTTGGCAATAAACGTTAAATTTAAAATGGTTAACTTAGAATATTTCCGGTTCGAATCGAGAATGAATGGAAGAGATGAAATCTATTCTTGGGACGCTACATCAATTGCAAAAAATGGCAAATCAAAATATCTTACTATTTTTGTTTTATGGAAATCAGTATTTGAAACGGGAAGTAGTAGTAAATTTGAGCCATTTCCAATTTTGGTGAAATATTATGGGTTGTGTATGTACTCTTTTGGATTCGGAATTGATTGCAGTAAACAGCTTGTTGTTATCTACTACCATTTTTTGTTCTATGACAATAAGAATTGAAACCGGAAGTTGTAATCTTAATCACTTCTGGTTGGAATAGAGAGTAAACGGAAGAAATGGAACCTTTCTTGAAACGTTATTCGAAATCGAGGAAATGGTGAAAGGGGCTATAATTGATGGGTATCTTCTCACAGTTTTCTCACCTTTACTCAACCTCATCTCAAAATAAAAATAAAAATCATTATATCCTCATTCATTTTCACTATTATGTTCTGAATGAAGGTGAATACGGTCAAATATGGCGTCAAAATGAGTAAGGATACTCATCTCTGCCCACAACATTTGTTGCTGGCTGTGGGTTGGTTCAAGATTCGTCCCGAATGAGGACATTTTTCATGTTTGATCATCTAGTATAGCTTAATATTGGAATCGAATCTCGTTGCTTCCATCGGTAAGTGAGCCCACTTGACAGGTAGAAACAGTGACAATTTAACCATAGTTCTGTAAGTTAATTGTCGAATTATAAAATGAAGAATTAATTCATTTCTGTTTATGTTTTCTACTAATGTACTCATATACGTCATCAATTTCCGGCAATATTTCTATAATTTTCTTCAGGTCGGTACATTGACTTCTTTCTGTGCATGCACGCCACGAAATTTGTCAGCGCTTCTAGCTTTATCGAATATTTGACCTCCATCGCTCATTTTTATTTCTTGTTGCAGACTAAACACGGCCGCATCGTACTTACTTTGCACCAAAAAGAAAAACAGCAGCATTGATTTGAGTCTTGTGATCTGAAGGTATACCAGGACGAAATTCATTGAAGGCTTACATACATGAAGCCTTAGGACATAGTTTTCTTTTGATGCTTGAAGTTAGTACTGCCATGTTGAGGGACAGAAGAATTCGAAAATGGTTCAGTTTGCCACTCCAGTGTCAAGACTTGCCTGAATAATTACATAATTTACACTAGATCCAGTGGCGGCTCGTGCTACTTATACTTAGGAGGGCTGCATAAAATAAAACACCTTATTTAGAAATTAATTCCATACGATGGTCCTTCCTTGTAGTAAATTTTTCGATAACGCTATCATTGAAGTTAGGGATCTTTTCAACCATTTCCTTTTCTATTGATAACATGGCAAGTATCATTAACCATTCTTCTCCCATTGTATTTCTTAGAAAAGTTTTCACTCTTTTAAGAGTAGAAGAGCATCATTCAGGTTCACTTGTAGTTAGCGGCAACGTTATGAATATTTTCGAAAGTTTTATCACTTCAGTAAAAGTGGAAACAACACTATTGCTTATAACATACTGGATGAATTTCACAGCAGCACAAAGTTTCCTGATCTCTTCTCTTGCACAAACTAAACTAAATTCAGTATGAAGTTCATCTATATCAAAAACAGGAGAGCTCTGTACATTTACTGAAGATTTATTCGAGAAAGGAAGCACTAAATTGATCAAAATTAGAGTTCTGCAGAAGTAAAGATGTAGATAAGAGGCAGCCCGTATCCAGAGGGGGTCTAGGGGGGCCGCCCCCCCTAAATTTTGGCTGGCTCCTAAAATTTTCACGGTAGGCTGGCAAATGGACTATAATATGGTGATGAACTATAATATGGTTGGATCGGCCCCCCCTAACTTCAGCCGCCCCCCCTACATTTTTGGGCTGGCTACAGGCCTGATAAGAGATCTGTAAAATGGAAGCGCAGGATTACTTGGTTTAAAATAACGTCACACTTTTTTGGCTACGTGTGCTCTTGACTGTGTATTTGAAACAATTCTCTTTTGAGTTTGATTTTACGTTTCGGTATCAATTAGTTCTATTGATTCCCTGATTTTATTAATTTCAGTGGTGAAAGCAGATAAATATGACTGAACTTTTGCTGCATTTATATAATGACTAAGTAAGTTGGTTATATAGGATATTTAGATGTGGCGTAACTAAGTGAAAAAAATAGCCAGAAACAAAATTCTTCTTTGTGTAAGCATTAGGGTGTATCTCTCTCACTACAAGGCAGACGCTTCATTCATTGTTGTAGTGCTTGAGATCTCGGATTGTGACAAAATTTGGAAGCATTCTTTTATTTCTTCCTGCTTTTCATACACCACATTAAGTCTTAGATTTAAAATTTTATCTGGTTGGTCCACCACTGGGTATCCACTTTGCAAAACAGGAATCTAAAACTGCTGTTCTGTTATGAGAGCGAGAAAAAACCGGGATAGCAGAAAGATTAGAAAATAATATTCTGGCTTTAGTGTTTTGTCTGGTGGTTTTTCCATTACAATATTTAATTGATGAGCAAAACAGCGCACAAAATAAGCACAGGATACATCTATCTCACTTTGGCCTCGACTCCATTTATAGCTCCACTTACTACAGGTGCGCCAATAAGAATGCCATTCATAAGAACGAAACAGACCACTCTAAAAGAACCGCAGAAAAAAAAACTAATTGTATAGTTTCATATTTCATAGATTTTTACCCTTGTCTTTGGATACACTGATACGAGTACAGAAGATAAAAATCACAAGTAACAGCAGATCACTTGCACGACATTGAATTTTAAAAAATTAAATATAATCGCATTTTGAAAGAATTAAATATAATCGAATATTGCACAGAATAAATCAGTTGCCTACTAGAAACATTCACCAAGCAGGCAAACAAACCAACCCCAAACAACATAAGTATACTCAGTATTGCTAATCAAAGAAAGGGGGATTATGCCTCTCGAAGCTAAAATCAGAAAATAAAGTTTTGTATAGAATTGGCCAAGGGATATTTCCCTAGAGTTGGCAAGCCTGAATATACGTACTCATCGCTGATCAGAGCAGACGAACACAAAATGAGAAGAGTGCGCTTGCGCAAACTGTCAAGCATCCGAAAGGACTGCATGTAAAGCAGTCCACATGTTACCAGTAAAGACATGCTAAAAAGAGGAGGAAGTGGAATCATAGCATCGTAAGAACGGCCAGGCGAGATTGTACTGACAGTCCCATGGGGTGAAGTGGAACAACAAATTTGCTTCAAGGAGGTGAAAAATTGAAGAACAAAACGCGCGTAAAAAAGGCATAAATATAAAGATTGATTATTAAGTCTCGAATTGGAAATATGGAATTACGTTGGGGGGCTGCAGTCCTGCAGCCTTCCCCCACGGGCCGCCGCTGACTAGATCCTACTAACACTTATCTTACCTTGGAACCATTACCTTTATGAAATCACGTTATGACTGTTGAATCCTAGGTTCAACTCCAAATCTCAGAACTGATCTCAAATAGTCCTGTAGTGGGTCCATCTCCATGCTTCCTTGTATTGCCAGCAGTATGACAGTTTGACGTTTGCCTTTCATTGGGATCTGTAGTTTTAATAATTGCTAGAGTCTAGATGCTTTTTCCACCTTCTTAGATTTTCTCATCTATATCATTTAATCTATAAGGTTATTAGTCTTCATTTCTTCAACTTTGCTCCTAATCATCTTGTAGATAGCCTCTCAGAGTGCTAGGTGCTGGAAATTAACAATCCTAACACCTTTGCAGGTGGTTCCTTACAGAATAACTGCATGATGACCCGGGAGTCAAATTGATGTCTATTTCCAGGACCGGGTACTGCAAGATTTGCGAGGCAGTGCCCAAACGACTTTTTAGTTTCCGTTTCATAGAAAGTTTCACTCATAATATGAACGGAATGTTTTACTCCAACAAGGTGTGTTCGAATGGCTTGAAGATTTCCAAAATATTAGGGCAGGCGTTAAACATGAAGAAAGAATAGGACACCCGTTACTGATTACTGATATCAACATGATTCTGACGCTAACCTTGATGTCAATGAAAATGCTAGCCGTGTACAAATTAGCAGTGATTCTGGATTGTATTTCACGAAGTTGTGAAAAACGGACTCTGAAACACTTAAGCTAAAAACTCAGGTACATATAATCGTTTTCGATTCCTTCAGAAGTTGGATTTCGGACTATTGGAGAGTCCAGAGTTTGTTTCCTTACATAATCATATCTTTGATCTACTTTATGAGATAGTTGATTTATCTCAGCTTTGCATGTGTACGAAACCAAGGCTGTGGAACAAACAATTATTTTATTTTGAGAACGTACATGAGCTTTGAAACATTTGGACAATATGGCATAGAAAGCAAGAACACTGCTGAAAAATGATGTAATTGTAAATTTATCTCCTGTTCTTCTATTGAAGTGTACAAGTTTATTAAAAATTCACGCGACCTATGGGTGTACTAAGGTGTTGAAAATGACCACCATTAACTGATTTACATATGTACACCCTTCTGACCATGTTTCTGAACACGTTCTGGATCGTTGCACGTAAAATTTAGTCCACAACTCATTGAATGTTCCTCTGTAGTTTTCTCCAAAGTATGCGAATGTGTTGTGTACCATGGATAGCGTGCCATGGGGATTTCGTTACTTAAGGGGACATTTGCCATTTTGAGATTTACTAATATTAATGCATTACTAATGTTCTGTGTGCATGAAAACACGATTACATTGACTATATGTATGATTAAAAGTGATTTTATACAAAATTAGATAATTAATTTCTGCATAATTAATTATTAATTATGCACTTTTATTACGTGTCTTTCTCTGTAATCAATTGTCAGAAACATTTTTTTAAAAAAAGTATATGATTCTTTACACATTTCTCATTGACATAAAATAATAATACACGTAAATATCGTGACAGATGTTAAATTATTATTAATTGAAAATGGAAAAGTGCATTGCTGATACTACTGAATTCCGTATGAGGAACAAACTTTCATTTTTGAGCACTATTTTTGTGAAAAATACTTTATTTATTCCTATATATTGCATATCAGGCAAATCAATATATATTTGTCTTTTGATTGGTATCACAGTTTTGGATATAGATATATGCATTTCAAAATAAGACATGAAACAATTTCGTAATATGTAAAATGCACCCTCTTGGTTTGTGAGGTGGCACCTCCCACTTTAGGCAACGTTTTTTATCGGAACTTCTTGCAGTCTGGATAAGTCTTGACAGAGTTACCAACGCACAATTTTATTCAGCTAGTGTTTTAGAAATGGGACGCAACGATGTCCTTCCAGAAGTAGGAAGAGAAATAAGCTTTCTAAGGCTATTCGTTTATCTTGGATAAAAAGGCGTTAAATAGAAGATAGCTCCAAGTGTGACACTTCTGTTTGTGTATCTTTGGAAGAAACAAGTGAAAGTTCTGTGGAGGTTCCAATTGCAAGGGATGAATCAGATGATAAAGAAAGGTGAGATTTATTTTACTTTCCATCCTGATTATTAATTACTTTGAACCAACATAAAATGATTCTTTTATAAAATTGTTATCATTCTATCTAAATGTATACAGGGAAAGAACATTTTAAATCCAGTTTTGTTGATTTTACACCAAAACTATTTTTGTAGTCTGACTGAGCGTGTTCTTTACGCATATAGCTGCTTTTAACATCCAATTTACAGAGGAATGATCAAAATTTTTTACTACTTTGAGTAGTCCAAAACATCGTGTGCAACGCATACTTTTACGGTTGGGTGCAATCTCAAAATTGAAGAAAAAAAATGTACTTACCATGTTCTTTCCCTGTACCCTTCACATGTTTCACTAATCTTTTAGTGGATTATTATAATATTGCTAGGTGTATTATTTTTTAAAAAATACAATTACTGAAACATTTGCGTGTTTAATTTTATACAGCGATACATATAATAATAGTATTATGCGCAATGTTATATATGAAGGGCTTGGAACAATATGCCACATTAAACAAAAAGTCACTATTTTTACTATCCTTGCATATCTTACGACCTGCAGTAGTCGATTTGGATTTAAAGAAGTGGGGGAACACTCTCTAGGTATTAATATAAAATGCTCTAATAGATTGAAAAACAAAATTATTATCAAAGATTTCGGGATAACGCGTCCGAGAACGAAATAAAGTAGGGGAACGGATATTCGATTTTCTGGTAAATGGAGAACGACGTTCTCCGTATTCCCTCCAAATCGACCACTGATAACCCGTTGATCTTGACAAGTTTGCAAAAATCGAAATTAGGGTCAGTAGATATCATAAGTATTCTTATTTAAATTACTTTTTTTTATGAAGCAATAGCAAATTTCACTTTTCTCTCCGATCATAAATATATATTAGTTCAGCGTCCCTTGTCAGCAGCGAGGCTACATGAAATATGGACCTCCTGGTTAACATGGAATCCGAACCACAATCGTTCTATGCTCTCCCTTCGAACCCAGGATCCCTTGCACAGAAGCGCACGTGCTAGCCACTAGACCAGCGACATATATATACACACGTTGTTCACTAACTTATACTTAAAAGTCTTTTTTTTTTCGTGCGATTTATTTCTCTTATTTAATTTCAACAATAAATATTTTCTTTATGTATCGAAATGTTACTTTAAAAAAAGGTCTGAAATTCAAACTTTAAATCTATACGTAATTTATTAGTGGAAAGCATTTTAAAAATCAGACTTCTTCCTTATGTACTTTTCCAGAATGAAAATTCCTTCCTCCAGTGTGTACATCATACTGCTTTGATATGCACTACAAGTTCCTTGCATCAATCATCATGTAAGGACTGGTAACTTGGCTATGGGGCAGTACCATATGATGATACGGTTTAGAAGATGTTACCATATAGGTTGAATCTATATTACCATCTGTTAGCTGCAACAACCACAACAGGAACAAAATAATAATATTTGCAGAATGAATTATGTGATTTATTTTAAAATCAATTTGTAGAGATAGTATTCTAATAATTCCTATTGACCATTATAATTACTGGTTGGGGGTCTGTTATCTAAATAGACGTTTATGCACATTGTATTCTCATATCTATAGTAGTAGAGCGTTAGCCTCTTAGGGCTATAAAGGATTTCTAAGTGTATCCCAGACTATATAATGTGTGGTAGATAACATTCTATCTGAGTTATACTTTATCACTGTAAATTCTTCAATCATCCATCTAACTTACAAAATGACGTTTAAAGATTTGTCTGTTTACTTGCATTATCAATTCGTAGGAGCAAACAGTGGTTATGATCATGAGTAGCATGGTTGCACATGACCAAAAACAGAAGTTCACTTTAATTAACCCAATTCTTTCATTTAAATGCTTGTGTCTATTGGATGGTTGAGGAGGGAAAGAGCAATATAGGTCCACTGTCTGGAAGGTCGTCAGCCTAGAAAACAGCAATGCCCCTCAAGGTCAACCAGACGACTCGGTTTTTTTTTTTTTTTTCCTAAAAGGCTTAGCCTTACTCCGTACCCATCCTCTTCTATCAGAAGAATACTTTGCGCAATATGTGCGTCAGTATCCAAAGTATGTACGTGTATTTACGTATACGAAACGCAAGCAAAAAGGAAAAGAAGTATCCTCAGCGTTCTTTATAAGCTGAAGAAGACAGCTATAGTCTCTCTTCTTCGTATTTGCGCATATTTATTGTTCAGGGTCAGTATTAAGAATGGGTATGCTTGTTTCCTTGTCAAAAAAATAAAAAGTCCAATAATAGATATTACATCCATATCTGAAAGTCTTCTTTTTTTCGGTCTGATTAATTATGAAACACGTATTTTCCAGATTCAAGAATGTGTGCGTTTTAAGAATGCAATGAATGCTTGCTAACGTCATGTTTGCCAAATATAATAACAGCTACATCCTGTATACTTCCATTTTTAAGAACATTGACCACTATAATTATTGTATGGTCCTAAGTTTCTTTCTTTCTTTTTCTACTTCAATTTTGTGCATGAAACAGACCTCAACAATCAGGTAAAAAAACTTAACTACATAAGGAAGTTCTATACACAATTCTTTTATTGTATTTCCTTTGCCCAAAGGAACTGGCAGTGCGACGGAAGAATACTATTTACATAACTTCATTTATTTTTTTTTCAAGTGTAAGTAATAATAACCATATTTTAAAAAAGAATATACATGAATCAGTGTTACTGCAAATAAACTCTCCTAAATAATGTTAAAAAGAGTATCACGCCGAACCATACATTTATTTCTCTTTTCTAGAAGTTGCAATTTCGTCCAGTAGATGTCAACCGCTGGAAGATGTCTGCTACCATCTACCGGCGCTATCTGTAACTTCTAGCCATCTTCATTTCAATAGAAAATGTAATGTGGATTACCACCGTTAATATCACCGTTACCCGTGAAGATATGAACGAATTGACTTCATTAATTAATCATCGCTCTGACTGTCTATTAAATAATAATAATAATAATAATAATAATAATAATAATAATAATAATAATAATAATAATAATAATAATAATAATAATAATAAATTCCTTTTCGTTCAAGAGTTATCGTGTGGAGTAACGGATTTACTAGTAGAAACTTCCATTTATATGATTGTAATAGAAATCCAATATAGAACTGGCTAAGCAGTGGCCCTATCGTCGTTGACTCGGCGTTATATCACGTAGCGACGACGCTACAATAGTAGGACATTCCCGCCATCTACAAATCTAGAGTTGTATACACGAACTATTTGCGAAACAGCAGGAAAGATAGTTCAGAACAGAGTTGTGCCGCATGGTGTCGCTATTATCGATTGACAGCACGCTAAAAGTAAATATTTATCAGATTTTGTAATTGTTATCATTATTGCGATTTAATATCAATAAAGTTTGCAACACTGGTTAAAAGTATGTAATTGCCAAAACTTCGTGTAATTACAATTACCAAAACCTATTGATGTAATGTCATACAAGAGCAAAGGGAAACAACCAGCATTTTAAACATTTTCCCCAAATATGTCATTTTTATGCAGTATTGCAAACCTTAAAATTGTTTATCATATCTCGGGAATTGTTTGAGATATGTAATCGCTGTGAACATCAAAATGATCTATTAATCTATTGAAAAACATATAAGTTCTTAGATATGACAGTTACTTTACATGTTTTCGAAATAAAACCTTTTGAAAAACCCTTTCAACCACTTCTAGCTTCGTTTCCAGTTATTTGAAATACGTTATCACAACAACCAACACTAAGGTACTTAGAATGTGCATTTCAGTCAATGTCCGTTCTAGTTGTGCTGTTACTGTGATAAATTTGGATGCTTGTGATACTGTAGTGTCCTTAGCAAATAACAAATGTAGTATTACAAGTTTTCATTTTACGTACTGTGTAGATTTGAAATATTTTTTAAAAAATTGTATCAGCCGTTTGGCTTCCACAGTGGCAACGAGTCCAATGACAAGTGAAAAAGCAATGATTCCAGTTCAGTAGACCCTTAATATACCCACAATATAGAATTGTGTGGGGAATGGGTTCGTAGTGTTCTAAGTTCCCTCATGCAACATTATGCACATTTCCCATGTCATTTTTGTATGGCCTAACATTCCGTCTGACCAGCCTAAAACGAAATATAAAGCCGAATTCTGTTATATTCCTCTACTCAATAGATGACTGAAGATATCAAATCGACTGTTATGGTTCAGGAGAAATATCGGAATAGATTGAAGAACGCGAAGACTCTTCGTGGAACCGACATTTTCTCTAATCATAACCTTGTGGTGGCTGAAATGGATATTCAGCTGAAAACTATAGGCAGAAGAAAAGTAGGCAACAAGATGTTGAATACTGAGAAGTTGAAAAACGATGAAGTAAGAAACTTCTTCTTTGAAACATTCGAAGAAAAATACCCAAACGAGGAAATGATCAGTACAGGTAGTAACAGACGTTGGGAGTATTAAACTTTACATACAGCAGACTGCAGAAGAAGTAGTAGGTTACAGCAAACACAAAATGGCTAAGAAAATATGAGTTACAGAACATGTTGGAGGAAATGAAGGCGTAGAAAGAAGTTGATACGGAAGAAGACAGAAGGATGTAAAGAAAGTTAAACGAGTTACGAAGGAAAACATACAGAGCGAGAGAAGTTTACAAAAGAAAATGCGAGGACGTAGAAGAAAAATAGAAAGAGCTGGAAAATATAAGGAAATGTGCAAGGTGGTGAAATGTATGGAACTTCGGAGAAAAAGGGGATAACTACGATGGCAGCAGAAGATAAGAATGGAAAGATGGTCAGCGAGAGAAGTGAAGTCTTAGCAAGATGGAAAGAATATGATGAGGACTTATAAGGGACTAGAAATAGGCCGTGTGGCTTAGATGTTGAAATAGAAAATGGAATACGAGATAATGATAAAGGGTTTAATATTCTTCGAGATGAGTTTGTAAAAGCTATATCCGAGATTAGGAATGGAAAGGCAACCGGGATAGATAATATGCCAATTGAAATCATTAAGATTATGGCAGACAAGGGCAAGAAAGAATTGTCCGACTCTACAATGAAATATATGAAACAGGAGAGTGGCCAAAACATACCCTGAAGACGATCATGATATACATGCCTAAGAAATCGAACTCAAAGAGATGTGAGGATTATAGAACTATTAGTCTCTATCGTATACAGCAAAAATTTGCTTTGAATATTAAACAAAATGTTATATGGAAGAACAAATGAAAAAGTTGAGGGGGAAACAATTTGGGTTCAGAAGAGGTAAGGGCACAAGAGATGCAGTTGGATTATTAAAGATAATCAGTGCAAGGTTTATAGAAAAAGGGAAAGAGATGTATGTGATATTTATTGATCTAGAAAAGTCTTTTGACCACGTGAATTGAGGAGTGTATTTTTAAAACATACTAAATCCAAAAACGTGAACTGAATATGGAAGAGTATAGTATGGAACCTCTTACGTTAAATTTTGTAATTATTTTTTTCGGAACACATTAGTTTTTGTGGTAAATCATTTGCCATAGTGCTTCAATGTAAAAAGATATACAGTAGTTTTTTTATTTTTATTTTTATTTTTATTTATTTATTTATTTATTTATTTATTTATTTATTTTTTTTTTTTTGCCCTTTCTGAAGAATTCTACCAAATGAATTTAGCATGTTTGAAAATACAATCCTCAATTGGGAATTGTTGTTGGGAGTTCTTAAGAAGGTTGGATTGAAAGGGAAATATCAAAATCGAAGACTCGTAAGAAACGTACATATGAACCAACAAGTAAGTGTTGAAACAGGGAGAAAATGACAGAGAATAGTGCAACTGCAACGGAGATTCGATAGGGATCCTGTGTCTCGCCTACATTCTTTAAGAAATTTGAAGAGATTGGAAAAAGATCCTATAATCAAGACGGCATTTCGGTAGGAGGTAGAATGATTAGGTGTACGACGGTTTACAGATGATATGGCAGTTGTTGCGGAATCTCAAGAGAAAATCAATAAAATGTTAGAAAACTTGATGAAGGGCTATGAAGAATATAGGATGAAAATAAATGTTAAAATGACAAAGCCATGGTGATTGGAACGAAGTGATCGGTGTCAAATATAGAAGTAGGAGGAAAAGAAGAGAACAGATAACTGAGTAGTTTTCGATACCTGGGTACTATTATTAGTGATTATATGAAGTGTGAACGTGAAATAAAAGCAAGGGTAGGAATAGCGAAGTAAGCCTTTAGGAGGAAGAAAATATACTATTTAGTGGCATCTTGAATAAAGAATTGAGAAAAAGAGTCATAAAATTCTTCGTGTGCAGGCTAATATTGTACTGTATCGGGCAGAAACATGAACATTACGCAAAAGTGATGAGAAGCACGTGGAGGCTTTGGAAATGTGGGTATGGAGAATTAAGATAATTAGCTAGGTCGAGCGGAAAACAAATGAGAAGGAGGAATGTTGGGAGAGAAGGAGTGTTAGGAATGTTGGGAGAGAAAAGGACAATTATACATATTATCACACTGGCTGAGTGACTGTGTGATGAGGGACATGCTAGAAGGTACGGTAGCCGGAAAGATAGGAAAAAGGGCGAAGGAATCTACAACTAATAGACGATATCAAATCAGAAAAATTGAATGTGAAGATGAAGGGGGTTAGCTGAAGACCGTGGAGCATGCAAGCTTCTCAGTTGCGACAAGTGACCTAGCAATAGTGACAGAATAACTATGACGATGATGATGTATATTATTCATAATATTTGTGACTACAAATTTAGTTTATTTCTTTCTGTCAGTAGCTTGTTCCCCTTTCGTCACTCTTAACGTCTCTCAGGTTGGGAACCAACTGCATTATAAAGCCTTGTGGGTGTCTTATTATCTTAAATAATGATATTATATCGTGTTGCATTTAGCAGCCAACTGAGAACTCTAGAACTTAAGTAGCTTTTCCACCTGTAAGACTTTTATTTTTAATGAGAAAAGAATGGAAGAATATGAAGGAAGGGCGTAAAAGGAAGAAATTATACTGAAGTTAAAAAAAAAAAAAAAAAGCATTTATGTCAATGTCAACAGTGCCTTTGTAGCGGAAGAAATAATTAACGCGATAGAGAGAGAAAGAGAAGGAGCTGCAACCTATTGTTTCAGAAAGACAATATATTACTACTAGAAGATTTTCCGGGGGGGGATCTTTCAATACACAGGGTGTGAAAGTAATACTGCGAAAATAGTGGTTACCCATATTCAACATGATCGGACATACAATGCCCCAGACGGAAATTCGTAGTTCCGGGCTGCTGGTGGTAGGATTACATGCAGCGGCGCATATCTGTCTTCAACATAGGGGGGGGGGGGACAAGTAAAACCGTTTTTTTTTTTTTTTTGTTAAGCGATGCTCAAAATATTTGTGAAATTGAAAAACAATCCTGTGGAGTATCAGGGGAGCAGAGTTGTCTTCAACATTGGGAGGCGGGCAGATTTGAGGCTTATTTTGGGGGACATCAATTTCATCTCACTTTCTTTCGTGGCAATCGAACACAAATCATCACATTTTCCCCCAAAAAACACATTTCAAATCGGATTATTGGGGTGGACAGTCCCCCTAGTTCCAAGATTGGAGGGGATATGTCCCCCTCACCCCCGCGATTTACGCTAGTCATTATATGTGTCACACTTAGGACTGTGTCGCCGTTAGGAGGAATATAGAGATACGGCATGTCGTTAGCTATGTAGTTCGTTTACTTATATGTATATAAAAAGTAAACAATCTGTTCCAATAGAACTAAAAAAGAAATACAAATTAGCACTATAAAATGTTCGTTTTGAGGACTGACTCAAAAACTACGCATGGTAATTTATCCTGAAGCATGTCGCTCTGTTCATCCTAATGTCGCCTATCAATTAATATACACTACCGGTCAAAAGTTTAAGATCACCTCTATTTGTGAACTTTGTTTTTAGGGCATTAACTTCGTTGCCATGTATCACAGGCTCTCCTGTCCAAAACACAAAATTTGACGACAGTTGGATTATGGTCTAAGAGATACAGCAGATTATATGTCTAATTATATTTCTTAAAATGGGCACTAAAAAAGTTATTTTGTAATATGTATTCCATAGTGTAAAGAAGGAGCTGGAAAATGAATCATTATTTTGCTTTTATTTGAGATATAGACATAGGGGAACAACGCAGTGACATAAATTTTGAAAGTATAACGAGTTGTAAATGTTCTGTAATTCTCCTTGTTTGTTAATATGTTAACATTTAAAAACCTTTTTTAAAAAGCCTATATTTTGAAAAGTGTTTACACGGCCTGTATACCCCCTTTTGTGTGTTCATGTCGTTCAATGAAAGTGTAATGCTTGTTGTTGCCAATCCAACGAGCGACAATTGGTCATATGAATCTTTCGAAAACGCTTTTCAAAATAAAATTACTTTGTTTTCTTTAAACGTTAACATATCATAGAAACAACTACAGAACATTTAAAATTTTGTTTACCTATGTGTGCCTAGTGCTGAAGGGAGAGATTGGAAGTGAGAAAGTACATGGAAATTTGTACCGGAACACACGCCCGTGCACACATTATGCCCCCTCAATCGGCATAGGAGACAAGTGGGCAACAACTTAACGGCGGAGATGAGTCTTCGGCTATTCTCCAAAATGGGCGACTAACTTGTGCCATCGGATCTGGGAGAGTACGTGTTACCACATCACGTCTCTCATCGAATTAGGTGGTTTTTAACTGCCCTCCCGGCGGAGGTGAGGCTCTGGCTATTCTCCGAAATGGGCAACTAGGACGCACCCCTGAGTCCGGGAGACAAGACTACGTGATATCCTAGCGCGTATGAAAGAAGGATAGTTGGTGTGCCCAGGGTGGCGGATCCAACGCCCTACCGGGAGGATGATGTACATACTGCCCTCAAAGAGCGCTTCGCGCCTGCTCTTGGGTCTGGGATGGAATATCCAGTATCCTAACCCACACTCGTACCTCACGAGTTCTGAGGTAATGGGACCCTTCCTCCCAGGCTCTTTTTAGTTCCTTTGCTCAATGGGTGCAAGATCCACAACCCTGCCAGCGAAGCTGCCGTTCTCAAACGGCCATTATCTTTAAAGGGAGACAGTCTACATCAGCCGTTGGGTCTGGTAATATACGAGGTACATCTACCGTATTGAGAGAAAGTTCTGTGAGCTACCCTACCGAGGGAGGGTGCTGTAGTCCCTCCCAATGTCGGCTTACACTACCATTGGGTTCCGAAGGTAGCTTTGCTAAACGTGTACGTGATACCTAAGCACGTAAAAGATATGTAGCTAATTATTGCTTAGGTGAGCCTACCAGGGGAGCTATGGCTCCCAAATGAACATGTCTGCTTCAGCAGACAGTCTACGTCAGTCATTGGCTCTGATAGGGGCCTAATGTACAGTGTATATCTACTGTAATTAGAGGTAGTGTGGGTTTTGTCCTGGGTTGCAGGAACATGGCCTGGGTGAAGGGCTCATGACCGTGCAGGGGAGCCGCCGCTCCCAAATGACCATTGTTTTAATGGAAGACAGTCTACATCAGCCATTGGGTCTGGTAATGTAGGGTGCACTTCTACCATATTTAAAGGAAGCCCGACGGGGCGAGCCTGCCAAGGAAGATACGGCTTCCAAAGGAGAACGGCTCGCAAGGAAGTCCTGTATTGCTTGGACGATCCTACCGGGAGAGGAATCTCAGTTTCCTGGCTAAAGAGGGACTGAACGGCGACTGGGGAAAAGTGACAATCCCAGGTATCTGGGTAACGGTTTCTGATCTCAGTAAAAGGAAGGAAACTCTTTGGGATAATGTGGCTGGCATCAAACTCAAATGGTAACTTAACATGTACCATTGGAACCGGAATGAGATACCAGGAATGCATCACCGGACCATATGCACAGACAACACACAGTAGCCACTCGGGTAGGAGGATACGGTACTAGAGACCATTTTGAATTCAGATATTAACTTTCTGGCTACCCGAATAAATGGGTAATTTCACTCATAACACAACTACTATTATGAAGCTATCGCGTTTTATTATGTATTAGCATTAATTACGAGCTTCGCTGGGGTAAATTAAGAAAAAAATACTAATATGTTCCGTTAGTCAGTCACTCTTTACTGTTATTAAGCGTTCTCTGGTATCGGTAATTTTCGAACATATTTCTTCTCCCTCCTCCCCGTACTGCGTGGTTGCATTTGGATTTAAACGGCATCAGAAATGTCACTATTGATCTCAGCGCCCCGAAAACTAATATCGGTCATTTTCGACGATTTTTATATATCCTCCTCCCCGACCCCATGTTGCGGGGCATGGCATCGGAAGTGTCACTGTTCATTTCAGCAACCCTGAAAACTATGGATTCGATACTATATGTCATTTTCGATCTTCTTTAAATATCTCCCCCCCCCCTTCCCTTTCCCGGAGTTGCACTGTCCAAGTGAAATGACAAAAACAATCTCAGGTCCGAACCTCATCTATGTAGAAAATTTGATCGAGATCAGTCTTGTAGTTCGCGAGTTATTACGTCACACAGTGATCTTCATTTATATATATATATATATATATATATATATATATATATATATATATATATATATATATATACAGATTATTATAATGGCTCACTGTAAATTAAACGAATTATAACTTCATGTCTGAACATCGTGAAGTTTCGCTGTCAGATTTTGTTTTCCTTTTCATCTTCTTACCATCATTTCTTACCATATAACGGTTTTACAAAGAAATAAGACAGTGATGGAGTTTTTACGGTATCTAAACATTAAATTAAGGAAGGGATCGCCCTTTAAAATAAATAAATAAACAAAACTAAAATAATGAAATTACTTCCTATACCAAAGTACTTATTATGTTCAACTTGTGGTCACAAGAAGACATAATCCAAACCAAAATCAAATATAACTCAGGATATTAAAACACAATACTCCCGGAAATGACTACTCACTTTTGCTCTTTTTTTTTCCTATTAGTTTTCCATCAGTGTATTATACGCACCTTAATTTAATATGTCTGCTTCCTCTAGTTTAAATCGTTTTTGTATTATTTTTTTGCTCATATTAATGCCGTAATTTATCAGATGAAATAATCAAGTAGATTAGTGTGTGTGTGTGTGTGTGAATGTTTACTCTTACTTTTGCTTCCAATTTAGTAAGGAGAGAAAACAAAAATAAGTTTAAACTAAGTTGGCATACCGAGTATTACGCTTCTTTTTTCCTAGAACTAACGTTAATATCATGTATACAATTCACGAACAACAATCACTATATACAAACCTTTCCCTTCTCTTGAGTTGTAACTAATGCTTATTCTTTAACGACGTTTTTATAGGTTATAATCTCGAAGGTATATCGCCGCAGAAATAAAAGTGTATTAATATAAGTAATAATTAATACTTTATACTTAATACTACTTAATATTTTATTGCCTGCCAAAATACTACAAAGTTACATTTTTATTTTGCTTGTTTATTCATAAGTTAAAGGAGATAATGAAATGCAACTTATTACAATCAAAGATAATGTTATTTTCTACAACCAAAAATATTAACCTGAACAATTTTCAGTGTTGCCAGAATAACAATTTCCCCAAAATCTAAGTTAAGGCAGCGACTAGAGGAACGAACTCAACTGCATTTGATTACGTATCATGTTGTCTTGATATCCTGTGAACTACTTTTTAAATAATAGTTGTATTTAGTTTGTAATAAACAAAATAGTTTTAACATACAGTTATTAAAATTAAATAATAATGTTTCCTTATCACACCAGTCAAATGGCGGTATGGTACCAAACACATAGGTCCCAGGCCGCTTCCCTCTTTTCTTAATTTTTTCTTCCTTCCCTTTCGTCGGATAGTGTGATCGACGAGGGACGTCATCCCTCATACATGAAGGGCTAACATGGCCGTAGGTGCAAAAAGCCCAGAAATCTAATTCCTAAATCCTAACAGGATGCTAAACTCTAAATCAGACAAGTATAAAAACCATGTTGGAATAGCTTTTATATTACTACCAACGAATTGACCTCTTTCTGTCAAAGGTCTCTCTGTACCGAAATAAGCGCAAATTGGCTTGTAGTTATACTCGATAGTGTAAATTGGCGACACAGCAACCTTTAGATCCCTGTATATTTGATTAATCAAACAACCGACGTGTATAACAAAAGATGTGCAGAATAGCAACAGTATTATTTTGCTGGTGTCAGTGAATGCGGTAGACATTGCTTAATCAAACAGAGATTAGAACATCTCAAAAGGTTTATGACTCGGACTGTGTATATTATATTTTCTATGCTTTCCATCAGGTAAAAGTCGTTGCATAACAGAAATACAGTTAGATCTTCTTCAACTATACCTCACGTCTTGCTTGGGATCATCGCCTCATCTTTGTGTTGAAACTTTAGGGTATTCTTCTATTATTATTTTTTTTATTCTTTCATATATATATAGGGAAGGGCGTTAAAAGTTTGACCTTTGAACCTACAAGAAAACAAACAATAAATTACTTAATACACAGACAATAAGAAGATACACAAGGGCCTAATCAAATGGGAAGGAGTTTAGACATAATTTTATGCGTGAATACATATTTTTTTTTTTTTATTTTTTTGTCACTTCAATAGTGAAAATTTTTCTTTATTATACAGTATTCTTCTCTTGCATAATTTTTTTGATAGAACGTTATTCTTTTTAACCTAATTTTTTAAAAAGATTTCTCTTTTCTTTTTATATAATAACAACAATAACAAATCGATCAATTTCCCTTTTATTCTTGTTTTTGGTACATACACCACCACTTTCTTTTTTTTTTTTCTACGCATACACACATGTTTCAAATTTCCCTGAAATTGTACTTGCCAGAATTCTAGGAAATGTACCATCATTCTTGCCAGCCAAAGTATTCTGCTATAACTGTCAACTTATAAGTTAAAAATATTGAATGTTCTATAGTTTTCTCCTAACCTCTGGTTTCAGTGTTAAGGATTACACATTTTATTATCTATCGACTGCAATTATGTTAGAGTTTCCTCGTAGATAAAGTATAATAGCTCCTTTAGAGTGGGAGCCTCTAGATCGATTCCAGGTGAGCAGGGTTGCCTATAAGAAAAAAATTGAGGTTGTCTTGCTTTCAGAAAGTGCCATGAAACTGGTCTTGTCTTGGAAAGTGTATCTGTTTCTAGGAATAGATCTATCTCGTGTTGGAAAATGCATCTGTTTGCATTGGAATAGCTCTGTCTCTTCTTCGAAAGTGCATCTGTTTCAATTTTAATAGCTCTGTCTCGTCTCGGAAAGTGAATCAGTTTCTAATGACATAGTTCTGTCTTTTAATAGAACGTGCACCTGTTTCTATGGGATTAGGTCTGTCTCGTCTTGGAGAGTTTGTGCTTCAATTGGAATAGCTCTGTCTCTTTTAGAAAGTGTATATGTTTTTTATTGGAATAGCTCTGTCTTTTAATGGAAGGTGCATCTATTTCTATTGGATTAGGCCTGTCTCGTCTTGGAGAGTTTATGTGCTTCAATTGAAATAGGTCTGTCTCTTTTAGAAAATGCATCTTTTTCTATTTGCATTACATGTGTCTCGTCTCGGAAAGTGTATCCGTTTCTATTGAAATAGCTCTGTCTTGTCTAAAAAATAGTGTATCTGTGTCTATTGAGATAGCTCTGTCTCATCTTGGAAAATGCACCTGTTTTCATTGAAATAGCTCTTCTCTTATTGAAGAGTGCATCTGTTTCAATTGAAATAGCTCTGTCTCTTCCTGGAGAGTGCATCCATAGAAAGTGTATCTGTTTCTATTCGAATAGCTCTGTGTTGTAATGAAATGCACATCTTTTTTCATTGGATTAGGTCTGTCTCGTCTTGGAAAATGAGTCTGTTTCTATTGGAATAATTCTCTCTTCGTCTTGGAAAGTATGAAATAGCTCTTTCTTTTCTTGGAAAGTGCGTCTGTTTCTATTGCATTATGTGTGTCTCGTTTTGGAAAATATAGCTGTTTCTTTTGGAATAATTCTGTTTTGTTATGGAACGCTCATCTGTTTCTATTCGATTAGGCCTGTCTCTTCTCGAAATGTTCACCTGATTCCACTAAAATAGCTCTTTCTCTTCTTGGAAAGTGCGTCTGTTCTGTTTCGTCTCAGAAAGTATATCTGTTTCTATTGGAATAGCTCTGTGTCTTCTTGGTAGGGATGCACACGAGACGAATCGAGACAGGATTTTTCTGACAAAATTCGAGTCGAGGCACGGCTATTCCAATAGAGAAATATACATTTTTCGAGTCTAGACATCACTTTTACAGCACATTTTCGAGATGAGACAGCCACAAATCTTGTCTCGTGCGCATCCCTACTTCTTGGAAAGTACACCTGTTTTTACTGGAATGGTTCTGTTTCGTCTCCTATCCCATCACCCCCTAAACTTCTGTCCTCCTAGTCTCATGGGTAACCCTATCGGTGGGAGCTAATATTTTTTTTTATTGAGATTGTCTGTTTCCAGGATGCTATATGAGACTGGACCTACCCTGGTTCAATCCGAACGTATACTCAGGTTTTATTCGAGACTTAGTAACCCATTATGAATCGAACAGAGGATAGTGTGCGCCCAGAAAGCATACTCGTAAGATACTTGACTAGGGATTATGTAATATGGCTCGGAACCCATGCCGAACTTCACTCTATAACAACAACATACAATAATATAATGCTCACACATGGTTTGTTCTTGCAGCAGCTAGGCTATATGAGAGATGGACTTACATGTTAACGTGGGATCCGAACCACATGAGCCCCACCGAGAATCGAACCCCGGTCTTTCACGTCAAAGGTGTGTATGTTAACCGTTTAACCACGAGAGAGTTCTACACATTGTTTATGAGAGCGCAGTGGTTCAGTGGTAAGGTGCTCATCTCTGGTAAACGGGGCCTCTGGTTAATCCCAAGGCATGTATGTGAGCTTGTGGTGGCAGCAGTACGAAGAATACAACTTTTAGGCAAGACGTGCCCAATCCAATTGGCCTTCCTACGAAGGATGCTGGCTAAAAGCGTCCTCTTCTCTTCTATCCGTTTTAAAAATCTTTGTTATATTATCTCTGACTATTTTATCTTTTTGATCTCACTCCAACACCACACTCCGAAGCTCTCCAAAAAATTTCTCCTCTAACTTCCGTAATGTTCAAGTCTCTATAAAGCAATTCTTAGGTTAACAAATTTTTTTTTTTTTTTTTTAAAACTACGCATGAAGATTTAAGCTTTTATATTATTTTGTTCATCGCAATGAGCTTTATTGATTTATATACGCGCATGTCACACTTTTGGACAATTTTTTCCTTACATGATATATGATATTGGAAAATATTACATGTATTAGACCCTATGTGATATGAATGCTTCTTTTGTTTTTCGTAATTTGTTTATTCAACGCACTAATAATTTTATTCATATGTCTTTTTTTCTTTTAAGTTAAAGGAGCCTATAATTTCCTTTTACAGTATTTGCAAAAAATCATCTCGGAAGATTGCAATCGTGAAGTTATTCCTTTACATTAATAACAAGAAATACTTTTTTTTTTTCCGTATGGTTTCGTTCTTCCTAGATATAAGACTGGTGAAAACCCGGATACTGTAATCATTACTCACAAGGAATTCCAACTTTTTTTTTTTCAATCATTTTCCCCACATGTTATAATCTGGACAAAAGGGTGAAAGCGTCAATTGATTCATCCATCCTACGTGACATACTTTGTATGAAATGACCACAATATAATATATTATTTTATGTAAGAGATTGGACTATAATATATATTATTCAATTCACATAACTTTATGATTCCCGTCATATTCGCTGCAATGTCTGTTGTTACTTATTATATTAAATAATTCTTTGTTTACACTTTGAAATAATAATAATAATAATATGGGCTGGACATCATTATTTTAATTCGTGAAGCCGTAACAACTCTTAGGTTTTAGATAATACGATATGAATAAGAATTCTGTGTTCGACGTCATCACCGTTTGTCCGCCAGTCTGTGTGTTAACAGATATCATAGCAAAAACGATAAGAGATAAAGAAAAACAGTTTCTTTTTATATGAATTCAGCGTCATCAATCTCTGTGTTAACAGATATCATACCAAAATACGATAAGAGATAAAGAAAAACAGTTTCTTTTTATATGAATTCAGCGTCATCTATCTCTGTGTTTACAGATATCATATCAAAATACGATAAGAGATAAAGAAAAACAGTTTCTTTTTATATGGACTCGGCGTCATCAATCTCTGTGTTAACAGATATGATATCAAAATACGATAAGAGATTAAAAAAAGTTTCTTTTTATATGGATTAAGCGCCATCTATCTTTGTGTTAAAAGATATCATACCAAAAACGATAAGAGATAAAGAAAAACAGTTTCTTTTTATATTGATTCAGCGTCATCAATCTCTGTGTTTACAGTGATATGGGGAAATAGTTTCACTGATATAGATTCAGCGTTTCTTCCACTTCCAGATCGAACTAAGGATTGACGAAGTGAATGGAACCTATTGTTGGGA